>NC_041395.2:32436631-32754131 GCF_900747795.2 Erpetoichthys calabaricus
TGTTAAGCATTCCATTCAACAAATTATTGTTTATTGTCATATTCATATGCATATACATAATGATTTAATTTAAGCAGAGCAGTGCGAGCGATGTTCTAGATCAAAATTTTTTTACATGTTAACTTTGCAGGTATCTAAGTCTATGATATATGCTGACCAGCAGTGCTATTTTTCTTTTGCATAATGAATAGTGGTTGAAAGTAAAACCTTTTAATGATAAAGTTTTGTAATCACAAGTTTTCAGTTGTTTTGAATTTAGAAGTTTGTCAAATGGTAACAGGAAGCCATGATTTATAAAATACAGACCCTTAAAAGAACTCATTTTTTCTGGTACCAATTCTTCAGAATCGAGCAGTCTTTATAGAAAATAGATAAGGTGTCGATGTCTTCCAGGTTTTTCTGACAGTGAAATTTGTGTAACTGATTCTCCATGTGAAGCATTAGTGAAGTGGATATCAACATTTTGTGATAACGTAGGCTACCAAAAACAGGAAGCACATAGCCTCTAACTGCCAAGTGGTGAACACACCAGCAACATTTTTCAGACACAGTACAGTGTGCCAGAGGGCTCCCATCAATATTTGTTTTTTCTTGTTAATTTTAAATGTGGAATTCAAAGGGGATGTCTGCAATTTATTTGATAATTCACCCTCTTCCTTGCACTGCAATTCCTTTGGAAAATGTGTGGATGAAATGGAGCTGATGTGTGTGGTTTTCTTCATACTGTTTTATTCTTTTACCAGTCTGATTAAAAATGACTGGCCAACTGTGCATGGTTGGAATTCACCTGTAATCTGGATATTTTGATTTTTGTTTTTTCCACTGCCTCCAGGAAGCTAAACAAAACCCAGTGTATTTTGAAAAGGGAAGAATAATTTTGTCTTTTCTCAAGTGACTTAAACACTGCAATAATTAAGTTGCTGCATGTGAAAATATTATGTATAATTGAAGTATTTTTGTCAAAAATGGCATTCAATGTGCATAACCCTAGTAACAATCATTATTGTTACGTAAATAGGTTAACTAAATATTCTGACTGTTTCAAATTAGAGAAGTCCAAAATGTTCCCTTAGAAATATGTTTAATCTTTACTGTTAAAGTGATGTTTTATTTTGCATTGAGGGGTACTCAACAAATATAGTGTCAGCATACTTAACATACTGTATGTAATAACTAATTTCACATGAATTGGTAGTAAATAGCTCACATTGAATAAATCCTGAAGTAATTTTATCTAAAAAATGGCAGTAGATGCTCATCTTCTGCCATGGTTAATACGTTTCTTTGTGTTAAATTCCAGCCTCATAACATATTGCATTTTTCTCCAGTACTCTAAATGTGTGTGTTTTTTTTTTTTTTTTTGTTTGTTTTTTTTCCCTTAAGTTTTTTGTTGTTGTTGAAGAAATGCATGCTAATATTTTCATTAACAGCTTATTCCCTTCCAGCCGCCCCAATTGCTGTCTTCGTTTCTTTTGACATGGGGTCTAAAATAGTGATCTGTGAACCATGTTATAATTTTCATTTAATGAGCAATGAGATGAGTGATGTGCATTTAAGGTCTGGAAACCCCTTTTTCAGTTCACATTTTAAACATACAAAATCCAGCTCTTTTGCTTTGACTTACTGTTTGTATTCAGTCATTTTCTAAACTGTTTATCAATTTTGGAATCACAGTGAGCCAGTGTCTATCTCAGAAGCTCACAAAAGAAGCTTAGAATCTATATATATATATATATATATATATATAATTCACTAAGCCGCCGCCAGAGCAAGCAAGACACCCATGAAAGCACGCAGCATAAGCAAGACACCCATGAAAGCACGCAGGAAGGGGCGTGGATTCACTAAGCCGCCGAAAAGTAAGACACCCATGGCGCATGCAGGAAGGAGCCACGCCCAACAACTCTTAAGACCATTGGATACGATGACAACTCGCAGAGCCACGCCCACCAACTGGGACGCGACGCCTCGGAAAAAACGCCGTCATTTATGTTCATCTGTGCAAGAGTACACATGGATCTCTGAGCCACGTTGACTTTTCGGTTACAACACACGACCGCGTGCACCATCGCAAACTGTTTTACACGCTACATACAGCAATTCGCATCTGCGACAAACATGCGTCTTCTTAGATGGTCCTGCAGAAACACGGAAGACATTTCCCCACCCATGACCAGGCGGTGTGTATGCTTCGAGAACGAGGGTGGACGCGGCAGGACCATCTAAGAAGAGGCTGTGTATCGATATATATAATTCACTAAGCCGCCGCCAGAGCAAGCAAGACACCCATGAAAGCATGCACAAAGCCCAGCCCACCAACTCATGCCCACCAACTCGAGCACGCGTCTACCCATGCTCTCAAGGCATTCACGGTGCCTGCTCATGTGCCCGAACGGAACAACTCACTTTCGTCTCTGCTACAGTACACATGCTGACTTTTCATTATTCTTTTCGGTTTCAGCTGCATTTCCATATATAATCCACCAAGTCGTCCGACCGTGGGATACAAACGACAGAGCACCGCCCAAGAACTTGAACCACTAGAGAGACACACCCACCAACTCTAATATGCCTGCCCGCCTGACTGTTACCAGCGTTCACCGCAATGTACTGGAGTGTAAAACCATCACAACTATCAGACGCTGTCTATATCTAAGAAGATATAGATACTCATTATTTCCCGGCAAGCGTCCACCCACGCTATCAAGGCATTCACAGTGCCTGCTCATGTGCTAGAACACAACAACTCGCCACACACAAATCTTGCTTAATTTGACTCAACACAGGAAACCTCACCCTTCCCGGACACGGAGAGGATTGACAGATTGATAGCTCTTTCTCGATTCTGTGAGTGGTGTTGCATGTCCGTAATTAGTTGGTGGAGCGATTAGTCTGGTTAATTCAGAAAACGAATGAGACTCAATCCTGCTTAATAGTTATGCGATCGCCAAGCGGTAGGCGTCCAACTTCTTAGAGGGACAAGTGGCTTTCAGCCACGTGAGATTGAGCATTAACAGGTATGTGATGTCTGGTACTGCACGCGCGCTACACTGAATGGATCAATGTGTGTCTACCTGGCCCCGACAGGCGTGGGTAAGCCGGCTTGCAATTGTTCCCCACGAATGAGGAATACCCAGTGAGTGCGGGTCATACGCTCCCTCTGAATACGTCCCTGCCCTGTGTACGCACCCCTCCACTACCATGGTCGGGTGACTTGGTGGATTACATATAGAAAAGCAGCCGGAACCGCAAAGAACAATGAAAGGACAACGTGGCTCAGAGGTGCACAGACGACAGTGACTCAGGTGAGGAGTTGGGGGCAGCAAGTCTTTGATAGGCTGCAACAAAATGATGAAAGAACAGGCGCATTTTTTTCACACAAGCTGGGTGGGTGGGTGTTAGTTAGTTACTTGAAGGATTTCAAGATTTAATATGCACAAGCGGTAACACTGCAAAAGCAGCCCAAACCTGAAAAGACGGCTGGCAAAAAGTGGCCGACAAATTAAACGCGTGTGCATTGTACTTACTGAAAGCAGCGTTACGGATTTTGCAAATGTAAATTTTTTTCCCTCTGCTTAAAAAACATTTAAAAAGCGGTGTGATTATGCGGCGTATACTACGCCGTGGGTTGGTATGCAGCGTGTAAAACAGTTTGTTTGTCGCAGATAATTTGCCTTTTACTTTAACACAAAGACAATTTCCTGTTAGATTTGCCTTTGCGATGACAATTAATAAGGCACAGGGCCAAACTTTCAAAAAGATATGCATGTATCTGCCAAAACCAGTGTTCAGTCACGGACAGTTGTATGTTGCTGTCTCCAGAGTTCCATCTTTTCATTCACTTACTGGTATGCCTGCAGGAACACGTGCAGCGAGCGACACACACACACACGAGAGAGAGCGAGCGCTGGACAAATAAGAATAATAATACTTAATTACATTGATATACCGGTGTTTTCAGTATTCAAAGCGCTATCCACACAGGGAGGAACCGGGAAGCGAACCCAAAATCTTCCACAGTCTCCTTACTGCAAAGCAGCAACACTACCATTGTGCTACAAGGCAGAGAAGGCAGTTAAAGAATGCACCGGGCTCGATTTTGTTTTCACTTCTGTTTGGACAACTGTGTCGTTCAGGAAGTGTTCACCCATCAATACATAATTATGTGGCGTATGGTACGCCGCGGGTTGGCTAGTCATCATTATTTGTGGTTTGACTGCTTCTGGTAGTATACTACTAGTCAAAGGTTTTCAAACACAATGAATGACCTAAATTGGTGAAAGTGTAAACAGAAAACTGCCAGAGGTTTAAATTTAAAGTTTAGGTTAGAAAAAGTGGAAAAAAAGGGGAAATATCAGAAATTTACAACTGGGCCTTCTTCAGGGAACACCTGTTAGGTTACAACCTACAGATGTGCTGCAGCAATTAAAGTAAATTAAGCCTTGCAAGTTGAAGCAAATAGTTTGCACAGGTGTCCTAACTTAATTGATTACTTTTAAACCCTCTGTCTGTCTTAAAGCAGAGTTGGAACAGATTGTTACTGCACCCTCTGAAGTACTACTTGAACAGTATTCCAGGAATAATGGAAATAATATGGCAATTAACAGATAAAATGGGATAGAGCATTATTACCCATAGAAGAGTAGACCTTTTATTTAGAGAAACACAACGGAGAGGCAATTGGAAACTGGAAGAAACTCTGATAGGAAGTGACCTGGCAAACCCAAAGTCACAACCCAATCGGAAGACAAGTTTTTTTAGGTCACCAGCTTGCGTGATAGCCTCCTCACTGCATAGCAGCTTCAAGTACAGCTTAACAGTGGTTTGAAAAAAGCAAGCTTCAGTTTCTACTGTGAAGAGAAAATCTTGCAAGCATGGGTCATGTAAAGGATTTGTTCCTACCCTGCTGCCAGGGTGGGCACTGGCTTACCTCCCCCAAACTAGATAAATGGCATAGGACAGGGATTGGCAACCTGCGGCTCTCAAGCCACATGTGGCATTCCCATTTTTATATCTTAACATATAATTTGATAATACAGAACTGAGCAATGTTGTATAATAGTCACCTTTGCGCTGTTACATGTCCGAGTGTTTTAAAACTGAGACACAAAACTCTATGGGTGTTCTAACGTCTAATTTGCAATGAAATGTTATTCAGTAACTAAAAAATCTAATTTTGAACGTTGCTTTTTAACAAAAGTGTGACATAATTTGCAAAAAAAAACAAATACATTTGAAGAAAGAAAAAGCGTTGACAGAATTGAAGCAAAATAGGCAACAATCAAGTTTTGCTGTTTCATTAGATTGCAAAGCATAGAAATCCTTTATTTTCTTTCATTATGGTGTAAAAAAAAAAAAAACGTGCTTTTTAAATTTGGCCAAACATCTGTAATCTAACTTCAAAAATAAAGATGTTATTCAAAAATTAAACATACTCCACTATTTGAAAAATGCTGTTCATGACAGAATCCTTAAGATGTGTAAGAATGTGATGGATCTGCAGATTAATGATGTAAAATCGGCATATGTATTGTCTTTGGCATGTGTGACGAGTCATGACATAAAGGAAATTGCACAAATTAGCCTTCGGTATGTTTTCAGTAAAGGTCTCCATGAAGAATTTCTGGCTTTGATACCTCTTGAAGGACAAACTCGAGGTGAAGATATCGTTGCAGCAATTTTGGAATTTACGACTGCAGAAAGTAGACAAGAATACAAGGAGATAAGGCACAAGGTGAAGGCTAAAAAAAAAAAAAAAAGTATGATGAATTGTATGAGAGGCTGGACACTATTGGCTAGACAGATGGACCGAGCTGGGAAAGATGTGTAGCAGGTTAGGGTGATAAAGGATAAAGATGGAAACATACTCTCAAGTGAGGAGGGTGTGTTGAGCAGATGGAAAGAGTACTTTGAGAGGCTGATAAATACAGAGAAAGGGAGAGAAGATTGGATGATGTGTAGATAGTGAATCAGGTAGTGCAACGGATTAGCAAGGAGGAAGTAAGGACAGTTATGAAGAGGATAAAGAATGGGAAAGCCCGTTGGTCCAGAGGACATACCCATGGAAGCATGGAGGTGTTTAGGAGAGATGGCAGTGGAGTTTTTAACCAGATTGTTTAAAGGAATCTTGGAAAGTGAGAGGATACCTGAGGAGGGGAGAAGCAGTGTACTGGTACCAAATTTTAAGAATAAGGGGGATGTGCAGAGCTGTAGTAACTACAGGGGGATAAAATTGATGAGCCACAGCATGAAGTTATGGGAAAAAGTAGTGGAAGCTAGGTTAAGAAGTGAGGTGATGATTAGTGATTAGCAGTATGGTTTCATGCTAAGAAAGAGCACCACAGATCCAATGTTTGCTCTGAGGGTGTTGATGGAGAAGTATAGAGAAAGGCCAGAAGGAGTTGCATTGCGTCTTTGTGGACCTGGAGAAAGCATATGACAGGGTGCCTCAAGAGGGGTTGTGGTATTGTATGAGGAAGTCGGGAGTGGCAGAGAAGTACGTAAGAGTTGTAAAGGATATGTACGAGGGATATGTGACTGGTGAGAACTGCAGTAGTAGTTACAGATGCATATAACGTGGAGGTGGGATTACATCAGGGATTGGCTCTGAGACCCTTTATTTGCAGTGGTGATGAACGGGTTGACAGACGAGATTAGACAGGAGTCCCCGTGAACTGCGATGTTTGCTGATGACATTGTGATCTGTAGCAAGAGTAGGGAGCAGGTTGAGGAGACCCTGGAGAGTTGGAGGTTTGCTCTAGAGAGAAGAGGAATGAAAGTCAATAAGAACAATACTGAATACATGTGTGTGAATGAGAGGGAGGTCAGTGGAATGGTGAGGATGCAAGGAGTAGAGTTGGCGAAGGTGGATGAGTTTAAATACTTGGAATCAACAATTCAGAGTAACGGATTGTGGAAGAGAGGTGAAAAAGAGAGTGCAGGCATGGTGGAATGGGTGGAGAAGAGTGTCAGGAGTGATTTGTGACAGACTGGTATCAACAAGAGTGAAAGGGAAGGTCTACAGGATGGTAGTGAGACCAGCTATGTTATATGGGTTGGAGACGGTGGCACTGACCAGAAAGCAGGAGACGGAGCTGGAGGTGGCAGAGTTAAAGATGCTAAGATTTGCACTGGGTGTGATGGATGGACAGGATTAGAAATGAGGACATTAGAGGGTCATCTGAGTTGGACGGCTGGAAGACAGTCAGAGAGGTGAGATTGCACTGGTTTGGATATGTGCAGAGGAGAGATGCTGGGTATATTGGGAAAAATATGTTAAGGATAGAGCTGCCAGAAAAGAGGAAGGCCTAAGAGAAGGTTTATGGATGTGATGAGAGAGGACATGCAGGTGGTGGGTGTAACAGAACAAGATACAAAGGACAGGACAAAATGGAAGATGATCTGCTGTGGCAACCCCTAACAGGAGCAGCCGGAAGAAGAAGAATAAGGGAAATTGACATCAATAAATTGGTCTTATCGCTACAGAAGGAGCACACATTAATGATTGATAAAATAAGGGAAATCTGTTTCAATTTGAGAAACTTTTAAAAATCCATCTGGAAACTACGGGAAGTGTCATTGATAGCAAGTTCTTTCTAGTAACTTACAAAAATGCATGATTCATTTACAGGTCGCTTCAAAGATTTCAGAGATGAAAAGTCTACTCTTTTGTTCTTGACAAAACCACTTTTGGCAAATGCCAGTCGAATAAATTTTTTGCCGTTTCCAGCATTTGATAGAGCTCAGTTTGAACTACAATGAACAGACTTGAAAAGCATAGATTTATGGACTTCAAAATTTACATCTTTACTAGAAAACCTGGGAAAAAACGTGACTTTAGCCATGAATTACAAATGGATAGAATTTTCCAACAGTTGAAAGGAGGACCAACTAATTTTCGAAACGTGGAACAGCCTTCCAGACTGTTGTCAACTCAAAATAGGAGTGTTGGGAATTTTGGTGATTTTTGGATCCACTTATTCTTGTGAACAGACGTTCTCCAACATTAATAATAGTAAAGGCAAGTTAAGAAGTCGGCTTAATGATGTAAGCTTGGAATCATGTTTAAAATTGAAGACTTTCAACTACTCACCAAACATGAAACAACTCTGTTTAAATGCAGTGTCAGAAGTCTCATTAAATTGTTATTCTTTATTTCCTATAAGTACTTGACATTTTTGTTTTAAATGCATGTATACCCATATCACATTAAAATCGTATCTTAAACCTTCTCTACCCATTGCGTCTCTTTGTAAATGTTGGGTCAAACATTTAGGATTAAATGGCTCTTTCCTTTAAAAAGGTTGCTGACCCCTGGCATAGGAACATGAATGAGTGCATCAGTGAAGTGTTTTAAATCCCTCTGAAACCAAATTGTCAGTTCTCCAAATCTTGCTTGTTTGAATGCTTTTCAGAGCAATCCCACTCCACTCCTAGCAGCAATAATAAACAATTAACAGATAAGTTATTTGTGGGTTATTTTTAAGAGTATTTTTCCAACTTTGTTTTGTACTGGATTTTTTTTTATCTAAATACCTTTTGCTATCATTTTACATTTTTTGACTTAACTTTAAATGTCTATTGATAATCATGTTCTTCAGGCCTAGTTTACATCAATGTACAATTGCAGAGTTTTGTACAATACAAAGATGAATATTACAATAAAACATTTTGTTATTTCTTTAATTACATGACCCATTTTAGCACAATAGAACATACAGTATGTATATTTGCAAGAAACTCTTGCTTTAAATATTACAAGTGAAATACTGTACAACTTTTTTTTTTTTTTTTTTTATAAAGCGAGTTGTTACTAATGTCCACAAATCACTTTTTGATCACAGCTGTACTCCCAAATACTTCTCGACCCTAACCACCCTTCCCTCAGTAAACTGAATTTCCGTGGTAACTTTGGACATGCAGTGTATAGTCCATCTGCCCATCCATGTAAAATATTTTAATGTTAAACTATCAAACACTTAAAATGATACATTTGTTGGACACAAGTGAAACACCTAATGGTGAAGGTATTTGTTCAACAGGGTCCTCTTTGTTTTGAATGTTTCCTGTTGCTGTCATTTTTTAAAAAGTATGCCATTTGTTTTGTTCACTTGAACTTTTGTAACTGACTTAAATAGTAATAAATGTGTCTAGTTTTAGCTTTAAGACTGTCAGGACTAGGGTTGTCATGACACCAAAATTTCAAACTTTGATACATACAATAACTAAGAAAAGTATTGAAGTTCAATACAGTTTTGATGCCCAATACAGTATATAACTCAATAAAAATGTATTTAAATAAATTTCAATTCTGTATGCATTCTAATTTTTACATTGTTAAAACAAATGGATATTTCACTCATTATATCGAAGTACTTAAAAGTAGTGCAATCTTTTGTAAAAGTGAAAAGTAAAGTTGCATAAGCAATACACAGTAAGCAAATCTAAATACAGTCAACAGCTAGTTTTTCCACCAGTATGAGGAAACTGCAACAAAGCAGAGCCGTCAATTTTTTTTAAAAAAAGGAAAAAAAAAAAAATCAAATCACTGTCATTGCTGTGCTGAGCAGTACGTTTTTGTGATACGGTTCAATTGGACTGAACTGCACTAGGCTGCTGCATTCACAAGGAGCCCATCCAAAAAGTCCAACTATCACTTTAGTTATGATTCCCCCCCCCAACTTAATTTCTACTGTAAGAAGCAGTATGTTAGCACACAGAGGAGTAGCTCCACTGTTCATGCAGTTTAGCACTGAACAGTTATAGTGCCTTACATATATAGTACATGTGATAAAATCTAATTAAAACACTTAAATGAAACAAACTAAAGTAACATGCTATGATAGCACATTTCATGTCAGTGACTTCAAGATAGAAGGGTGAGATAGAGCCCTTAGTGAATGATGTCCTCACAGGTGGCGCAGTGGTAGTACTGCTGCTTTGCAGTAAGGAGACTGTGGAAGATTGTGGGTTCGCTTCCCGGTTCCTCCCTGTGTGGATAGCGGTTTGAGTACTGAGAAAAGCGCTATATAAATGCAATGAATTATTATTATTAACAGTGCCAAATAAAACTGGCCCACATGTGATAATAATAGCACACCTCTGTCTTAATGCACTAATGTTTATCTGACTACAGAAAGTTTTAAGCTGGGGGGGGGGGGGAACTACAAACTTTACATACCTATTTCAAACACAACAGGTTACAAGCTTATGATTAAATTTTCCATAATTAAGAAATAGGATACGACTCAATTTTCTGTATTGACTTGCGTTTTGGTCCTTCAAATATTAAGTTAAATAGGGTGTGTCAACCCTTTTCGCTAGTATTTTGTGGTAGTAAATCTTGCATTCAGACTTGCATGTATCTTGTAGTTTATTTTAGACACCACCCTGGCTTGCCACTTTGTTAGTTGCGTGTGGCAGTCAAGACACAGACTCTGCTGAAGTTTCCAACTTAATAAAACCTGTGAGTGGGTCAAAAGGAGTCTGCAACTGTAGACATACCCATTGGTAGCTTATGAGGCTCAATTGTCAAAAGCGAACTGGAAGTGCAGTCACAGAGGTAGACTGTAGAATTGATACCATGAAAAATGAGTTTTGAAACGATTTTTAAAGAGCCACAATCGATACCTATAGATATTTTAATACTTTTGACAACCCTAGTCAGGATGTCTTAGCACATGTGATGTCCTGTTTTAAGATCAGAACAGTATAATATACAATATCAAATAATATGTCTGATTATACCAGAATGACTTTATTTGCATGCCACATTTTGATGCTGTGCTTGGTTTTTCCATGAAAGCCTCCGAATGTGTGCTTAAAGTAAGGTCTGCAATAAATACTTAAAGGTATTTGGTTTTAGTCCTGAATTTAATGATGAAAATGATATTTTAGGCTTCCTTTGTCATATTTATTAAATAAATGTTCTTTGTGTAAATCCCTAGTCTTTTAGTACATTTCAGAATGTTTTCAGCTTAGCATGGAAAATAGTGAAAAGATCTGCTTAATGATGCAGACCTTATTAATAGTGGCTATGTGTATTTTAATTTTTTGTGGATACACTGATTTGTCAATGCAGCCCTTTAAATTCATGCAAAGTCACGAATGTACTTATTATTAACCCCTTAACCGCCCTCTGCCGGATATATCCGGCATCGTTGTTTTATTGCTAACGCCATACTGCCGGAATTATCCGGCACATTTGCCTGTGGTTATATGAATGCCTGGCAAGTAGTATAACTGACGGTTTGGCGTGGGTATTATTACTACATTGTATTTCGACAAGTCTGTGGTTGTTTTGGCCGGTCATGTGACGTGATTCGCATGTGACAGCTGTGAATATGGCGAAACATAAACTGACTTCAAGTGAGGCTTTGCAGGCGATTTTGGACAATTCTGATCATGATTGTAGCAGTTCTGAAGAAGATTTTAGCGACAATGATGAGCAGCAACTTGTGCTGCATGATACTGTGAATGAAGACGCATCGGATGATGGCGATGAGTGGGTGTATCCCCAGCACCTCAACTGGACTGCTGTCCAAGGTGAACTACCTTTTCTGTATCCGTTTGAGGCAACGTGTGGCATTACTGTTGATGTAAACAATTACACTGCTGAGCAGTTTTATGAGCTGTTTGTGTCACCTGATTTGATCAGACATTTTGTTCATCAGACAAATCTGTATGCAGCACAGTTTATTGAGAAAAATCCCAATTTACCTCCACATTCCCGTGTTCGTGCTTGGGTTGACACTGATGAAAACGAAATGAAAAAATTCATTGGGATTTTGATGTTGATGGGAATAATCAGAAAACCAGATATTGAGATGTACTGGTCTACAGATCCTATGTATGCAACACCTATTTTTGCAGCTATCATGACACGTAACTGATTCTCTTTGCTGCTGAAATTCTTTCATTTGAATGACAACAGAAATGAGCCAGATAAGAAAGATCCAAACCGCGACCGCTTGTTCAAGCTACGTCCTTTGATTGATCATTTATTTGAAGCATTTCAGTTGCCCTACATGCCAGGACCGTCAGTTGCAGTTGATGAAAGTTTATTGTTGTGGAAGGGCCGCTTACAGTTTCGACAGTATCTACCATTGAAAAGGGCATGGTTTGGTATCAAGATGTTTTGCTTAGCTGAGAATTCAGGTTACATTTATAGATTTCGTGTATACACTGGCAAAGAGGATCCTATTAGTAGTATTTCAGCAGTGTTGCCAGATGAATGTAAGGACTTTGGACTTTCAGAAAAAATTGTTGTGTACCTTGCCCTAACACTATTGGACAATGGGTACACCATTTGGATGGATAACTGGTACTCCAGTTGTAGGCTGTTCCATTACCTTCATCACCGTAAAACTACAGCATGTGGCACAATTCGTTCTAACAGGGTCCCTCCAGAAGTTCGCAATTCAGCGCCAGCACCGGGTCAGCACATTGCATACCGCAGTGGCCCATTGCTGTGCCTGAAATTTCGAGACAAAAAAGATGTTCACATGCTAACAACTCAGCACAATGAGTCTGTGCAGGAGGCTCCCCGCAGAAGAGGACGCCCATCACCTACTGATGTCCGTTACAAGCCTCAATGCATCATTGAATATAACAGCAACATGGGTGCTGTTGACAAGCAGGACCAAATATTGGAACCCTATTCGGCTGCAAGAAAAACTATGAAGTGGTATAAAAAGTTATCAGTTCATCTGCTCCAAATGGCAATGCTGAATGCTCACATTTTGTACCAGAAAAATGGAGGCACAAAAACATTTCTGCAGTTTGAACATGACGTCATTGCAGCCTTCATTTTCTCTGGTGAGGAACAACATGCAGATAGAGTAGAGGCAGTGGTGAGGCTCACAGAACGTCACTTTCCGGACAAACTCGAACCAACACCAACTTGGACCAAGCCACAGGCACGCTGTCGTGTCTGTTCAAAGAAGGGTCAGCGTAGAGACGTCAAGACCTTCTGCTCAAAGTGTCCCAGCAATCCAGGACTTTGTGCAGTTCCCTGCTTTGGCCTGTGGCACAGCAAACTCAAATACTGGGAATGAAACTATGATTGACTGAACTACTTTTGACTTTTGAATTACTTTTGACTGTTCCGTTTTGTAGTAGACAATAAATCCAGAAGCCTGAGAAAAGGTACATTTTGTGTTTTATTATGTGTTTGCCCATTTCTAGAACTTGCACAACATTTAGTGGTCAATACTGCTTGAATAAATGTAAAAAAGTAAAAAAACGAAAATTGTTCAGATTTCGCCTGGCGTGGGGAATATCTAGGGAGTTGGCGGTTAAAGGGTTAATAGCCTTAGAAAATAGCCTGTGTGTGTGTTTGTTTCTTCTTGCTATAGTTTTCCTTAACCAAAATAATATTCAGCACTGAGAGTATTTGTATTAATATCAATGTTTATACCCACTAATGTTTGTTTATTTTTTTCCCCTCCCTTCCCCTTTGCTTCTGCAAGTTCGTTAATGGCAAGTAACGTGACCAACAAGAATGATCCACGGTCTTTGAATTCCCGTGTGTTTATTGGTAACCTCAACACACTTCTTGTAACAAAGGCAGATGTAGAGGCTATCTTCAGCAAGTATGGAAAAATTGTAGGTTGTTCAGTACACAAGGGTTTTGCCTTTGTCCAGTTTCAAAATGAGAGGACGGCACGCAATGCTGTGGCTGGAGAGGATGGACGTGTAGTTGTTGGACAAGTTCTTGGTGGGTATTTATCTTGGTGCCTATCCTGTAAAGAGATCAAATTAAAAATTTGCTTTCATGTTTACAGAAATGTGTGCTTCTGCATGGCAAGATGTTTTTCTTAACCTTTGTATCCAAAAGCTGAGACATGAATTCAGTTTTTAAGCTATTGTATTCATTGCTTTTGAGAAGCTGGTCTAATAAATATAGTATATTAAAAATTTTGAGTAATAAATATAATCTTCGTTTGGAAACGTTCTAGAAACTTTCTAGCTGTGTTGAACCCTTTAGTTTTCCTTTTGGGTGTCACTGTTATTAACACATTTATATCATGGACATTGTTTTTGTGTCTTAATTAAAGACATAAATAAAGAATAATCTCCATGTTTCAGACATCAATCTGGCAGGTGAGCCTAAACCACATAGATCGAAGACTGGCAAGCGTTCTGCGGGAGACATGTACAGGTAAGGTTGGATAAAAATTTGTGTTGGGACAGTATACAGTATGTTAACAAAGTTTTTTTCCTGTTTTTATATTGGTAAATGTATTGCAAATTTTCCAAATCTTTTTGAATATGTAAAGATACACAACTTCTTTGAAAAACCAAAAGCAAATTTACTAGTTCTGTGTAAATTAGAAGTCTTAAGTAGCAACAAATTAGCAGCCCAAATGCACTAATACTGTAGATTATCTTCCCCATTAACTTCATTAATGGGACCATGCAGGTTGAGAAACAGTTAAGTGTATAGCTCAAGATTATATGGTATTGGTGAAACTTTTATAATTTTACCAATAATTTATATTTCACTCTGAGCTGGCATATGTCAAGTGCTATCAAAAACATGTTATAGTTTGTGATATACAAGTCGTTGTTAGGAAACTATCAAGTTTACTCTACTTATTCCTGCAGCTTTGAGAGGATAAGATGAAAAAATTACATTTATCATAGAAAAAATAGTTTTAAGGTCAGGACCACAAATTTCACTTTTATGTTTGGACCTATAATTATAAGAAATGTTCCCCATTAACAAGTTGAATTACCCTTCTCATTAAGACACTGACCTTTGGGAGCTTCCCCACCTCCAAGAGTTGTCCTGGGACATCATATTTAAGAATTGTGAAACAGTATCTTGTCACTGATCATGTTATGGAGATTGTGGTCAGCTTAGTTTTACTTGGATATGTGGCATTGTTTATTTAGTTATAATTTCACATTTGAAGATCTTTTTAGTACATGTAAAAGTACAACTCTTCTTTATGTACCTTTAGTGCCTAAATCATTAATAATTTAAATCATTTTGTGTATGTCTTTTTTTTCCCCCACTTAATAGTTCTTCCTATGATCTGGATTATGATTTCCAGCGAGACTACTATGATCGGTAAGCAATTCCAAGATGTTTATAACTAAGCTTGTTTATTTTGTGTTCACATTACTTAAATGATTCATCTGCTTATGTGAAAAAAAAAAACAAAAAGCTAGATTTACAGTTTTAAAAATAGTTTAAATCTCTGGCTAATCTATTCCATTTATAGTTATTACAGAATTATCATACATCAGTAATTGAATGATGTGTAAATAAAATGAACCTTCAGTTTTTAAAAAATGGATAGAGAGGGTACAGTGTTCTTTATCTAAATGAAGTTTTCATTATTTAATTGGCTTTTTGGCTCAGAGGTCTATCTTTAAAGTTCTAAAGATAAGCACTTTCTTTAAATTAAAAAAAAAAAAAAAAAATCTTGCCTGCACAGGCACTTTACAGTTTAGTAACTCTTCAGGCTTTTGCACAATGCCCCATAGCCTCCCAGTTTAAAGTGACCAGTGCAAGGAATTTATAATTTTATAGAAAGCACTTTTCTTTAGAGCACAGTTTTGCATGGTGAATGCATATATACAATGTTTGTGAAGAAATAAGTTTGACTTGAAAAACAAACTCTTCCTTTAAAGGAAGATTCAGAATGCTGTTGTAATAAAAGGCAGTAAGGTATGTTAAGTAAAAGGTTTGATTTGGTGGCAAATTAGAAATTATGATCTGACTTCACAAAATTCAGTGGCAAAGCCTTTTAATATTAATTTTGGACATTACTAGTTTAACATTATTTTTAAACCTTTAATCACTGAAAGCATTGTCTCATTTGATGAATAAGCAAGTACTGGTTTTCTTATGGTGCACACAATTGTTTGTTCTCTTTTATGTAGGATGTATTCATACCCATCACGTGTTCCTCCTGCTCCTCCTCCTCTCTCCAGACCCGTAGTACCATCAAAGAGGCCACGAGTCAGTACCAGTGGTGGACGCCGCACCAAAAGCAGCTTCTCATCAAAAGGCAGTCAGAGGAGCTCCTCGCGTACCTGTAAGTATCACAGAGCATGTTAAACTTCTTTTTCGAATTAAAATATGCAATTTCTGAAGCAAAAAATAGTAAAATGACTTCTAATTTAAATGGGTGGTTAGGATGTGTAGAAGTGCCGGCTGGAATTTTAAATTGATTCCGATGCTTGGTGGCTTTCTTATTATGTACTGTGACACTTTCTTGAAAAGGAACATTTGGTGGTAGGAATTGTAGGTGTTTTTGATGGACAGGAGTGTTGTCATGTTCCTACCTTGCTTTTACTTAGGAAAAATCTAAGGAAGAGATACTGAAGGCATGTAACATTAATATATTTCCTCTCCTATACACCTGTCAATAAATGGTCATGCAGAAATATCAAATCAATTTATAATGTATGTAGCAATGTTAAAAAGCAAAGTAACAGTACAAGACTTGCTTCATGGTTTAAATGTACAGTTGTGTCCAAAGGTTCTGAGAATGACAGAAATATTAATCCCCACAAAGCTTTCTGCCCCCGTTTTTATGATGGCAATTTGCATATACTCCAGAATGTTATGAAGAGTGATCAGATGAATTGCAATTAATTGCAAAGTCCCCCTTTTCCATGAAAATGAACTTAATCCAAAAACAACACATTTCCACTGCTGTTGTAAAGAAGGCTTCAGGGCATCTAAGAAAGTCCAGCAAGCTTCAAAACCATCTCCTAAAGTTGATTCAGCTGGGTGATCTGGGCAACATCAGTACAGAGCTTGCCCAGGAATGGCAGCAGGCAGGTGTGAGTGCATCTGCGCGCACAGTGAGGCGAAAACATTTGGAGGATGGCCTGGTGTCAAGAAGGGCAGCAAAGAAGCCATTTCTCTCCAAGAAAAACATCAGAGACAGACTGATATTCTGCAAAAGGTACAGGGATTGGACTGCTGGGGGAAAGTCATTTTCTCTGTTGAATCCCCTTTCCGATTGTTTGGGGCATCTGTAAAAAAGATTGTAAGGAGAAGAAAAGGTGAGCACTACCATCAGTCCTGTGTCATGCCAGTAGTAAAGTATCCTGAGATCATTCATGTGTGGGGTTGTCTCTCAGCCAAGGGAGTGGGCTCACTTATAATTTTGCCTAAGAACACAGCCATAAATAAAGAATGGGACCAAAACCTCCTCCAAGAGCAACTTCTCCTATCCATCCAAGAACAGTTTGGTGACAAACAGTGCCTTTTTCAGCATGATGGAGCACGTGCCATAAGGCGCAAAGGTGTTAAGTAAGTGGCTCGAGGTACAAAACATCAAGATTTTGGGTCCATGGCCAGGAAACTCCCGAGAATTAATCTCATTGAGAACTTGTGGTCAATCTTCAAGAGGCGGGTGGACAAACAAAAACCCACAAATTCTGACAAACCCCAAGCATTGATTACACAAGAATGGGCTGCCATCATTCAGGATTTGGCCCAGAAGTTGATTGACAGAATGCCAAGGCAAATTGCAGAGGTCTTGAAAAAGAAGGGCCAACACTGCAAATATTGACTCTTTGCATAAACGTAATGTATTGGTCAATAAAAGCCTTTGAAACTTATGAAATGCTTGTAATTATACTTTAGTGTACCATAGAAACTTCTGACAAAAAGATCTAAAAACACTGAAGCAGCAAACTCCGTTAAAACCAATACTTGTGTCATTCTCAAAACTTTTGGCCACGACAGAAGTGGCAGTCCTAACGAATGTGATTTCAATTCTTTATTGGTCTTTCCGCTTTTACAGAAGTCCCAGCAGTAGAAGTTAGGTAATGTTGCCATGTTCTACATTGGCCTTAAATACAAAAAACACAGTTGCTAACAGGAAAAAGTCCTGTGTAAAAGATTTTCTTTCCACATTGTGTTGCATTTCCACGTGTTGAAACATGTTGCACCGTTTCACACTGCATGTTAATTGGCCTAGATAGACTTTTGATATTCCAATTTATGATTTTTAAATGAAAGCTAACATTCTTATTTTAAAGTTAGACTCCAGAGTTTTGTATAGGCAGATTACTTCCAGTGGACTATACCCGTTCACGAGTGTACAAAATCCAAATTAAAAATAAAGTGAAATGTAACAGAATTAGGAATAAGATCTCCAAATACATGCATTTTCTTCAAATGTGCCTTTAGTTGTGTCATCTTGGTAAAATTGAGGACAATTCTTGGTGCGTAGAAGCCTCAAAATGGTCCAACTCTTTTAATTCTACAAATTATACAAAAAATTAACCTTCAAGTTCTCTTTAGCTTAAAAAAAAAAATTTAAGCTACTGTATTTTATTGTAATCTAACTAAAAAGCTGAAAAAAGTGGTTTGCAGCTCTGGTCCTTATGTTTTTGTATTTCCCAGGGAAAATTAGTGATATTTTTTGAAGTGTTTATTTATAAAGTTAATGTTTCTGTAACACATTTGCTAGATTTCCTGGCATTTATTGGCACAGCTAGGTTTTTTTTTATATATATATATATATAAATGGTCAGCTGTATGCAATATGAGTTAACAATTCAACCCACAACCAAAAATGTTTGCCTACTGTGAAGATCATGGCATCTAGGACAGAGAAAAGAGCTAAAAAAGCTCATATTAAGAGGATCCATAGATAGATAGATAAATTAATCAAAATAATATACATAACCAATTACTGCTTTTTGAAAATGAGCAAAGTTGAATTATTTTTGTTTGTTAATGTTGTGCAAAAATTAATGCATTTTTTTTAAAGTTTAAATTGAAGCAAAACATATCCTGAGTCGTGCTGCATGGTTGAGTGCTAATGTGTTGCTTTACTGTTACATTATTTCTCAGTGAAAATGGATGACCTGCAGACCATTAAGAAAGAATTAACACAAATCAAACATAAGGTGGATTATTTATTGGAGAGTCTTGAAAGAATGGAGAAGGACCATAGTAAAAAGTCAGGTATGTATTAGATATTATTTAGAAAATTTCCACCCAATTCTAGTATTCATTCTTTAATTTTTTAATGCATCTATTGTATGTACTTTGTAGAGCAAAAATGTAGCAAATCTGAAAGTGATGATGCTCTTCAGCAGCATAGTAGCAGCAGCTCCAAGAAAGATGAGGTGACTAAGATGGATCGAGAGGATGTAGGCGATTCTGATGATGAGAGAGACCTGCTGGAAGATGAAGAGGTAACAGTTTTTTAAAAAGTTGTTGTTGTGATCAGAGTAGTAATTTGGGCAGTAACATAACTAAAATAGTTAAGTGGTCAATTTCAAGCCATGAGGTTTTGTCCAGATCATGATGCAGCTCTACAAAAACACATGAAGAGGTGTGATTGGTAGTAACGATCTGCCTGATTTAAACCAAAGCAGTGTTTTGTTATTGGATTTCTGTGCTTCGTCCATAAGAAACACCATGTTCAAGGATAAAGTGGCTTATACTTTGTACCATAGCATCTTCGGTCAAAGATCTGTTATTTATGTTACAGTCGTGTGTTCAGACTTGTAGCCATATGTTCTGGACTTGGGTGAAGAAAGGGGCAGAGCTCTCAACTCACCACCTGGGGTTGAATTGTGTCAGATGGTAGTGGAGTTGTAAGGGTGGACTGGGGATATCTATGGGAAATCCATGTTCAGAAAAATTTCAACTTCTGCCTCTGAAAGAGCTTTTTGGGGAAGGTTGGGGACATGTTTAAGGCTTCCATTGTCCATTGCCATTAGCTTGAGGTGGCAACCCAAGAACACCAGAGGAGAGCGATGACATCAGCCTGAAGAAAGTGGCCTTCTGTATATGATTAGCAAGGGAGACTCCTGAAGTTTCAGAAGGGGTACCGAGAGTTCAACAAAGGCTGCATTTTCTAATTACTATTTAAGCATTTCTGTTAATAGCTTTTAATGTTTATTAATTTAATAAATACAAGAGTATGTTTATTTTAAACTTTGCTATTAACACTTGCTAACTTGCCTGGGTTCATAGGCATAACTAGATTTTACACAACTGTAGGATTTTCAGTGATTAATCAATAAGACGCTGTGAAACCACCATAACCCGGGCAGGACACAGTTTCAATACAACACACTGTTTATTTTCAGATTAACGTGCACAAAACATCTGCACTGGAACACATCTATATAGAGTCCCTTCCTTGCCGCCAATCCATCTGCCTTCCCTCCTCCGCAGGCTTTGTCTTCTTCCTCCCCACTCTGGCTGTTCAATGGAGTGAGGCGTCTCTACTTACTCAGGTCCCAGGAGGTGTTCCAGGTGGCTCATCAGTATTACCTGGAATCACTCCCAGGTGTGCTGGCAGCCCCCATGGAACCCAACAGGGCTTCACCAAACTGTAGCTCCCGGCATGCCCTGCCACAGCCACCCAGGAGGGATGCCCTCTGGTGTCCTGGGGGGTGGAGGTAGTGCCTCACCAAGGCCCTCAAGCCTGGTCCTTCCATTCTGATGGTATCTTGGCCTGGTAGTGGTCGTGGCCAGCCATCACAGACACCCACCACAGTTTGGCAAATCAATTCAGTTAATTGGGTGTAGGATTTCTGTTTCATATTACATCCAGGGGACCAGAAATATGAAGAGATCTGTACAATTAATGAACAAGGTTCATAAATCGGCGAAAGTCTACATTAACACTTTATCTGTGATTCGAAAAATCAACATTTATCTACACCATATTACCTTACTTGCTAACCGGTCAAAGGCTGGATGTTTATTTGGTGGAAGGTAAATAAAATTGGTGTAGATTAAAGTTTTGCTTTTCTTCTATTCATTTTTTTGAGTTTTAGAACTACTTCTTTGTGCATAATCCAGAGTGCTTTCCTGTTTATGTGCATGGTTGTAGTAGTGTTGTTCTTTTTATTGTTTGTGTTTTGTAAATAGATGTGTATTATATAAGAATTTTCTTTGTGTTTTAAATTTTGTAATCCTTTGTTTTTATTTACAATAAAAGTACATATAGGCTTTTTCTGTAATTATGAACATCTTTAACCAAAGAAATACAAATTTGTGCTTGAAGGTGAAGAGCCATGATCAAGAAGATGATGAGGATAATGAAGAGGACAGAGAGGCAGAGGAAGGAGAGGACGATGGTGACAGTGCAAATGGGGATGACGACTCATAAATGTATAGATGTATTGCACACTGACATTAGATCTATTTTCTGCCCTTTTTATTTTTGTTTTATTATTATTATTTTTTGCTCTCTTGAAATTTAACGGAATCAGGACACCTTCTGTTCCTTGTGTTTGTGTGCCGTTTAACATTGACCACACATTTTCCTCCTTGTGTGTCTTTATTTTTGATACCTCTTAAATAAACCATTTCTTTTATATCCTATTAGCTCTGAGTGTGTCCTGGTTTGTTTATGAACATGATGCCTTTTATGCTTAATTAGTATTTTGTCAAATGTGAAAAATTATACATTGTTTTAGAGTTATATTTCTATGAATTTGACATTGCTTACTCTGTATGTAAAAGGCAGTTTGTGCTGTTGAAAAAATGTTTTCTTTTAAAATAGAAAAAAGCATATCTGAGGCACGCCGTATAGTGGCCTTAAGCTTTATTCTTTAGACTTTTATTCTTATATTAAATTTGTCCAGAAATGTAATTGAGTCTTCAGCAAGGTTAATCATGGATGAGGATATTATACCTAAACCAAACATGATCAATTGTACTCTGATGTCTTAAATACACCCCTCTGTTGGAGAAAGTTTGTGAACCCTTGCTTTTAGCTGTGATGACTTTCCAGGTATGAGTCCTCTACATTCCCTCGCTTGCAGATAATTGTGTTCCTGCTTCTGCTTAAATGTTTTGAATTGTGTTGAAAGCTTAAGCTTTAGTTCACAGATTGATGTTCTGATATTCTTATCTGGATTTGGTAGTACAGTTTACGGGTCACTGCACCTTCAAGGCCCTTAGTACTACAGAGCTGCTCATTACCTTCATGCTCATGCTGTTTAGTTGGAAAATTCCATACTGTTCTATTCATAAACAAGAATATTCTTGTAAAAGGTTTTTTGATCATTAGCTTAAACTGAGGGACGCTTTCTTAATAGCTTCATTCGAATCCATGGCATTTACCTCTGATAAGCAACCATTTTTTTCAGATTCATCCTTTTTACGGACCCCTGAAAACTGAAATTGGTGATCATAAGAGGACTGAACAGAAGTTGCTGCTGCCTCTGGGTTCTGACAACCTACCTCCAGTATTGCATTTTACCTTGCTGTAATACGGAGGTTTGTTTGAGGGTCTCTTCTAAGGAGATTAACCTTTATACATGACCTGCCTGACCATGAAATCGGTTAAGGTGGCAGTCTTTGGAAATCTTTAGTCACTATCTGAAGCTTTGGGAATGAAGATTCTCAAAAGTGGATATAATTTCCTACCACAATCGTGTTAAAAAGAATAGACCAACACTAATAAGAGTTTGTGTATGGGGGAATTAATTTTTGTTTTTTAAATATTTGTATGATATGCTTTAGGCAGTACCATTCACACTGTATTTAACCCTTGATACTTTGACTTTTGAGCATACTATAGGAATATCTACATTAGCACAGCCTGTTATCTCACGGTTTCATTTTTCGCTTTTTCTCCATCTCTAAAGTACCATCTATTGTGTGTGATTTTAGTGAAATATTTTAGAACCTTAAAATCTGATTCAGTTTACTGTTAGATCAAAGGGGTTCACAAACTTTTTCAACAAAATGTGTCTGCATTGTAGTGATGACAGAAAAATATTGTTGAACGAAATTGTATGAATGAAGAGGGGAAAAAAAACCCTAGCAGGATTGAAAGTATAGGGATATCATTCAATAAAAGTATGTGTATGTGTATTTTTTATTTTATTTTTTTTTTTGTTACTCAAATTCATATGATTTTTGGCTGTTTTGTTTATCTCAGGTTATCCTGGTATCAATTAAACAATCATAACTTAAACCCCTTAAGGGGAGTGCATCTAGTAAAATCATTTGTATATTGGCACTAAGATTTGTATGTTTTCAAAGTGTTTTCACATATTTGCATGTAAATGCAAAGCCTTGTGTGTAATTTTGATAAGATTATGTTTTGAATTTAATAATTTCACAGTTGTACTTTTAAGCTTCAAGATATGGAAGTTTACTGCAGATGTGTAATAAAATGTTTCCTTGCTCTGTATTTAGCATCTCATGGTGCAGTTCCTGATTTGTGGTTAGCTGAAGGGTTTGTGGGAGCACAAGCCTTTTGTATGGTAAGGCATTTTTCCTTATCTGACCCATTTCTCCTGCATTTGTATCCACTCGATTGCTAAATCACAAATAATGTATTGTTGACAAAATTTAAGGCTGCCATTTATGTAGAGTATCTTGTACCTGCTTAGTAGTATGATTGCAGGGGTTTATGTTTACCTCCCCAAGTGCAACACTTGAAATTTTTTTTTTAATGCGAGAAATTTATGTTGTGAACCATCTTTGCTAATCTTTCATTTCTTTTATCACATAGCTTTTATGGAGAATAGACAAACACCTAACTAGTGAGTCTAATGTGTTGTAACCTCTGCATTAACTCTTTTAGGGCGGATGTCGACTTTTGTCGACAGGAGGGGTTGAAGGCGGATGTCGACAAAAGTCGACATCCAGGGATAGAGGGCGACAATCAGCTGTTAATGGCGACAAATCTCACTGTCACGTCACAGGCATTCCCTCTGTGCTTGGAGGAATGCTAGACTCGTTGACTCGGCAAATAAATCTTGCGTGTGCGTGAGTTGCGAAATGTAAACAGGCAAGATGGCACCGACATGTGAAAAGGCAGCGAAGCAAGTGCAGAAAAGAAAACACTCGCATTATGCGCATTTGCGCATTATCGCGGAGTCGGACTCTTGATTTTTCAGAATCGGACTTTATTGGCAGTGATCAGGAGATCGAGCAAGAGAGTTAGAAGCAGGCATCAGCTGATCAGACACCAGCCGATGCCGCGCCAGCGGATCTGCTGCCAGTTGCGTGCCTTCGCGCAGCCGATGCATCTACGGCAAGGTTCGCATGGGATAAATACACAGACATTGATCCGTTGAGAGCCGATCTGGCTACCGGAGTTTACAAGACGGCATGGCTTGCTGTTGGACACGACAGATCACCAGCTGCTGTACTTCAGGCTGCACTCTCCTGATGCTGCTTTTCAGCTACTGTCAGAAGAGACAAACAGGTAGGCAGAGATTTTTTTTGAATCGCGGGCTGCGTTTGCATCGCATTCTCGTTTTTCAAAGTGGAAACCCACAACGAAAGACAAGATGAAGCGCGCTGTGGCATTACAAATAGAGATGAGACAGAATTGGTGATATAACTTCAGGGAGCATTGGTCCAAACGTGTTTTGTCCCCTGGTGGCTTAAGTACGTGCTGCTGCAAAGTTTTATTCACTTCTGTAATAAACAGAAGCAAATCCCATGGGGTGAGCCAGGCTATAATGCCATACATAAAGTTCATAAAGTTTCAGAAGATGAAAAGAGGTGACAATACGGTTTTCATGCTGGCAGAAAACTTGGTGGCAGTGGCATGGCATGATGGCAAATGGGTGACTTGTCTCTCTACAGTACACACTAACAATATATGTTAGAAAGTGCAGCAACAGACAATTGAAAAATAGGCACCAAAGCAACACATACTGTAAGGAGTGCAATGTGACAATGACTGAAATTGGCTGCTTTGAGCGAGATCAGACTGTGCTGTGTAAAATGTATGTGAAATCATAGAGTATGCAGGCTCATACAACATGCAAGACAGTAACATTTGTCAAAAGGAAATATTTTTTGTTGATTTGATATGTTAAACAATTGCTTTGTGTTCTTTTTTAAAAAATGTTAGTTTTTGGAAAAATATTCAGCCCTGGGAGAAAAGAAACAAAAAAAAAATTAGCCCTAAAAGAGTTAAACTTGCTTTAGTATTTCGGGGATTTAGAGCACCTTTCTTTTTAATAAAAGGGAAGATGCAACATATTGTTCCATAGTATTAAGGGGTTTTAGCTCATAATTTGAAAGAAATGTAAAATCCAATTATCAGGTTCAGAAATTAGGGTGGTGCTAATTAAAAAAAAAAAAAAAGTTCTAAAACATTGGAATTTGCAAGTTTTAGGTGGTTACAATGTTGCATTAGTTGTTGTCTTGTGGATCCAATGTCTTAGTTGTCTATATGGAGCATTTATGGCCCTATATGACCCTGAATTGGATTTAAGGGGTTTTGACAATGCATGTATCTATATGTACAGGGCGGTGGCCAAAACATTTTGAGCCCAGCCTGTTTAGGTGAAACAACAGTAAAACTCCTGTTTTGTTTTTCAACATGATGTACGTAAAAACTTAAATAAGGCGGGAGACCTCCCTGGAAGGGTGGATAGGCTCTTGGCCAGAGCGGGGGTGGATCTAGTTGTCATTGTCCATTTTGGAACAAATGACATATATAAGGGTAATCTGTCAGTTCTGTGATCCAAATTCAAGGAGTTAGGTGCCAAGCTGAGAAGCAGAACTGACAAGGTATTCTTCTCTGAAGTTCTGCCTGTGCCATGCACCAGTCCAGGTAAGATTCAGGAGATTAGAAGGCTTAACGCGTGGTTCAAAT
This sequence comes from Erpetoichthys calabaricus, assembly GCF_900747795.2. NCBI lineage: Eukaryota > Metazoa > Chordata > Cladistia > Polypteriformes > Polypteridae > Erpetoichthys > Erpetoichthys calabaricus. The sequence continues at coordinate 32,462,212 of NC_041395.2, forward strand.
CTTGGTGCAGGGTAGAAGGGTATAGGTTTATGGGGCATTGGGACTCCTTTTGGAACAGATGGGACTTGTTTCACCATGACGGGTTACATCTGAACTGGAGGAGCACCAATGTATTGGGGAGGTGTATGTGTAGGCTAGTCGAGGATTGTTTAAACTAGGGAATGGGGGCAGGGAGTTTTAAGTCAGGCCAGGTTTAGATCTATACATGGAAGAACAAACAATGGTGTAGAAATAAAAATGCATAGTAATGTCAGTTCTAAACAAACATTTAAATGTAGAAGGAGTAACACGTTAAAAATAGCTTGCCTTAATGCTAGAAGTGACTTGGGAGTTGTATGTAGCACAGCATAATTATGATATTATAGCAATAACGGACATTTGGCTAAATAACAAAGATGGGGATGAGTGTAACATAAAGGGATACACATTTTTAGGAAGGATAGACAGAACAGAAAAGGAGGTGGGGTTGCTGTTTATGCCAAACAGGATTTAAATGTAGTCCTCTTCAGTTAGTGTATCTAATATGGATGTGAGCAACATTAGAACACCGTCAGGAGCAGTCCTGTCTCCTTTTCTCTTTGCTCTGTACACCTCAGACTATAAATATAGCAGCAGGTCATGTCACTTGCAGAAATTCTTTGAGGGTTCTCTAGTTATGGGGTGTATTTGTAAAGGGGACAAGACAGAGCAGAGGAGTTGGGCGGAAAAATTTTTCTTGGTGCGTAGACAATTGTGTGTCTTAATATCAGCAAAACCAAGTAACTAGTTATTGACTTTAGCTGTACCAAAGAACCTCTATGCCCCATCATTTTTCAAGGAGTTGATATGGAGGTAGGTCACTCCTACAAGTACTTGGGGGTCCACATTACTGATAGATTGAACTGGCCTCCTAACGCAGAGAAACTGTTTAAGAAATGTAAGAGCACTTTTACCATAGGAAAATGTGGAAGTGATATCTTTCACATCTTCTTCTATAACTGTGATGGCCAGTGTGATTGTCTACACTGTGGTGTGCTGTACTAGTAACATCACTTCAAGAGAGATCCACCGAATCAAGAAGCTAATTAAAAGGATAGGCTCACTTATAGGACACACTGTTGACCCCCTGGATGTTACAGCAAAGGAGAGAAAACAGCAACAATGTATTTCTTGTATAGCCCAAAATGACACCAAGGAGTGCCACAGTGGGCTATAACAGGCCCTGTTTTTTTGACAGCCCCCCAACCTTGACTCCTTAGACCCCCCAAAAAAATGGAAGAAATCTTGGGAAAGGCAATTCAGAGAATGACTCCTTTCCAAGTAGTCTGGGTGTGCAGTAGGTGTCAAAAAAGGGTCAATACAATACACAAAACAGAACACAAGCAATCCTTTTCACAGATCTAGATGGCCAATCTATCATTGCAACCTCAGTCATACAATACAACCATACAGTAGTGATAGTACAAGCTATAAGGCAAAATATAAAAGTAGATATCATATATGAGGGTTCAGATTTGTTCAGAGTCGTGGAGACCACGGTCAACAAGCTGCCTCCCCCTACTGGCCATTCTATAGCAGAGCCAGTACTGTGCCACTGAATCTGATGAATGGAACCTTCAACCCGATGATTGCAGCAGTGCTCATTTATCATAGATTATTTTTTTGTAGACAGGGAAACAACTTAGCAGCAGAGTAGTGGCCTCAAATGCCATATGTGAGTACCAAGAAGTGAGTGTTGGTAACAAAATAGATAATATCTAATATTATTTATGTTTTTGTCTTAATGACTAACAACAGAATGCACAGTTAATCAGCAGTTCTAGTCAGGGTATGCTAAACTGAAGTAGGGAGTCTTCAGCTAGGGTTTAAAGGCAGAGACTGAAAAAAAAAAAACGGAATTAAATCCATTAATTAGTTCTCTCGTTTGCTAGCTAAGCAAAGGTAAGGTATACTCCCCGAGGCTAGTGTGGAGGGCCCACACCCTCTCCTCTCAGCCGCTGCATCTCTCTCGTATTTGCTCAAGTAAATCACTTCCGCAATTGAACTATGATACTTGGCGCGATGAGAGAAATCACAAAATCAACTGCCTTGGTCAAGCATATTATAGAAAAAAAGTGAATCTAAATAAGTAGTTCTCTTGTGAAAAGTGGACAGACATACAGACAGACGTGGATTTTATATACAGTCATATGCAAAAGTGTGGGAACTCCTCTTAATTCTTTGGATTTTTGTTTATCATTGGCTGAGCTTTCAAAGTAGCAGCTTCCTTTAATATATGACATGCCTTATGGAAACAATAGTATTTCAGCAGTGACATTAAGTTTATTGGATTAACAGAAAATATGCATCATAACAAAATTAGACAGGTGCATAAATTTGGGCACCCCAACAGAGATATTACATCAATACTTTATTGAGCATCCGTTTTACAAATATAACAGCCTCTAGATGCCTCCTATAGCCTTTGATGAGTGTCTGGATTCTGGATGGAGGTATTTTTGACCATTCTTCCATACAAAATCTCTCCAGTTCAATTTGATGGCTGCCGAGCATGGATAGCCTTCTTCAAATCATCTCAGATTTTCGATGATATTCAAGTCAGGGGACTGTGACGGCCATTCCAGAACATTGTACTTCTCCCTCTGCATGAATGCTTTTGTAGATTTCGAACTGTGTTTTGGGTCATTGTCTTGTTGGAATATCCAACCCCTGCGTAACTTCAACTTTGTGAGTGATGCTTGAACATTATCCTGAAGAATTTGTTGATATTGGGTTGAATTCATCCAACCCTCGACTTTAACAGGGATCCCAGTCCATGAACTAGCCCCACAGCATGCTGGAACCTCCACCAAATTTGACTGTAGGTAGCAGGTGTTTTTCTTGGAATGCGGCGTTCTTCTTCCGCTATGCAAAACGCTTTTTGTTATTACCAAATATACTCAATTTTTGTCTCATCAGTCCAAAGCACTTTGTTCCAAAATGAATCTGGCTTGTCTAAATGAGCATTTGCATACAACAAGCGACTGTTTGTGGCGTGAGTGCAGAAAGGGCTTCTTTCTCATCACCCTGCTATTCAGATGTTCTTTGTGCAAATTGAGCTGAATTGTACAACAATGTACAGATACACCATCGGCAGCAAGATATTCTTGCTGGTCTTTGGACAAGATCTGAGGGTTGTCTGTAACCATTCTCACAATCCTGCGCATATGCCGCTCCTGTATTTTTCTTTGTCTGCCAGACCTTCTGGGTTTAACAGCAACTGTGCCTGTGGCCTTCCATTTCCTGATTACATTCCTTACAGTTGAAACTCATAGTTTAAACCTCTGAGATAGCTTTTTGTAGTCTTCCCCTAAACCATGAAACTGAACAATCTTTGTGCTCCAATCTTTTGAGAGTTGCTTTGAGGATCCCATGCTGCCACTCTTCAGAGGAGAGTCAAAGGGAAGCACAACTTGCAATTGACCACCTTAAATACCTTTTCTCATGATTGGACACATCTGTCTATGAAGTTCAAGGCTTAACGAGCTAATCCAACCAATTTGGTGTTGCAAGTCATTAGTATTGAGCAGTTACATGCATTCAAATCAGCAAAATTACAAGGGGACCCAAATTTTTGCACAGCCAGTTTTTCACATTTGATTTAATTTTATATAACTAAATACTGCTTCACTCAGATGTTCCTAGGAAATGAAAGACATACCACTGTTATCTTTTTTGTTGAAACTAAATTATGCAGGCTGAGAGGGGTTCCCAAACTTTTTCATATGACTATATAATATATATATATATTTGAGACGATGCATTCAGATAAGTGGGCTGGGCCTGGCCCATTTTAGGCTTTATATGATAAAATCAGGATTTTGAAATTTAGCCAATGTAACCAGGGCCCAGTATGAGGATTGTGTTTTCTTGTTCTTGTAATTGTTCTTGCAGCAGTATTGTGAATGAACTAAAACCTTTATAAAGAACAATTTGAGCAGCCAGTGAATACTACAGTGCTGTAGTCAAGCCTACTAGAAATAAATGCATTAATTTCTCAGTATCCCACATAGTTATAAAACTTATTAGTTTCCCAACATTTTTAAGATGCAAGAAACATGTTTTGGACAATTTTGCAATGTGTGCTTTAAATAGCATGCTATTTGACATCCGGCGCCGCCGAGAGTGGCAGCCTTTTCAGCAGCTCCGTGTAGGACTATAGATGTATGTGTATTTTTCTACTTTTATTTTTCTATTTTTATTTATTGATCACTCCTACCACTTTATTTTATGTGGATTCGTTCCCTGGACACACTTACTTTTACAACATGAGCATGGATTTTTATACGCCGAGACTCGCCTATTCAAGTACTCAACTTCGAGCGCTAAGATCAAATGCCAGTGCCGGTGTGGTTCCCTATTTACCTGACGAGGTAAGAAGGCGGTATCGTGGCAGCAGAGACGGCACTAAGCTAAAAACGAAGCAACTTGCGAGAAAGTGGCGTTTTAAACCTTCGGTGCCTTCTGTTATTCTGGGGAATGTGAACTCAATCTCAAATAAGATCGACGAACTGGCTGCGCTGGTGAAAAATGTCAGAACCTACAGAGAATGCAGTTTGTTGTGTTTCTGCGAAACGTGGCTAACTAACACCATCCCAGATGCTAATGTGGAGCTACCCGGGTTTAGCACAGTTAGAGCGGACAGAGACGCAAGTACCTGTGGGAAGCACAAAGGAGGAGGACTCGCTCTCTATGTTAATACACGGTGGTGTAACTCTGGACATGTTAAAGTCAAAATCTCCACTTGCTGCAGGGACATCGAACTGTTGGCCATAAGTCTGCGTCCCTATTACTTGCCCAGAGAGTTTGGACAAGTCATTGTTGTCATCGTGTATATTCCTCCTCGGGCGGACGTGGAGATAGCGAGTGACATCATCCATTCTGCTGTTGCTAAGTTACAAACGCAGCACCCCGAGGCACTTGTGCTAATCGCTGGAGACTTTAACCATGTGACGCTGGACAAAACATTACCTGCATTCTCCCAGTATGTGGACTGCAACACCCGGGGAAATAAGACTATTGATTTACTGTATGCAAACGTTAAAGACGCATACAGCGCCACCCCGCTGCCTGCGCTTGGGAAAGGAGATCATAACTTGGTTCTGCTTCAGCCTCACTACAAACCAAAAGTGAGAGTCCTACCTGTAACCAAACGATCATTCAGGAAGTGGACCCCGGAGGCTGAGAATGCTCTGAGACAATGTTTTGGAACTACAGACTGGGATATCCTGCAGGGATCACATAGTGAGAACATTGAGGAGGTTGTTGACTGCACTACTGACTACATCAACTTCTGTATGGACACTTTAGTTCCAGTAAGAACTGTACGTTGCTATGCTAACAACAAGCCATGGATTACAAGTGACATCAAGAGCCTTTTGAACCAGAAGAAAAGGGCCTTTAAAGACGGTGATCAGCATGAACTCAAGCGCGTGCAGAAGGAACTCCGAGTCCAGCTCAGGGCGGCGAAGGAGCAGTACAGGAGAAAGCTGGAGCAGAAGTTGCAGAACAACAGCATGAAGGAAGTGTGGGATGGGATGAAGATCATCACTGGCTGCAGCTCGAAGCGGGGTGCCACCATCGAGAGAGACGTGAAGAGAGCAAACCAAATGAACATCTTCTTTAACAGGTTTGACCACCCTAACCCACTCTCACCTCGGAGTACTGCACTCTCTACACATCCTTCTGCTGATACCAACATAGGAGAGACATCCCCACCCACAATTACAGCAGCGCAAGTGAGCAGAGAGCTGAGGAAACTTCGTGCCAGCAAAGCAGCAGGTCCAAATGGAGTATCGCCACGACTGCTGAAGGTCTGTGCATCAGAGCTAGGGGGTCCTGTACAGCGCATCTTCAACCTGAGCCTGGAACAGGGTAAAGTCCCGAGGCTTTGGAAAACATCTTGCATCACCCCAGTCCCAAAGGTATCACGTCCTGGTGAGCTGAATGACTTCCAGCCTGTCGCTCTAACATCACATGTGATGAAGACCATGGAGCGGCTGCTGCTTCACCACCTGAGGCCACAGGTCCAACACGCCCTCGACCCTCTGCAGTTCGCATACCAGGAGAAAGTGGGAGCGGAAGATGCCATCATCTATATGCTACATCGATCCCTCTCCCACTTGGACAAAGGCAGTGGCGCTGTAAGAATTATGTTTCTAGACTTCTCTAGCGCCTTCAACACCATCCAACCTCTGCTCCTTAGGGACAAGCTGACAGAGATGGGAGTAGATTCATACCTGGTGGCATGGATCGTGGACTATCTTACAAACAGACCTCAGTATGTGCGTCTCGGGAATTGCAGATCTGACATTGTGGTCAGCAACACAGGAGCGCCGCAGGGGACTGTACTTTCTCCGGTCCTATTCAGCCTATATACATCGGACTTCCAATATAACTCGGAGTCCTGCCACGTGCAAAAGTTTGCTGACGACACTGCTATCGTGGGCTGCATCAGGAGTGGGCAGGAGGAGGAGTATAGAAACCTCATCAAGGACTTTGTTAAATGGTGCGACTTAAACCACCTACACCTGAACACCAGCAAAACCAAGGAACTGGTGGTGGATTTTAGGAGACCCAGGCCCCTCATGGACCCCGTGATCATCAGAGGTGACTGTGTGCAGAGGGTGCAGACCTATAAATACCTAGGAGTGCAGCTGGACGATAAATTAGACTGGACTGCCAATACTGATTCTCTATGCAAGAAAGGACAGAGCCACCTGTACTTCCTTAGAAGACTGGCATCCTTCAACATCTGCAGTAAGATGCTGCAGATGTTCTATCAGATGGTTGTGGCGAGTGCCCTTATCTACGCAGTGGTGTGCTGGGGAGGCAGCATTAAGAAGAAGGATGCCTCACGCCTGGACAAACTGGTGAGGAAGGCAGGCTCTATTGTTGGCATAGAGCTGGACAGTTTAACATCTGTGGCAGAGCGAAGGGCGCTCAGCAGGCTCCTATCAATTATGGAGAATCCACTACATCCATTAAACAGTGTCATCTCCAGACAGAGGAGCAGTTTCAGCGACAGACTGCTGTCACTGTCCTGCTCCACTGACAGACTGAGAAGATCATTCCTCCCCCAAACTATGCGACTCTTCAATTCCACCAGAGGGGGTAAACGTTGAACATTATTCAAGTTATTGTCTGTTTTTTTTTTTACCTGCATTTTTTTTATTTTTTTATTACTCTTTAATTTAATATTTTTTGCTGCTGGAATATGTGAATTTCCCCCTGGGATTAATAAAGTATCTATCTATCTATCTAATTAAATCTAAAGTGTGGTTATGATTAGGAGTTGGACTTTTGACAACCTGACAAAATTCTTCTGAATTTAGCAAATAAGTAAAAGATTTGCTAAAATTGTCAGTTTTCAAATCAGTGTGTCCATTAAAATCCCCATCAACACTACACGATCATCATTTATAGCCAAATCAGATAAAAGATTGCCATATTCAGTCATGAATGTGGCCCAGCTGGTCTGTAGGCTAGCACTATAAGTGTGCTGCAATCTGTTTTAATATTTTAAATGAGTGCCTTAAAGAATTTGAATTTCCCTATTTTTTTTAATAGAATGCCATTATGAAGAATGCTACACATCCTCTCGCCGACACACTGACAGTGAGTACTAACAGCTATCAAAAGCCCTACCTGAGCTCCTTTATACCGACAGCAATACACTGCATAATGAGCACCTCACTGTGACTGTGACAACCAAGACAGAACTTTTCTTTCTTTTTAATTATCTTGCTTTATAATCATTCTAGTGTGTGTTCATACCAAAGTGTGTGTGCATATTTATTTACTTATCTACCTATTTATGTATTTTTTTATTTAAAGAGCTTCTGTAAAAATCCAAATTTCCCCCTGGGGTTAAATATAGTTCTATCTCTCTCTTTCTGTATCTGTCTATCTAATTGTAGTACAATTTTTCAAGCACACAGTGGAGATTTAAAAATCTGAAGTCTCGAGCTAACTTTGTTGGTTGCATCCATCTTTGAAGGACAGCAGGTCATTGCGGTGCTTTGCCAATAAATGTATAGTGCCAGAGAAGTACTAAATCATTATGATCTACAGACGATGCAGCTGTGCGGTTGTTTTTATACTTACTTGGATTCCTGTGTACGCATTTATTCACTGTATGTATAAGTATCACCAAGCCATGGCTAGGAAGCTTGTTTCCTCTGTCTTTGAATTCTACATAAAATGTTTGCATTTTTACTTTTATGGTTACAGGTGGTCATCTCACTCGTCGGCTATGATTTCAAGGAACTCCCATGGTTGAGTTTCTTACAGGTTGCTGCACAGCTCAAGTGCCACTTCTACAGGCAGCATATCAAGCATTAGCCATTTCGGTGTGTACAGCTCTGCATGTGTTTAGCTGTGAGGAAACAGATGTTTTGTGAGTAAAAATCATTAAATGAATATTTGAACTAATGTAATTGAAGTCACACAGAATGTTACTTTGGTTTAAAATTAGACCAGTCTGAATTTTCATCATTATTTTGAAATTTCAAAACCTGTTTTTGGGCTATCTCAAAAAGTTGACTTTTTGGACAAATTACCTTGAAGAATAAGCATGTCAGATTAAAAAAAAAATATGGCTACTGAAAACCACGTTGTTTTAATTTGAACAGACAGAAAGACATGAAAACAGCAGTAGGTCCTTTTCACACACTTTGTAAATGCTACTAAAAAGATCAGGCTGTTCATAGTATAAAATCTAACTGGCCTCTGCCACGGTGCTAACAAACTCAATATGTGTACTGTATGCTTTTTCACCAATAATACCTGGCAAATTGAGTAGTTTTAAGCAGATCAAAAGTCTGTTACAGTCAATTCAGTAGTACTAGGGTGTTTTACAATGTTAGTCATTATGAATGTAGTGAAAAGTCAAGCAAAATGACACCTTTTATTTGCTAACTAAAAAGATTACAATATGCAATGCTTTTGAGGCAACTCAGGATCCTTCTTCAGGCAAGATGTACAATAGGCAAGATGTACAATAGACAATAGGATAGATACAGCATTGTAAAACCTTTAAGGGGGACATTTTAGTATAAAAAATGAATAGATTTCTCCAGGCTAAGATTCATTTAGCAAAGGAGTACAATGTGTGGTCAAGATCTTTGGATAAGATAACTGTCCAACAAAGTCTTTTGAAGTTTATGATGAGTTTTTCAATACAATGTGGGTCTGTAGACAGGCTGTCTGTGTTAGTCCAAGAGATGCAAACAATCCTCATATCTGACCATAAAACTCTTGTCTCTATTCAAACCGTGTTTTAATGTGTTCAATTTTAGCATGAGTTTGACTTCCCATCCTTTTCTGTCTTGCTGTGTTCTGAAGTTACCCATAAGCACTGTGACTTTAAAGTCCTTCTCACAGTGTCCATGGCTGTTAAAGTGAGCTGCTACAGGAACATCTGTGTTCCCATGCTTGATGTGGGCTATTGAGGTAGCAGTTGTTTTTGATTCTTGACATCTTTGTAAATATGTTTTTACATATTTATTTCCGAGTTATAGTTTTGGTGGAGGTATATAGTCATATTTGGTTTTGGCATCATTTTTTCTTCTCGAATTGGTGCCCTTTTTGTATATATACATGCTTGCTTTTTCTTGCAAATATTTTTTCGTATTCTTTCCTTTTGAAGAGCTTCCCGAGCCACGTTGAAAGAAGGAAGACTGACTTTATCTATTTGAGTTTGTATAAAGGACTGTAAGAGTGCGTAGTACTTACTGTAAATACACACATTTTTTCCCTGGTTTTCTTTTTCTTACTATTTGCTTTTGATGGAGTGTCAGCACTGAAGGACTGTGAAACAAATGCCTGCCTGACACTGCCTTGCTTTTGTTGTACAGCACCCTTGTGTGCCTTTCACTCTTCAGTTTTAGACGGTGTTTCTTCTCTCCGCTGATCCCGTTCAGCTTATGAACTTTCAGATGTCCAGAGTGTAGGCTGGGGCCACTTTCCCACTACATAGGATATCACAAGGGCAGTTCCTGGCGGTGTTTGGCAGGTGGCCCTCCTTTTGGGGAACAACTAAGAAAACACGTGGACCATAACACAGAAACAAACAAAATACAGCAGACCATTAAGAAAAGCAACATTAACATGAATAAATGATATAACAAAGAACAAATGGAACATAAAATAAGACCTTGAACCTCAACACTGAGACATTTGAAAACGCTCGCCACGGCCGTACTTCTGAAACCACCAGCTGTAACGGGGACAGGTGGAAATTAAATGTATAAAAATGCAGACTTTAGTCGTGATCTGATTTGTTGGTAATTTTTACGTAGCCCTTGGGAGTTGGTGGCAGGATTGGCATTCCAGCCAGTGTGTCTTAACGCATGGGCACATACGGGCCCCATGCTAATCTTGTATGTTGTGACTTGCTGAGTGGTTGTGTAGGTAGGGACCCCAGTGCACTGCTTTTCCTGGGGGCTATAATGCCGTCGCCCTGGTGCTGAGGTATTACCCTTGCATGGCTGCACTCGGGTCTCAATGCAGGTGGTTTGTTGTGTGGTGGGAGCAGCAACACTCTGTAAAAGTGCATGCTCACAACCTCCTCCTCATCCTCCTCCTTCCCTGATTGGATCTTGCTCACTACAATGTCTCATTCCCTGATTGGTCATCCCTCATGGAGGTAAACCATACTCCAGCGTAGTGGACATAGAAGAACTTGCTTACCATAGCACTTGTGTGGTTTACTGAATCTGCATGCTTCTAAATTGACTTTTGTGCAGTTTGAATGCTGCATACATGTGCAAAAGACAATAACTTACTAGTCGCTACGGTTCCCAGATTATAGTAAATTTTGTGGCTCGCTGCATTTCCATTCCTCCAAGGATTTTTCCACCGGTGCGCATCTCCAGTGTGTGCAAATGGTTTCGTCATTCAAGATGTTGGCTGTTTTTATGTGGGTGGAGATACTTCTGTAAACGATGAGGCAGCGAATGTCCTGAGCAGAAGGTTGATGGGTGCTGGTAATATGATTTGTCTTTACCTACTTGATTTCGATGTGATTATTCACCGAAATATGATGATAAATCTGATACAGTAAGTGATGATGTTCTTTGGAATTTATCAATGCAAGCTTTTCACTTTAAAAATGTTGAAAGCCAGTGTTGTATAGTAACAAAGTAGAAATCCTTCTTTACTGTAATTGAATATTTTGGGGGTATTTCTAATTTAATTGAATGTACAGGGTAATTCAAAAAGATTCCTCCGATTTCAAAGTGCCATATTTATACAACCTTGAGGCGCCTAGGAAGCAATCATTGAATTGAAAGAGGGGCGTCATACAGTTTCTGACTGTCATCGGTAGAAAAAATGGTGACCCCAAGCAAAAATTTACGTTTTGCGCAAAACTAAACCATTTACAATTTACTGCATTGTTCTGTACTGTTTTACAAGTGAAATAAATCATTTTGAAATTGGATGAATCTTTTTGAATCATCCTGTATTTTAATCAGATATATTCTGCTAGACAATTCAGTCCATCATTTTCTAACCCACTTAGTGGCAGAGTGGTGGCTCTGAGGCTAGGGATCTGTGCCGACAATCAGAAGGTTGCCAGTTCAAAGCCTCTAAATGCCAAAAGTGCTTCCACGCTGTTGGACCCTTGAGCAAGGCCCTTAACCTGTAATTGCTTCATGTTGGGTATGACATTAATCTGCATTTAGCCCTGCATACAGGTCCTTCAACTTGCAAGGGAACATTTGGGGGCTGGTGGCAGGATTGGCACTCCAGCCACTGTAGAAAACTTCACATTGTACCATTCCATTCGAAGTAGTGTGGTGTATGAGGTGTCACTCATTTTATTTGGGATCCTGAGGTGGTTCATCATGTGGTGGATGCAGCAATGCACTGTGTCAGTACATGCTCCTGACCGCTCTTTCTCTCTCAGTCCTGAATAGGTTTGGTAGAGGTATCAGACCCTGTCCCAGCCAGCATAGGGTGCAAGGCAAGAACAAACTCGGGACAGGGTGCCAAGTCCATTGCAGGGTTAACGCGCACACACACACACATACATATTAGGGCAAGTTTAGCATCACCAATCCACCTAACCTGCATGTCTTTGGACTGTGGGGAAAAAAACTGGAGCACCCAGAAGAAATTCATGAGGACACAGGGAGCACATGCAAATGCCATGCCAGGACGACTCAGAACATGAATCCTGGTCCCCTTACTGCAAGGCAGCAGCACTACCTCTGTGCCACCGTGCCCCCTAGACAATTAATTACTTCAATATTAAACCAGAAAATAAAAGGGCTATGTAAATAAACACAATGCTTTACTCAGCCAGTTATCTAAAATACTGTACAGCTTTCCAACACTTTAGTGAAGTATATGAAGAATCTGAGGCAACAGAACATTCGTACAATCTAGACAAGGACGGGCCATTCAGCCCAACAAAGCTTGCCAGTCCTATCAACTTATTTCTTCCAAAATAACATTAGGGACTTTCAAAACTCGACTTAAAGTCCTCCTGTCTACCACACTTACCTGTTCATTTACGTGTCTATGGTTCTCTGTGTAAAGGAAAACTTTACACTTTGCCCAGAATTTACCCTTTCAAGTCCCCATAATGTTGTTGAGCTCATTATAAAGTAACAATCTCGATCCACTGGACTAATTACCTTCATATTTTTAAACACTTCACTCATGTCTCCTCTTAATCTTATTCTGCTTAAACGGAAAAGGATCAGCTCTTTTAATCTTCTTCGTAATTCATTCCCTGTGGCCTTGAAGTCAGCCTAGTCGCTCTTCTCTGGACTTTCTCTAGCACTGCTGTGTCACTTTTCGTAGCCTGGAGGTCATATTGAAATGTATACCACTGGTGCTAACACCTGATCATCTCTGCGGTCGTTCCAAGTCCACCATGCCACATTTTGCAAAACTGGGTGGGGTTGGATGTTGGTCACACCAATCCCAGTGTCATTTATTTCTTCCGCTAATGATGCTGTGTTCAGACATGGCAGCCAGCCAAACAGGGCGAGTTTTATCCGCTGACTGCAGACAGGTGTACAGGACTTGTGCGCTCACATGCCATGCTTAACTCACCTTGTCAGGCGTGTTGCTCACATATCTTCTCATATCCAAAACAGCATGTGAACTGGTAGGAAAAGCGCAAAGAGAAATGAAAAGGCCATTCCTTTTGAAAAAGAAAGTAGAAGTGATCAAGTCCGAGTAAAGCACTTTATTAAACACGAGCTGTGCAACCCATCTAAGAGGGTTTGAAATCTAAACAATCAACGTAGACCTCAGCGTTAATGTTTGCAGTGCACCATGCAATGCTTTTGACTTTTTATATGCCATTTGGTATGGGATTTGTAAAAGGAGTGTTAATGTCTGTGATGCACCATCTATTGAAATGACAAATGTAATGCATTTTATTATTAATGTCTGATGCACAATGTAGTGGAATGACAGAAACATAGCAACCAGACGGACACACAGACAGACACACAGGCACTTGTCCTTTAATTAAGTGGATTTGATTAATCAAGAGCAATATCTTACTAGGGTCGGTTTTGATGACAAATGTTATCATCAAACTAATTCTGTTCATTTTCTTGTAGTTCTGTATTATATGAACAACATTCAAGGTCATTTTTGGAGAAAGGAAATGCTTATAAATGTTCGCCATTTAAATTCATTGTATTCAGGTAATGAAATTTCACTTTACAAAGGAGTTTTCAGGAACAGATTAGCTCCTTCTGCATACCTCTCCTATTAGTGCCTAGCCCACTGAATTAAAACACAATCATTAAAATGTTCCCACACACTGTCGTTCCTCAGGTTGTATTTATTTGGCTGATACTTTATTTGCTGTAATATGATTCATAGACAAAAAGGTGGTCTGAATTATTGTAGGTTTATAAGAGCGTATTTTGACATGATATATAAAATGGAGAAATCCTAAATTTATTTGCACTTTTAAAACTTAAGTACACTCCATATGAGGTACTTTAAAACTTCTGCTTAAGTAGTTTGTTTCTGGTCAACTTGCAGTTTTACTTGTGTCACTCTCAAGAAAGTCGTCTCCAGTTTTACTCAAGTTAAGTACTTTATACAACACGACAGAAAACTTCTTTCAGATTCTTTTGTGCTGCTTACTTCACAGAGTGACCACCAGGGTGAGCACTTGAGCAATGAAATGACCGATTCTTTACACTTTCAAATCTTATCACAGCCCAATGCCTTTTGCTTTTCCTCAGTGTGAGAGTAAATTTCTTTAAAGTTTTTAATTAACTCTTTTAGGGCTATTTTTTTTTTTGTTTCTTTTCTCCCAGGGCTGAATATTTTTCCAAAAACTAACATTTTTTAAAAAAGAACACAAAGCAATTGTTTAACATATCAAATCAACAAAAAATACTTACTTTTGACAAATGTTACTGTCTTGCATGTTGTATGAGCCTGAATTCTCTATGATTTCACATACATATCACATACATTTTACACAGCAAAGTCTGATCTCGCTCAAAGCAGCCAATTTCAGTCATTGCCACATTGCACTCCTTACAATATGTGTTGTTTTGATGCCTATTTTTCAATTGTCTGTTGCTGCATTTTCTAACATATATTGTTAGTGTGTACTGTAGAGAGACAAGTCACCCATTTGCCATCGTGCCATGCCACTGCCACCAAGTTTTCTGCCTGCATGAAAACCGTATTGTCACCTCTTTTCATCTTCTGAAACTTTATGAACTTTATGTATGGCATTATAGCCTGGCTCACCCCATGGGATTTGCTTCTGTTTATTACAGAAGTGAATAAAACTTTGCAGCAGCACGTACCTAAGCCACCAGGGGACAAAACACGTTTGGACCAATGCTCCCTGAAGTTATATCACCAGTTCTGTCCCATCTCTATTTGTAATGCCACAGCGCACTTCATCTCGTCTTTCGTTGTGGGTTTCCACTTTGAAAAACGAGAATGCGATGCAAACGCAGCCCGCGATTCAAAAAAAATCTCTGCCTACCTGTTTGTCTCGTCTGACAGTAGCTGAAAAGCAGCATCAGGAGACAGCAGCCTGAAGTACAGCAGCTGGTGATCTGTCGTGTCCAACAGCAAGCCATGCCGTCTTGTAAACTCCGGTAGCCAGATTGGCTCTCAACGGTTCAATGTATGTGTATTTATCCCATGCGAACCTTGCCGTAGATGCATCGGCTGCGCGAAGGCACTCAACTGGCAGCAGATCCGCTGGCGCGGCATCGGCTGGTGTCTGATCAGCTGATGCCTGCTTCTAACTCTCTTGCTCGATCTCCTGATCACTGCCAATAAAGTCCGATTCTGAAAAATCAAGAGTCCGACTCCGCGGTAATGCGCAAAACAACGTCTGCCAAGTGTTTTCTTTTCTGCACTTGCTTCACTGCCTTTTCACATGTCGGTGCCATCTTGCCTTTGTTTACATTTCACAACTCACGCACACGCAATGTTTATTTGCCGAGTCAACGAGTCTAGCATTCCTCCTAGCACAGAGGGAATGCCTGTTACATGACAGTGAGATTTGTCGCCATTAACAGCTGATTGTCGCCCTTTATCCCTGGATGTCGACTTTTGTCGACATTCGCCTTCAACCCCTCCTGTCGACAAAAGTCGACATCCGCCCTAAAAGAGTTAAAGTCTTTCTTACAGTTGCCTGGTTTGGCCAATCCAGAAGGTGCATTGTGCAAAGAGACCTAAAAGAAAGCCATTTTTATGCTTGGTGCATATTTAACCAAACAAACACATTTAAGGGAGTTTCTTGGGTTCCTAGTTTTTATTCAGTTTATTGAATTTTAAAAATATACATTCCGACATTTCATCCAGTGTTTGTTGACCAGTTTACCACATAAATAAATTATATATTTTAAAACATTCTTGTTTTTTTTCGTGGAAGCACTGACACATCATAAACCCAGGTATTGTCTCCATGTTCTCCCTGTGTCTGCACAGCTTTTCCTCTCACATCCCCAAAGGTGCACAGGTCAGGTTGTTTGCCAATTCCCTGCAATGGACTGGCATTCTGTCCAGGGCTTTTGCCTGGCTTGGGCCTAGTGCTGCCAGGGTGTAATGCCCGTTGCCAGTGTGACAGTACCATGACCTCGGACCCAGAGAAGCTACTATTTCATGACCAGGGACCAGTGATGAAGACAGAGACCAAAAGAAAAAATGGAGGCATTTATTTACAGTGAAAATAATAAAGAATATTAAAAAAATAACAGCAGTATTGTCCATCCATTATCCAACCCACTATATCCTAACAGGGTCACGGGGATCTGCTGGAGCCAATCTCAGCCAACACAGGGTGCAAGGCAGGAAACAAACCCCGGGCAGGGCGCCAGCCCACCACATGGCACACCCACACACCAAGCACACACTAGGGACAATTTAGGATCACCAATGCACCTAACCTGCATGTCTTTGGACCATGGGAGGAAACTGGAACACCCGGAGGAAACCCATACAGACACCGGGAGAACATGCAAACTCCACGCTGGGAGGACCCGGGAAGTGAACCTGGGTCTCCTAACTGCGAGGCAGCAACTCTACCACTGCGCCACAATGCCGCCCAGCAGTGTTGTGTCATCAATAAATATAACACAGTCCCCAATGACGGTCAGGTCAGGTTAGGTTGGGGAGCAGGCACTGGTACAGCGTGTTTCTGCACCCACCACACGACAAAACAGCTGAGAATCCCGGCTGGCAATCCCCCAAGGCAGACACATGGTCCAGTCCCACCCCATGGATATGACCATCTATCTGCTGCAGCCAAGTGTTATGTGGGCGTCCCCCTGGCCTGGTCCAATCGCTCGGGTGATGATCCTGTGAGCCAAATCACCCTCAAGGAATGACACCGCATGGCTGTAGTGCCATAATTGGTGCTCTCTCACAATGCAGGTAATGTACCTCATTCGGGACTCCGTGAGCAACACAAAATCAAACCAGCGGTACCCAAAGATCCCCAATGACACACAAAAATAAATATTTCAAAGAAATAAGGCAAGGCAAAGATATGTTCTTTACAATAAAGAAAAAAAATCCTTTCTTCTTCCTGCATATTGTTAAATCAAGTAAAATAAGGACTCTCACAAAAAAACTAATAAGAAAAACATACTACTGGCTCACCCATCTCCACCTGCTGCAGTGACGTGGCGTTTTGGCTGTCATCCTCTTGCTCCCCTTTACTCCTGATGCATGTATTACCCCAGCTATCCCTCTTAGGTACCTCTCTCGTCCTTATAGCATGACCTCTTCCCGATCCTCCTGTTGGGGAACGTGACATGACATCGCTTCTGCCACATCTACACTGTCCAGAGCCCTGTGCCTCCACCTGTACTTCAGTGCCCTCGCTCACATGCCCATGTGCGCCTGCAACCTGCTGTCTATCTGCACCTCTCATGCTCACTTCGGTAAGTAATTCCAATTTATTCGAGTCCTTTCTGTTTCTCCCATGACTTTTATTCTTCTCCTATGCAGCTTCAGGTTCAGGCCAAGTTAGCAGCTTGGTGGCTCACACAGGGGTACTGCTGTTTCTTACCAAAGTCCCCAGCGTGTCCTCATCCTAAAGATGTAAGTGCATTTAACAACTGTCTCAGAAGTAACTAGTGGTGCGGCCTGTCTGACGGGGTAGCCCTTGAATTGGATTAAGTGAGTTTTAGAATGGTGTTTTATGCTTTGAATTTATAGTACTAGTCAAGCCCCTCGCACACATAAAATGTGGTAATTCTAGAGTCTCGTATTGCAAGGGAGTCAATGAATTACCTGACCTGGGGACACAGACCCAAAGTAGTGGAGATGCTATTTTGGAAAAACTATCATCTCTTCCAGAGTTTACTGTTGTGATGTGATTACTACAGACTACTGGCTGTCAGTGGTGCTCATTGAACTAAAGAACAGAAGAAATTTGACAAATGAGAGGAGACCATTCAAGTCCATCAAGCCTGTTTGTTTAGCTAGTAGCTATGCTGTCCCAATAGCTCATCCAGGTGGTCCTAAAGGTTGTGAAGGTTTTTGCTTCAACTCCACGTCCCAGTAATTTGCTCTGTGATGCTTCACAGCAATTGTGGGTCCCAAAGACACAAAAAAGACAAAGTTGGGTCAAGAAAAAAAATGTTTCAAGTATAATAATAATAATAATAATGTTTTATTTATGTAGCGCCTTACATGCACTCAAGGACACTTTACAATTCAATAAACACATTAACAAGACAATAGTAATTACATACAAGAAAATTAATAATACTCATTGAAGAGATGTGTTTTTAATAGGAGTTTGAAATGAATAATGGATTTTTCTTCGTGAAGGCTGAGAGGAAGAGCATTCCAAATTTTAGGAGCCATCACACTGAAAGCTCTGCCACCCATAGTTACTAACCTGTATTTAAGTATAGTGAGTAAGTTAGCGTCCGATGATCTTAATGCATGCGCAGGAGTGTAAGGAAGCAGCAGCTCAGACAGATAATGAGGGGCTAAACCATGAAGGGCTTTAAAGGTGATGAGAATAATTTTACATTTGATTCTTGAAAAGACTGGTAAGCAATGTAAATCATAAAGGACAGGAGTAATGTGAGCAGATTTTTTTAGAGTGTGTAAGTAGGCGAGCAGCAGAATTCTGCACGTTAGTCAGTCATTATCCAACCCGCTATATCCTAACAGAGGGTCACAGGGGTCAGCTGGAGCCAATCCCAGCCAACACAGGCAGGAATTCTGCATGTAGTTTAATCTATTGGTATATTTAGTCAGGCGGCCATAAAACAGTGCATTGCAATAGTCCAAACAGGTAGTGATGAAAGCATGAATCGGTGTTACAGTATCCTTCACACTGAGGAAAGAATGCAGGTAAGCAATGTTTCGGAAATGAAACAATGCTGTCTGTACTATCGAGCTAATGTGTGATTGGAAAGTAAGGAGCTGATCAAAGATGACACCCAAATTACAGACTGATGCAGAGAGTTCAACCAGGATCCCATTGATAGCCCATGAAGGGTAGAGAGGACAGATTTGGTACCAACTAGTAAGATTTCTGTTTTATCAGGATTAAGTCGTAAAAAATTAGCTGTCATCCAATGATTGATTTCCCGAATGCAATCAGGGCAACTGGAGAAGATGCTGCAGTTGCATCAACACGTATATAAAATTGTCTGTCATCGGCAGAGCAGTGGAAGCGTAGACCATACCAACTAATAATCTTACCTAATGGGAGCATATAGATGTTAAAGAGGACTAGATATACAGTAGAACTGACCCTTGAGGGATACCTTGTGTAAGTGAAGTAGTGGCAGATTTGTGTTCCCTAAAGAAGACATAATCCTGACGATCACTGAGGTATGAAGTCAACCAAGAAAGAGCAGCACCAGAGATACCAATAGCTGAAAGAACCACTGTCCTAAGGTATCTGTAATGTTGTTGATAGTTTCCTTGGTTAGCAAGAGCTCAAAACTTATATTTCTGGTCCCTGACCACTGGTGATGAGCTCCTTAGCACATTGAAGCAATGCCATAGTGAATGCTCTTGCTGGTCTGGAAGACGAGGCATGTCAATGAGTTCTGCTTATCTGATCTCCGAATCCACAATTTGTGAAGCCCAACCACTAGAGGGGTGTAATCATCTGTTTAGTCTCCACCTGTGAATGTTGGTTACCGATTACTTTTCTATAGTTGGCCGTTGATAAAATTCACCCCACGTCTTGACACTATTTTTAGGACCAGGTGTGTATGTTACCAGGCGGTGGAATGTTCCACAGCACTGCCATATGTGTTGGGTTAACCGTAGAAAAAGCTGTAGATATTTCCTGCTAATTTTGACTGAACTACAGAAAGATTTACAAAGTTCATGGGCCATGCTCATGTTTTTGTGAATCCAGAGTAATTTTACCAAAAACCAGCATGTAATAAGCATGCGAAACATGCATGAGTTGAAGCGTATTACAATCGCAAAAAAACATGCATCACAAAAAAAACATCGAATCTTCATTACTGCCACTTAATTCCAGCTCTCTCAAAGTACTTCATTTTTGTAACTACTGAAACATCTTAGTGCTAGCTGTACTGTAAAATACTTAACGCAGAATAAAATGCAATGTTTTTGTACATTTTTTGTGCTTTTTCCCACAAAAGGCTAATTTTTTTGTGCTGGGTGAGGATATCGTCTCTGGCAGGCTATCCAACTCTATTTTTCAACTCGGCAAGCACAAAATAAGCCAGCAAGAAAGTGTGGTGGATGAAAGACTTTTCTTACAATAGGAGTGCCTGGGAGATGAGTGACCGAGCACAGAAATGCAGAGCTTACTGATCGTGAGGCTTAAAGCCAGCGCCATCCAATAATACTAGTGCAGCCAATTAGGAGAAGCCAGAGGCAAAAAGACGCCTCAGAGAACAGTTTGAGAAATTACATTTTTAAGGCTGCTCTTTTTCTGTGCAGTTTCAGATGAATGTATAAATACAGATTTTACGGTGAACTCAGGAAGTATTCAGACCTCTTCACTTTTATCACATTTTGTTATGTTGTAGCCTTGTGCTAAAATTGTTTAAATTCATTTTTGCCATATTAAACAACACCCAATCACCAGAATGACAAAGCAGTAGCAGAGTTTTAGAACTGTTTGCTACGACACTTGGCTCAGGAGAATCCCATTGAATTGATCATTATTGAGATGTTTCCACAACCTTGTTAATAGTCCATCTGTAGTCAATTCAATTGATTAGATATAATTAGGAAAGACACACGTGTTTATGGAAGGTTCCACAGCTGACAATGTCTATCAGAGCAGAAACCAAGTCATGAGGTCAAAGGAATTACCTGCAGAGGCTTAGAAACTGGATTGTGGGGAGGCAAAGATCTGAAAAAGGCTGCAAAAAGATACCCCAGCACCGAAGGCTCCCAAGAACAAAGCGGCCTCCATAATTCTTAAATGGAAGAAGTTTGGAATGACCACAATTCATAATAGTGCTGGCTACCTGGTCAAAATGAGCAATCAGGGCCTTAGTTCAAGAGGTGACCAAGAATCCAATGGTGAGCTGTAGAGAACCTGTGTGCAGATGGGAGAAACTTCCAGAAGAACAAACATCACTGGAACATGCCATCAGTCTGGGCTTTTATGACAGAAAGACTCCAAGCTAAAATGCACATGGAAATCTGCTTGCAGTTTGTAAAAATTCACCAAAAGAAGACGCAGACTGTGAGAAATAAAATTCTCTGGTCTGATAAAGCCACGTTTAGCATCATATCTGAAGGAAACTGGGCACCACTCATCACCTGCTCAATAACACCAGTAAAACAACATTGTTTTTCAGCAGCAGGGATTGGAAGACTAGAAACAACATTCTCCAGTCTGCTGAAACCAAGATTAGCTTGTCTGGAGGACACCAGGCTCTGCTTATGATCTGTGCAATGCCATTTCAAAAGTGAAGCATAGTGGTGCCAGCATCAGGCTGTGGGGCTGTTTATCAATAGCAAGGGCTAGGAGACTACACAGGGTTGAAGGAAAGCTGACTTGAGCAAAGTACAGAGATATCCTTAATGAAAACCTGCTGCTGATTGGTCTGAACTTCACACTGGGCCGAATGTTCACCTTCCAACAAGACAATGACCCCAAGCACAAAGCAAAGACAACACAGGAGTGGCCTGGGAACCTTCTTGAGTGACCTAACCAGAGCCTGGACTTGAACTCAATCCAACATCGCTAGGGAGACCTGAAAACAGCCATCCATCCAACGTGAAAGAGCTTGAGAGGATCTGCAGAGAAGAATGGCAGAAAATCCCTAAATCCAGTTGTGCAAAGCTTGTCACATTATCCCCAAAAAGACTTCAGGCCATCATCACTGCCAGCGGGGCTTCAACAAAGTACTGAGCAAACAATCTGATTACTTGTGTCAGTGGAATATTTCAGCTGGGATGGAAACTGTATAGGCCAGCAATGCCTGGACCCACGGGGAAAGGACTGTGTGTACTGATGAAGTATTTGTGTGAGAAATGGACCAGTAGAAGTGAATAAAATGCAAAACTAACAAAACTAGCAGACATCATAAGTGGGGAGACTAAAGACCTAAGTAACAAGAACAAAAATTAGGTAGAACAAAGAGTTGGGATATCACTGTGATAAACCCCGTTGATGAAAAAAGGGAAATAATGAAAAGGAATAAGAATGTTGTAAATCAAAGGCATCTTCTATCAAGCAAAATGGCTAAATGAGAATAGCACTTCTGACTACTGCAATTCAGTGTTTACTAGATGTTCAAACTGTTCTTCATACAGTTTCCAGTTAATCCAAAATGTTGCTGCGAGAATTATTACAAGAACAAGAAAATACGAACACATAACTCCAGTTCTTAAATCCTTACACTGGCTCCCGGTTAAGTTTAGGACAGATTTCAAAATCCTCCTTTTAACATATAAAGTCTTAAATGGCTAAGGTCTGACTTACTTGTCTGGAACTTATGACTTCCAAACCAGAACACACTTCAAGATCTCAAGATGCCAGTCTGCTTATAATTCCAAAGATTAATAAAATAACAGTGGGAGGTCAAGCTTTTAGTTACAGTGCCCTGTCACACACGTTGTGAGTTTAGGAGACAACTAAAGGGCTTGAATACATGTGATTCCATGCCAGACCAGGGGGTGGCGAAGTGCACTAATTTTCTTTTGCAGACCATTCTAGGGAAATCCCGCCCGACTCTGGGGCAGCCAATGACGTCACTTCCAGTTCCGGTATTGATGACATCACTTCCTTCACTGGCCTTTAAAGCCGCCATCTTGTCTCAAGAGAATGAGTTCTGTTTTGGACTCAGTTGTATGAACATGTCTTGCATTTTGAATCAGTTTTGCAGCCGGAAACAATTATACGGGTGGCTGCCCCAACCCTTCTCAACATTTTATGGTCATTATTGTGACAGTGGTGTAGCCAGCAGGATGGAGAGAACCCAGAAGAGAACGGGCAGAATGTAAATGGAGAGAGAGGGGTGGATTGTGTGCACTTTCAAACCCCTTGTTAATGGCTCATATGGGAGAGGTAATAGTAAATGGTTTCAAAGTAAAAGCTCTATTTGATTCCGCAGCAACATTTCTATTGTTGATCACCGATACGTACTAGCGCGACAGTGGTTAAAAATAAAGACCAGTATTACCTGTGTACACTGAGATATCTGCTGCTATAAACCCGCCCGATGTTTCACCAGCCACAGAGGATCACTTAAAAGAATCTCTGTAGCAGTCCTCCCAAATCCACCGTTCGCTGTGATTCTCGGGCGAGACTGGTTTGATATTAAAAGCGGTGAAGTACTGATCTCTCCTAGTCCGAAATTGGGCCTAGTTACAGACGGGAATCTGCCGTCTCAGGTTGTCTCCACACCGTGTACTCAGCCAGTGGAGAGAGATATGGGAGACCAAGAGGAGGATGGGGAACTTCCTGGACCATCACGGACCACTACATCATCTGTTCGCGTCTCACCGGAATGGGATGACTCTCCGCCCCTTGAGGTTAGACCAGACCCGATCTGAGCTTCCAATTTAGACAAACACCGGCCTCATTTAAGAGGAAACAGTGGAATGATGATTCCCTTAAGTTTGCTAAGAATGCAGTTGTCCTAGTCAACGGCCAACGCACCAATCAGCTCATGCCACAAGGGCCCCACTTTTTTATAGAAAATGATTTATTATATCAGGTCAGTGAGCACGATGGGGTGTGCAGAAGCTGTTGCTAATTCCATGAACTTTCCGGCAGCAAGTTTGTGAGTTGGTGCACACCCACCACCTAGGAGGCCACCTGGGCACTGAGAAAACATTAGAGCGTATTAAGCTCCATTTCTATTGGCCGGGAATTAACGAGGAGGTTGGGAAGGAGAGGCTCTTCCCTCGACTAATATTTTGGAATATATCGCACAATTACACGATAGATTTGAGAAAATTCGGCCCATATTAAAAAGTCACATGGAGGAGGCGCAAGCAGCACAGTCCCACTATTATGGCCATGGCACGACACTTCGGGAGTTTCAACTGGGGGATCGAGTCATGGTGTTGGTTCCCACCTCCCACTCTAAACTACTTGCCCACTGGCAAGGACCATACGTAGTTAAGGAGAGAAAAGAACTCGTCGACTATTTGGTGAAACAACCCAATTGTCGACCAAGTGAGCAGATATATCACGTGAATCTGCTGAAACCGTGGAAGGAAAGGGACCCTGATCCCACCTCCTGCCAGTCCCGCTTCTTCTTTGCTCAGACTAACACACTTAACTTTGGGTCTAATTTGAATACCCAAAAGAGGCGAGAGCTCGAAGCAGTTGTCCGTCCCGGAGGTGGTAGACGAAAACCCCAGAAGGACCTCTCTGATTGCCCAAAATATTGTGACTGAGCCCGGGGTCATAGTTCGAGAACGCCCCTATCATCTTCCGGAGGCAAAGAAGGCTGAAGTGGAACTGGAAATCAAGCGCATGCTGGACCTTGGAGTCATAGAGGAGAGTCATAGTCTCTTGTACAGCCCAATTGTCTTGGTTTCTAAGCCCGATGGGAGTTGAAGGTTTTACGATGACTTTTGTCGGCTTAATCAGGTCTCACAATTTGATGCTTATCCAATGCCTCGAGTAGACGACCTCCTTGAGAGGCTTGGACAGGCTAAATATCTGACCACACTTGACATGACCAAAGGGTACTGGCAGGTTCTTTAACGGATTCCACAACGGGTAAAACCACATTTAGCACCCCTAGTGGGCACTGGCAGTATCGTGTCCTTCCATTCGGGTTACATGGGGCTCCTGCAACTTTCCAGCGTCTGGTGGACAAAGTGCTCCGCCCCCATAACACGTATAGTGCTGCCTACCTGGATGATGTTGTCATCTATTCCAGCACCTGGAAGGAAAACCTACAGCACGTCCGAGCGGTATTATGGACGCTTGGTGGAGCTGGTCTTTGAATCAATCCAAAAAAATGTTTCTTTGGATTGGAAGAAGCCAAATATTTGGGCTACCTGGTGGGTCATGGTACTGTGAAGCCGCAGTGCTCTAAAATAGAAGCCAATTTGACATGGCCCGTCTGCGAACCAAGCGGCAGGTCCAGGCATTTCTCGGCTTGGCAGGGTACTACCGCCGGTTTGTACCACGCTTTTCGGAGAGAGCCGTGCCCTTGACTAATAAATAAGAGAGCTCCTAACACTGTGGTATGGACTGATACGACTGAGGCAGCCTTCGGTGACTTAAAAAAGGCCCTGACGTCGACACCTGTTTTAAAGGCACTTGACTTTTCACTTCCTTTTATCCTCCAGACGAACGCTTCAGGCACGGGCCAAAGTGTCGATGGTGCTGAACGCCCTGTTATGTTCCTGAGCCGGAAACTGCTGGATTGGGAGACCAGGTATGCGGCGGTGGAGAGAGAGAGGCTCTTGCAATTAAGTGAGCGATTACACAGTTGAGGTACTACCTCTTGGGTCGGGAGTTTACACTTGTCACGGACCATGCACCTTTACAGTGGATGGCCTTGCATAAGGAGTCTAACCCTCGAGTCACAAGGTGGTTCCTTCATCTACAACCTTATAAGTTCTCGCTCATTCATCGGAAGGGTTCTCTCAACGCCAATGCTCTCTCCCGCGTTCACGGCCTCTGTGCAGAACGCCCGACCCAATGGGTCTGGGCTGATGGGGGGGGGGGGGGGGGCTGTCAAACACGTGTGTTTAGGAGACAACTAAAGGGCTTAAATACATGTGATTCCATGCCAGACCAAGGGGTGGCGAAGTGCACTAATTTTCCCTCTCGATCTTTTGCAGACCATTCTATGGAAATCCCGCCTGGCTCTGGGGCAGCCAATGACGTCACTTCCGGTTCCGGTATTGATGACATCACTTCCTCCACTGGCCTTTAAAACCGCCATCTTGTCTCAAAAGAATCAGTTCTGTTTTGGACTCAGTTGTATGAACATGTCTTGCATTTTGAATCAGTTTTGCAGCCGGGAACAATTGTACGGGTAGCTGCCCCAATGGTCATTATTGTGACAGCCCCTGAACTGTGGAATGTTCTGCCTGCTACTATAAGAGATGCCCCTTTGGTCTCAGCTTTCAAATCCCGGCTGAAGACTCACTACTTCAGTTTAGCACACCCTGACTAGAGCTGCTGATTAACTGTACAGACTGCATCTATGTTCTTGGTCATTAGCACTAAAACATAAGTAATATAGAATTACCAAATTAATATGCGGACAGGATGTGCTGGGTGTAACAGAGCAAGATGCGGAGGACAGAAAGATATGGAAAAAGTTGATCCGCTATGGCAACCCCTCACAGGAGCAGCCGAAAGAAGAAGAATTTGTTACTAACCCTTACCTATTCTGTTTCTCTTCTCAGTACTCAAATGAGGCACTTGGTGCCACGGCCCACCTACCAAGTTGTTTTGCCTGCCTAAGGTAAAGTCATCTCTGATGGAGGATTTCAGGATTCATCGGATAGAAGGGTCCTTTCATTGGATTGGCTGGCAAAGAGCTGTCTCAGCTGTGGAATGGCCAATGGGGGGAGGCAGCGTGATGGCTGAGGTCTCCAGGACTCTGAACAAATCCAAAACATTTAGTATCATCTATTGTTGAACTCTGCTCTGTACTTGTAATATTTCTATTGTACTATTATACTGTATTGAGGTTTTGTATTGACCCCCTTCTTTTTGACACCCACTGCATGCCCAGCCTACCTGAAGAGCAGTCTCTCTTTGAACTGCCTTTCCCAAGATTTCTTCCATTTTTTTCCCTACAAGGGTTTTTTTGGGAGTTTTTTCATGTCTTCTTAGAGAGTCAAGGCTGGGGGGCTGTCAAAAGGCAGGGCCTGTTAAAGCCCACTGCGGCACTTCTTTTGTGATTTTGGGCTATACAAAAATAAATTGTATTGAATGGGAGCTCTGTCTCTCTCAGGCATGAACTTAATAACCACTTCTGGTTTTATAGGGGATTCTCGGAAGGTGCAGCTTTCTTGGACTGGCGTGGCGTGGAAGTGACGTCACTTGTCTTCTGGCTGATGTCCCTCTAAACTGGGCATGGAAAAGGGAATTGGGTTTGTAACAGCGCTCCCTTTCAACTCGGAGTGGTATTGCTTACTTGGTGATAGACCTGACGATGTCCCTTCTTTGCACTTGCTTGACACAGGCCACCAACTCCGGATTACTAGACACACTTTCAGTTTGCTAACCATTGCTGAATTCAAAACCAAATGATTCCTGTATCTGTCACCAAACCCCAGTGTGTAATCCTAAAGTCAAGGTTGCAGCATTTCAAGCCCTAAAGGTGACGGACTAAAGAAGGTATTTACCATTTATTTTAGTAATTCTCCACAGTTGTGGTGTGAACACTACAGCACATAAAGAATATCGTGAGCTTTTAAAGGGGTTGGGATATGAACATACTATACAAGCTTCGTAGCGGAGTGAGACTGGGAAAAGTCAAAAAACGGAAACATAAGACAAACTGAGTGTAAAGTTAAAGGTGAGAACCAACAAAAGGAAATGTAGTCAAATGCCAAAACAAATCTCTGTCTACTTATTGCATAAGCTAAATTACTTATAAGTGCAAGGAATCGTTCTGATTTATTCACTGTGGGATAACTTTGAGGTTCACTGAATTTATAGGCAACGATCGCTGCATCATCGGTGACACAACATTAGTCACATGACATGCAAACATGTATTACACAAACAAATGCTGACAAGTGTGACCACCAGGGGGCATTGCAACACACCACACTCTAGACAAAATTACATGGGCACTTGTCACAGTTTTAATAAAAGGCATAATCTTATATCTACCTTTCATTAAAGGACACGACCCAAACACACTACTGTTCTTTCATCGCTTGTCTTTATGTCCTCCGCTCCTCCAGATTTACCCTCTTCCTCCCACCTCTGACTCCCTGTACTCAGACAGGGTGATTCGTTTTATAGAGAACCCAGAAATAGTGCCGGTGTCACATGATTGTCCCTTGGAAGTACTTCCAGGTAAGACTAAAGCCCCACAAAGTAGGGGGCCATTAATCCCCTCAGCACCCCCTGGCAGCACCTATGGAACTCAACAGAGCTATTGCGTGAAACTACAGTTCCCAGCCTGCCCTGTGGGTATCTGTAGAGGTACCATAACCAGGGACACTGCCTCCAAACATTTTGGGGAAGTACATAACATGAATGAATTGTCATACTGGCCAGCTGGCTGGGTAAGGTCCTTATTCAGTCCTGGCTGGGATGCTATTCTCTGCCTGCCGTTCATTACACAAGACATTTAAAAAGATAAATGTCAAACTAAATTAACATCCATCCATCCACCCTCTTCTGCTTATTCGAGATCGGGTCACGGGGGGGGCAAGTAGCTTGAGCAGAGATGCCCAGACTTCCCTCTCCCCGGCCACTTCTTCTAACTCTTCCGGGAGAATCCCGAGGCGTTTCCAGGCCAACCTGGAGACATAGTCCCTCCAGCGTGTCCTGGGTCTTCCCCGGGGCCTCCTCCCAGTTGGACGTGCCTGGAACACCTCACCAGGGAGGCGTCCAGGAGGCATCCTGATCAGATGCCCGAGCCACCTCATCTGACTCCTCTCGATGCAGAGGAGCAGTGGTCTACTCTGAGCTCCTCCCAGATGACTGAGCTTCTCACCCTATCTTTAAGGGAAAACCCCAGACACCCTGCGGAGGAAACTCATTTCAGCCGCTTGTATTCGCGATCTCGTTCTTTCGGTCACTACCCATAGCTCATGACCATAGGTGAGGGTAGGAACATAGATCGACTGGTAAATTGAGAGCTTCGCCTTACGACTCAGCTCCTTTCTCACGACGACAGACCGATGCAGAGCCCGCATCACTACGGACGCTGCACTGATCTGCCTGTCGAACTCGCGCTCCATTCTTTCCTCCCTCGTGAACAAGACCCCGAGATACTTGAACTCCTCCACTTGGGGCAGGATCTCGCTCCCAACCCTGAGAGGGCACTCCACCCTTTTCCGGCTGAGGACCATGGTCTCGGATTTTGAGGTGCTGATTCCCATCCCAGTCGCTTCACACTCAGCTGCGAACCGATCCAGAGAGAGCTGAAGATCACGGCCTGATGAAGCAAACAGGACAACATCATCTGCAAAAAGCAGTGACCCAAAGGGCAACCTTGGTCGGAGTCCAACTCTCACTGGAAACGGGTTCGACTTACTGCCGGCAATGCGGACCAAGCTCTGACACCGGTTGTACAGGGACCGAACATCCCTTATCGGGGGGTCTGGTACCCCATACTCTCGGAGCACCCCCCACAGGATTTCCCAAGGGACACGGTCGAACGCCTTTTCCAAGTCCACAAAACACATGTAGACTGGTTGGGCAAACTCCCATGCACACTCCAGGACCCTGCTAAGGGTATAGAGCTGGTCCACTGTTCCACGACCTGGATGAAAACCACACTGTTCCTCCTGAATCGACTGTCTGATGGACCCTCCTCTCTAGGACCCCCGAATAGACTTTTCCAGGGAGGCTGAGGAGTGTGATCCCTCTGTAGTTGGAACACACCCTCCGGTCCCCTTTCTTAAAGAGGGGGACCACCACCCCGCTCTGCCAATCCAGAGGCACTGTCCCCGATGTCCATGCAATGTTGCAGGGGCGTGTCAACCAAGACAGTCCTACAACATCCAGAGCCTTGAGGAACTCCGGGCGTATCTTATCCACCCCCGGGGCCCTGCCACCAAGGAGTTTTTTGACCACCTCGGTGACCTCAGTCCCAGAGATGGGGGAGCCCACCTCTGAGTCCCCAGGCTTTGCTTCCTCATTGGAAGGCATGTTAATGGGATTGAGAAGGTCTTCAAAGTAGTTCCCCCCCACCGACCCACAACGTCCCGAGTCGAGGTCAGCAGCGCACCATCCCCACCATATACAGTGTTGACACTGCACTGCTTCCCCCTCCTGAGACGCCGGACAGTGGACCAGAATCTCCTCGAAGCTGTCTGAAAGTCGTTCTCCATGGCCTCCCCAAACTCCTCCCATGCCCGAGTTTTTGCCTCAGCAACCACCGAGGCCGCATTCCACTTGGCCTGCCGGTACCTATCAGCTGCCTCCAGAGTCCCACTGGACAAAAAGGATCCTGTAGGACTCCTTCTTCAGCCTGACAGCATCCCTCACCGCCGGTGTCCACCAACGGGTTCGGGGATTGCCGCCACGACAGGCACCAACCACCTTATGGCCACAGCTCCAGTCAGCCGCCGCAACAATAGAGGCACGGAACATGGCCCATTCGGACTCAATGTCCCCCACCTCCCTCGGGATGTGGTCGAAGTTCTGCCGGAGGTGGGAGCTGAAGCTACTTCTGACAGGGGGCTCTTGCCAGACGTTCCCAGCAGACCCTCACAACACGTTTGGGCCTACCACGCCTGACCGGCATCCTCCCCCACCATCGAAGCCAACTCACCACCAGGTAGTGATCAGTTGACAGCTCCGCCCCTCTCTTCACCCGAGTGTCCAAGACATGTGGCTGCAAGTCCGACAACACGACCACAAAGTCGATCATCGAACTGAGGCCTAGGGTGTCCTGGTGCCAAGTGCACATATGAACACCCCTATGCTTGAACATGGTGTTCGTTATGGACAATCCGTGACGAGCACAGAAGTCCAATAACAAAACACCACTCAGGTTCAGATCGGGGGGGGGGGGGCCATTCCTCCCAATCACGCCCTTCCAGGTCTCACTGTCATTGCCTACGTGAGCATTGAAGTCTCCCAGCAGTACGAGGGAGTCCCCAGAAGGTATGCCCTCTAGCACCCCCTCCAGGGACTCCAAAAAGGGTGGGTACTCCGAACTGCTGTTCAGTGCATACGCACAAACAACAGTTAGGACCCGTCCCCCCACCCGTAGGTGGAGGGAGGCTACCCTCTCGTCCACCGGGGTAAACCCCAATGTACAGGCTCCAAGTCGGGGGACATTAAGTATACCCACACCCGCTCGGCGCCTCTCACCGGGGTCAACTCCAGAGTGGTAGAGAGTCCAGCCCCTCTCAAGGAGATTGGTTCCAGAGTCCAAGCTGTGCGTCGAGGTGAGCCCGACTATATCTAGCCAGAACCTCTCGACCTCGCGCACTAGCTCAGGCTCCTTCCCCTTCAAAGAGGTGACATTCCACGTCCCAAGAGCCAGCTTCTGTAGCCGAGGATCGGACCACCAAGGTCCCCGCCTTCAGTCACCACCCAACTCACACTGCACCCAACCTCCTTGGCCCCTCTCATAGGTGGTGAGCCCATGGGAAGGGGGACCCACGTTGCCTCTTCGGGCTGTGCCCGGCCGAGCCCCATGGGTGCAGGCCCGGCCACCAGGCACTCGCCATCGAACCCCACCTCCAGACCTGGCTCCAGAGGGGACCCCGGTGACCCGCGTCCAGGGGAGGGAAAACGCCGTCCAAATGTTTTATTCTTCATAGGAGGTTTCTTTGAACCGCACTTTGTCTCATCCCTCACCTAGGACCAGTTTGCCTTTGGTGGCTCTACCAGGGGCATAAAGCCCCAGACAACAGAGCTCCTAGGATCATTGGGACACGCAAACCCCTCCACCACGATAAGGTGGCAGTTCGAGGAGGGGAAATTAACATTAAATGCAGAATAATTTGAAAACTCTTTATGGTAAGAAATTAACAAAGAACTGAACATGAAACAGTTATTTTAAAAATAAAAATAACAAAAAGAAAATGTACAGATCTGGGATGTTGCCCTGATACAACCAAGACAGGATGCTGGTAGAAAGAGCAGTTGAAAGAAAATTAGAAAAAAACCAGAAATCTAAGAATATTTCCAGAACAAACACTCTGTGCTTGCACTCTGGGAAGAACACAACGCAAAACTAAACAGATTTGAATTAAATTGAATATGTAAAATGTGCCAGAGACACAATGATTTTTCTTCTGCTTGATTTATTAAAGAAAATGTTTTTAGAACACTTGTGATGAGAAGAGGCCGTTTAGGAGTGCATGCGTGGGGCGACGGCCCCCCAGCAATCAATTTCTGGGGGAGCATCCAATCCAAAGAGTGTTGCTCTCTGGGAGAGCCCTGTTTTGAAAATAATTCTAATTTAATATGAACAAATTTAAATTATCATAGCTCATGCTCAGTGAAGCACTGTGACTTCTAAGCACTAGAAGTGCCTGCACTGGGCCACGCGGAGCATAATTTTCATTATGAAAATTATGTTTATTTCACATGGGACACGAAATTGAACCCATGAGTCAAATGTCCTAAAATTGGGCTTCAGCACGAGAGAAAACAGCTCTGCTCCCTCTCCCTCCCTCCCTCAGTCCCGTATGCGCAGTGAAAGTGTTAAGGGTCATTTATCCAACTTTGGTGCAGCAAAGTGTTTTTCTGAGACTGAGTTTACCTCACTTATTTCATCTCTCGTGTTCTTTTTCTAGCTAGTCCAGTAAGGTAAGTCAGAGAAATATGTTATCTGTGTAGCCCGAGAAAATCTGGGTTATGTTATAATTCTTGAATGTACAGGAGTTCGGTCAGATGTGAGCTTTATAAGCACACTAAAGTCGGGCATTGTCATAAATGGTGACAACTATACATTACAATATTTGACTATTTTTAGTTATGGCTACAAGCAACACATTATTACTAAAAAAATTCTACAATAGTTCTAGTATAAATTCTTTCATAAGGGCGCCAAAACCCTTGCGCCGGCCCTGCATGCATTATTTTCTGTATTGAAGCAGCTACATTAGATTTTAAAGAGAAGCTTTAGCTGCATTAATCCATTTTTTTTGTTTTGTTTTCACCAGGGAAGACTACATTAATCAAAGTCGTGTCAGTGATGGGCTGAAAGGGCTAGTTTAGTAATAATTTAACACTAAATTATCGTATGTAATGCCAAAAAATAGCCGAAAGGGAGGGAAAGTTCTATTCAATAATGTACTTGCATTGTGTACAGATTATTGTTTACCATCGCATTTTCAATCAATTTTCAAAATTGAAATTTCAGTAATCCCTCGCTATATTGCGCTTGGCCTTTCGCGGCTTCACTCCATCGCGGATTTTATATGTAAGCATATTTAAATATATATCGCGGATTTTTTGCTGGTTCGCGGATTTCTGCGGACAATGGGTCTTTTAATTTCTGGTACATGCTTCCTCAGTTGGTTTGCCCAATTGATTTCATACAAGGGACGCTATTGGCAGATGGCTGAGAAGCTACCCAACTTACTTTTCTCTATCTCTCTCTTGCGCTGACTTTCTCTGATCCTGACGTAGGGGGATTGAGCAGGGGGGCTGTTCGCACACCTAGACTATACGGACACTCGTCTAAAAATGCTGAAAGATTATCTTCACGTTGCTATCTTCTGTGCAGCTGCTTCCTGAAGCGACATGCTGCACGGTGCTTCGCATACTTAAAAGCTCGAAGGGCACGTATTGATTTTTGATTGAAAACCAAACTCTGTCTCTCTCTCTCTCTTTGTCGGCTCCTGACGGAGGGGGTGTGAGCTGCCGCCTTCAACAGCTTTGTGCCGCGGTGCTTCGCATACTTAAAAGCCAAACAGCCCTATTGATTTGTTTGCTTTTCTCTATCTCTCTGACATTACAGTCTCTGCTCCTGACGCGCACTCCTTTGAAGAGGAAGATATGTTTGCATTCTTTTAATTGTGAGACAGAACTGTCATCTCTGTCTTGTCATGGAGCACAGTTTAAACTTTTGAAAAAGAGACAAATGTTTGTTTGCAGTGTTTGAATAACGTTCCTGTCTCTCTACAACCTCCTGTGTTTCTGCGCAAATCTGTGACCCAAGCATGACAATATAAAAATAACCATATAAACATATGGTTTCTACTTCGCGGATTTTCTTATTTCGCGGGTGGCTCTGGAACACAACCCCCGCGATGGAGGAGGGATTACTGTAATAAAAACTCATCAGAGATCTTCCATGTCACAAGAGCATCTGACCAACCTGGCGTTAATCAGCATTGAAAGAGAATTCTTCACAGACGAAGTAAAAAATAACGTAGTAGAATTGTTTTCGGAGAGAAGATCTAATTTGGGGAAACAAACTTAAGTGAATATTTAATTTGAATAAAGTGTTTATTTCTTATTTAATACGCCTTTCCTTATCATACTAATATGCCTTCTTTACCATTCACTTTGACAGCACCTCACCTTAGGGGGCATAGAATCAAGGAGTTTACTCTGGGCATCTTCTAGCCTCTGCACGCCACTGCATTCAGTCCAACAAGCTTGTCCATTCTGTTCACTTAGATTGTCCAAAATAACATCAGGCTGAGCTCTGAAGGTCACTAAAGTCCTAAACTCCACCGTTCTACTTGGTAATTCACACCATGTGTCTGCGGTTCTTTGTTATAATGCCTCATTCATAATGAACAGTAGAAAACCCAAAATGTGTATTTCCTCTAAACCTATGAGGCAGCATTTAGTTTGAGATTGCCCACCAAGTCTTGCAATGATGTTCATTGTCAAATGCCAGGTGTCCCAGTCAGACCCATTCTAAAAGAGCCAAATAGATCCACCATGTGAGCTCACCACACACAAGGTGAAGACTGAGAGTCTGGTGTAGTACCAATCAGGTGAAAAGTAAGAGTGGGACAGATCGAGGGGAATTGGGCATGGTTAGGATGTTGTCACACATGCGTGTCACAGGGTCACCTTCTGGGCTCATCAGAGGTGAGTACTACCACTCCAGGACACAAGGGTGCGCTGTGGCTGATCACATTGTCTGTTTTGCCAGTCACAGCTCAGGGAAACCTTCCAGTGATGGCAACTGACTCGATCCCTTCTGGTTCAGCAACTATAAAATCAAGACGCTCCCAACAGGGGTCGACTCATTCCAGGATGAACTAACCACCAAGATGGATCTCCAACCTGATGTGTGTGACTGCTCTACAGAGCCTTGCTTCAAGGCCATACCCTACCAGGTGATATTGCCTTTGTTTCTCTTATTTGTACCATCAAGCCCCTGCTTATTTTCCTGGACTTATTAATCATTAAAAGGGGCAACCCGGTTGACTGCCCCAACATTTCTTTGGTGAACATTCAATCCCTCAGTCAACAGTAATGCCCAGTGGACTCTTCTTTTTAAAGGTGTATCAGAGAGGGGCTACTGGGTGGGGAAAAACCCAAGACACACTGAGGGGCTGTCTTGTCTTAAATGGATCTGGGAATACTAAGGAGGACGTTTTCGAGGACAGGATGGCCTGATGTGTCCAGCTCAGTGTGTTGCCACCACAGTCCTCACCAGAATAATCAGAATAAGACTGAAGTGAAAAAAAAATGAACAGGAAATGACTTCCGGCCTAAGACCTCCCACCCAAGCATAAAGCTTTCCATGTACAGTAGACGCGGAAAGTATTCAGACCCCTTCTCTTCCTGCACACTGCAGATTTAATTTTAAATGGACAATTTGCCATTTCGCCCATCAGTCTGCTCTCAGCAACCCTTAACGACAAATGAAAGCATGTCTTCAGAAAGGTTTGCAAATTTTTTAAAACTCATCTGTAAATTGCCGTCTTTATGTCTTTCCACAGATGTTCTAAGGGGTTTAAGGTTGGGCTTAGGCTGGACCACTCAAGGACACTCACAGACTTGTCCCAAAGCCACTCCATTGTTGTCTTGGCTGTTTGCGTCAGTCCGAGGTCACATACATTCTGGAGCAGGTTTTTTTCTTTCCAAAGACTTCTCAGTATTTGGCCGCATATTATTGCAATATTTCCCTCCATTTACCCTTTATGTATTTTCTTCAGGTGTAAGTGTACTCGTTAATTCCGTTACCGGGTTAGTCTACTATCGCACTTTAAGATTGAAACACACATACATAGATATATGCATATACACAGTACCTAACCACAAAAGTACCGTATGAAAGACGTATAACCATACACATTGTTCTGCAGCACTTTAATCCACACAAGTACTGTATGAATAACTCATGCACTGTCCGCTTTCCCTCGTACTCCAAGAGACTTACTTACTGTATCATAGGCTTGAATAACATGCAATGTCTTAGATATGTCTCAGACCTAAATATTACCTTTGGTCTCCAAGAATATATTCAAACATACAAAGACTCAACATCCCTGGCTATAGGCCATTTATCAACCAGTGAATGTTTTACGTTAACGTACTGTTCGTTACTGGACAGAGCTCTTCGTCCGCAGGTCGCAGCACAGACATAGTGGCAAACCTCCGGCTGAACCAGGTGCTCAAAGAAATCTACCTTATTACTTTAATCACTCTAAATATGAAGACAAAGTATAGAAAGTTAAAAGCAACATGATACTTATTACAAGAATAATAATACCAGTAGAGAAAAGCATAACAGAAAATGTGGATAGCAAAGTCTGGATATATATAGTCTTTAGAAAAAGCTAACGAAAAGTTAAAGATGACATGGACAAATGTCGTGGGCGGCTTGTGATCTAGCTCTCAGAATTGTTCATTAGATTCTTTTCAGATCA
The DNA here is from genome assembly GCF_900747795.2 of Erpetoichthys calabaricus. Classification (NCBI taxonomy): domain Eukaryota; kingdom Metazoa; phylum Chordata; class Cladistia; order Polypteriformes; family Polypteridae; genus Erpetoichthys; species Erpetoichthys calabaricus. Next base: position 32,498,635 of record NC_041395.2, read on the forward strand.
GATGGAAACGGCCACACATTGCCAGCGCCCTCTTCTGACATCACTCTATGCTGTCCTCCTGACGCCTTTGTCTGATGTTGCTCTTCAGACAAGGTACAGTGGAACCTTTGGAACATTCGTTCCAAAACTCTGGTGGTAACCCGATTTGGTCGTGAACCGAAGTAATTTCCCCCATAGGATTGTATGTAAATACAATTAATCCGTTCCAGACCGTACGAACTGTATGTAAATATATATTTTTTTAAGTTTTTAAGCCCAAATATAGTTAATTAAACCATAGAATGCACAGCGTAATAGTAAACTAAATGTTAAAACATTGAATAACACTGAGAAAACCTTGAACAACAGAGAAAACTAAGACTGCAATAGTTCACGCTATAGTGCTATGAACCGCCCGCTAAAAACACTTTTTTTTAATGAGTTTTAAGCACAGGGAAAAAAAAATGAACATTTGAAAAATCCGTAATTTAATAAACCACCAAGAAAAGTAACATTGCAACAATGCAGGCTACGAACCGATCACTGGAAACAGAACTGAAAACAAAAACAAGCCCAGTGCATTCTTTAACTGCCTTCTCTACCTTATGTGTCCAGCCCTCACTCTCTCTCTGTCTCTCTCTCTCTTGCGCCTGTGTGTGTGTGTGTGTGTGTGTGTGTGTCTCTCTCTCGCACCTGTGTGTGCATGTGTGTGTGTGTGTATGTGTGTCTCTCTCTTGCGCCTGTGTGTGTGTGTGTGTGTGTGTGTGTATGTGTGTCTCTCTCTTGCGCGTGTGTGTGTGTGTGTGTGTGTGTGTGTGTGTGTGTGTGTGTGTGTCTCTCTCGTGCACCTGTGTGTGTATGTGTCTCTCGCACACCTGTGTGTGTGTGTGTATGTGTGTCTCTCTCTCGCGCCTGTGTGTGCGTGTGTGTGTGTGTGTGTATGTGTGTCTCTCTCTTGCGCCTGTGTGTGTGTGTGTGTGTGTGTGTGTGTGTGTGTGTGTGTGTCTCTCGTGCACCTGTGTGTGTATGTGTCTCTCGCACACCTGTGTGTGTGTGTGTATGTGTTTCTCTCTCTCGCGCCTGTGTGTGTGTGTGTGTGTCTCTGGCATTGCCTGTGTGTGTGTCTCTCGTGTGTATGTGTGTCTCTCGCGCTGCCTGTGTGTGTGTGTCTCTCTCTCTCTCTCTCTCTCTCTCTCTCTCGCGCGCACACCAACGTATGGTGCTGTGACTCTGCAGGTGGATAGTATTGGTGTGTCGTGCACTTTCTCTCTCTCATGTGTGTGTGTGTCACACTCACTCTCTCTCTCGCTCGCTGCACAGGGAATGCACAGGGAGAGACTGAACACGTGCGGAAATCATCGGCCCGCACAAACCGAAAGGGAAACTGGCTTGTTCGTATACCGAGTGTGTGGTCATGAACAGATGCAAAAGTTTGGCGAACTTTTTGGTCGTAACCCGATTTGTACGTGTTCAGAGACGTTCGTGACCCGAGGTTCCACTGTATATTTATTATAGAACTCTACACAGTTAGATGCACCTGATTGGCTGGCTGTCCAATATGATGAATGGATTCGCTCAGATTCTTTAATCTTGAGTATGTCCGTTTTCCCCAACAATAAAAACTTTAGATGTTGCTTAGTACTACTGACATGTCTTCTTTTCCCAGGCTGTAAACCAATTTAGCAACTTGATGTCCCAGATGCCCAGGTTATAAAACTAATCGATAGCCTTAGGCACCAGCATGTCTTCCTTTCTTTGTCGGAACAGCTGTTTTAAAAAGTGAGGTATAATGGGGAGAGGACATGCTTTGATGTGTCCTGTATTAAGTTCATCTGTTGTTTTGTCTTGAACAAAATATAGACCAAAATTTATAGATTTTGTACCCCACAATAGGCTGTTTTCACCCTACCATCATTTCTGACCAGCCACTTTGTCCCTGCCATTGACAGGCACTCTCATAGCATGATGCTGCCACCACCATGCTTCACCGTAGGGATCTGACAGTTGATGAGCAATGCCTGGTCTTACCATAAGAAAGCTCTTGGAGTTCTGCCCAGTGCCTGGCATGTGTCTTTTACTCAAGAGAGGTTTCTGTTTCACCGCTCTACCATAAACACATGATTGATGGAGCACCGCTTAGATGGTTGTCCTTCTAACAGGTTCACCCATGTTTGCTTAATCGCTTGCCCAGAGTAAGACAAGATACAATAAACAAAGAAAGAGTTGGGGATCCACCCCGTATATTGTGTAGAGCACTGAAAACAGAATTGCTCCAGAACAGTCTTTGTGTTGATGTCCAAAATGGGGCAGGGTGGTAAAGGAAGATGGTTGGCTTTTATAACTGGAGGAGAGGAAGAGGCAGGTTCATAGCTGGAAGTGAGGGTGTGGTTAGGAATGGAATGCAAGAACTGGTCATGAATTAGGTGGGCTTCTGTTATGATGACCTGTAGAAAAGGAAGAAGAGACATTAGTGCACTTCGTCAACTCCTGCCTTTGTGTTTTGCCCTCAGTTAAGCCCTTAGCCTGCCTCCCAAGCACACGTGTGTGACACCAGTTACTCAGTTTGATCAGATGAGCAACACTAGGAAAAGTCCTGGTGGTTCCAAATTTCTCCCATTTCACAATTATGGAGGCCGCTGCGCTTCTGGGAACACTGAAAGCTTTAGAAATGGTGGAGGTCCACAGAGAGTTCCATGGACTTCATGGCTTGAGTTTTGTCTTGACACACAGTGTGAATTGTGGGACCTTCTCTACACAGGGGTGTGTCTTTCTAAATAACATCCAATTAATTCAGTTTGCCACAGCTGGACTCTGATCAAGTTCTAGAAACATCTCAAGGAGAATTAAAGCAAACAGGACGCACGTGAGCACAATCGGGAGTGTTACAGCAAAGGGTCTGACTACTTCTGTGAATGAGGGATTTCAATTTTTGATTTTGAATACTTTTGTAAACATTTCCAAAAACATGTTTTCCCTTTGTCGTTTTGGGTTGTTAAGTGAAAACTGAGGGGCAAGACAGTAAAGTCTTCAGAAAGTGAAGGGGTCAGAATATTTTTTGAATCTGCTGTAAATGTTCTTCCGTTTTTGTCCACTTGTTTAGTTTATTATTCCAATTCTTGATTTTTTTTTTTTTTTTTTTTACCCTGGGAAATGTGCGTGGGTGGAATCCACACTTCTCACTTCTGTTATTCTATTTTTCATTATTTTAGCTTGTGCTAAAAAAAAATATCAAGTCACTCTTCAGTGTAAACCCATGAGAAGTTGTGTAGAATGATACATGGACAGTTGCCTAGTATTTGTACTTTAAAAGTTGCACGAATCTACTTTTATTTTTAATTTCTTTCAGATTGTCTCGTTTAAAATTGTCCAAAATATTTCCAGGGCAATATCCAACCTGTGAACGCTGCAATCGAGCTCAAGCCTCACTGGGTCACATGTTTTGGGCCTGCGCCAAATTAACATCATTCTGGACCAAAATCTTTAAATGCCTTTCAGACAGCCTTGGTGTCACAATCCCTCCTAACTCATTAACAGCTGTGTTTGGTGGGCTCACAGAGGGGCTTAAAGTGGAGAAGGACCAACAAACTGGAATTGCCTTTACTACACTATCGGCACGTAGACTTATCTTGCTCAAATGGAATCCTAACTCTCCTCTTTTATTTCAGCAAGTAACTGATGTTATATACTATTTGAAACTGGAAAAAATTTAATTCACACTTAGAGGATCTGTGCAAAACATTTTCAAAACCCGGCAGGATCTGATCAATAACATTTAGAATAAGCATTTAAATTGAAGAAGCAGATGCTCTTCCCTCTTTCTTATCCTATTTATTTTTATTCATTTATTAATTTATCCATTTACTTATTTTTACTAGTTTAAAGTTTTGCTCTGCTGACCTAGCTCTTTTTCTCATGGCTGGGGGTCAATTTGTTATTATTAAACTCCACCACCAGCTCCTGAACACCAGCAAAACCAAGGAGCTGGTGGCGGATTTTAGGAGGCCCAGGCCTGTCATGGACCCCGTGATCATCAGAGGTGACTGTGTGCAGAGGGTGCAGACCTATAAATACCTGGGAGAGCAGCTGGATGATAAATTGGACTGGACTGCCAATACTGATGCTCTGTGCAAGAAAGGACAGAGCCGACTATACTTCCTTAGAAGGCTGGCGTCCTTCAACATCTGCAATAAGATGCTGCAGATGTTCTATCAGACGGTTGTGGCGAGTGCCCTCTTCTACGTGGTGGTGTGCTGGGGAGGCAGCATAAAGAAGAAAGACGCCTCACGCCTGGACAAACTGGTGAGGAAGGCAGGCTCTATTGTTGGCATGGAGCTGGACAGTCTGACATCCGTGGCAGAGCGACAGGCGCTGAGCAGACTCCTGTCAATCATGGAGAATCCACTGCATCCACTAAACAGTATCATCTCCAGACAGAGGAGTAGCTTCAGCAACAGACTGCTGTCACCGTCCTGCTCCACTGACAGACTGAGGAGATCGTTCCTCCCCCAAACTATGTGACTCTTCAATTCCACCCGGGGGGGTAAACGTTAACATTATATAAAGTTATTGTCTGTCTGTATACCTGCATTGTTATCGCTCTTTAATTTAATATTGTCTTTTATCAGTATGCTGCTGCTGGAGGTATGTGAATTTCCCCTTGGGATTAATAAAGTATCTATCTATCTATCTATCTATCTATCTATCTATCTATCTATCTATCTATCTATCTATCTATCTATCTATCTATCTATCTAAACTTGACTTGCTTGTATGGAATGTTATTTGATTTTAATAAAATCAATAAAATGCCAAAAAAAATGAATGAGGGATTTCAATTTTTGATTTTGAATAAATTTGCAAACTTTCTGAAAACGTTTTTTCCCTTTATCGTTTTGGGTTGTTAAGTGAAGACTGAGGGGCAAATTTGTAATTTAGAATTAAAATACAACACAGTAAAATCTTCAGAAAGTGAAGGGGTCAGAATATTTTTTGAATCTGCTGTAAATATTCTTCCATTTTTGTCCACTTGTTAAGTTTATTATTCCAATTCTTGATTTTTTTTTTACCCTGGGAAATGTGTGTGGGTAGAATCCACACTTCTCACTTCTGTTATTCATTATTTTCTCCATGAGGCTCTGAGTGTTTGTGTTAAAATAAAATATAAATATATCAAGTCACTCTTCAGCGTAAACCCATGAGAAGTTGTGTAGAATAATACATGGACAGTTGCCTAGTATTTGTACTTTAAAAGTTGTACAAATGTACTTTTTTAAAAATTATTCTTTCAGACTGTCACAGCTTCCAACAGTGTCAATGTCCACTGCCATATTTTGCTCATTACAGCCATGGAATTTGAAGGGATGACACTGAAGATTAAATCAACTCTGAAAAGAACATATGTCTTTACATTTTCTTTAGTTTTGCTGCCTAACAACATCTGCACAATGGTTTAGGTCTCTTGCTCATATGGCTTTTCATTGGAGACCTGTGTGTTCTCTCAAAGCTGAATTGAAAACTCTAAATTAGCCTTCTACTGCATACCCGATGTGATGGGCTGCCATGTCTGCTTCTCAAGTGCTGATTGTTCTTGTAGGATCAATCGAGACCAAATGTGCAATGGTGCAGTTCAGGATAGAAGTCAGGTCAGAAGTGACCCGAGGGTTCTGAGTACACTGCCAGTGATGTAAGACCTAAGAACTTCACTTATAGGGGGTACAACGCCCCAACGTATTACAAACGACACAAGAGGTGGGTGCTCCATAGACAAAACTCAGTGGGGTAAGACATTGTGGAGATCAGCCCAGACCCCCGACAGACACAGGACACACAAGTTCCAAAATACACACATTTTTATGTTCTTCTTTATCTTACAGCACCACACACAGTGCAGCAATCAGCTGGAACAGCTCAGTCCTTTCCTTTTCCCTCTCTTTCTTTATTCTTCTTTTCTCCTGCCGCCTCCCCCACTCTTTCCCGCAAGCTCAGCGTTCTGCCTCTCGACTCCGGCTCCTCGAATGGAGTGAGGCGGCCCCTTTTATGTTGCACCCAGATGCGCTCCAGGTGCTGGTTGATGACCTTCCTGCAGCACTTGCTGGTGTAGCGGAAGTGTTGTATGGGCACCCAAAAGCACTCCGGGTGTGCCTGGTGTAGCAATAGAGGCTTTTGTCCACCTCTTGAACCCTCAGGTACCACTCTGATGACCAGGTGAAAGTATGAATACTATTTATTTTACTATTACACAGTGCACCAAGCACCCTCCACTCCACACTCATATAAATTCACAATTCTCCAACAATACTACAATTCCTCCTCGCCCAGACACTTCGCCCTCCTACCTCCCAGCTCAGCTCAGTGTCTGGGCTTTCCCATAGTCCTTTTATTATTATTTATAGCCCCTGACCCGGAAGTGGTTCCTGGCACAACCCACAAGTTCGTTTCCTTCCGGGCCAGGGCAAACAGTCCTCTTCTTCATCCCGGGAGTACGTCGTTTCCTCCAGTCACGTGACTGTGACGCACTCCCGGGTTATAGGGCACGCAAGAGCCCACTAGCCCCCCTACAGCGACTCCCGGTGGCCCCCAAGGTATCCAGCAGAGCTGTGTGTATAAACTACAAAGTCCATGAGGCCCTGCTGGAAGTCGGGGCACCATCATGCTGTCCGAAGGGCTCCTCCTAGCGGCCTGGGGGTGGCGACCGGAGTCTGTAGCCGGTCGTCCATCACACTGGATTCACGGAAGTGCTGTATTCCAGAGCTCCGATCCTGTCCAGGTGGCCCAGGGCGGTTGCCCTCTCATGTCCCGGGTGAGATACTGCTCCTCTACAGGTGTGCCGGCTAGGCAAGGGTCCCAGCCGCCTGTTACAGCATGAACCATCTGTCACTCAGGTAAATAGGAGCCGGAAGGCTCAGTAGGCATATGCATGGCCTACTAATAATTTACATAGTGGGCAGACAACCTGGGATTGGCTTGGCCCTTTAAGTAGGTGTTGGGAGTCTGAGCTTCGATATCAGAACATTTAAACAGTTTTGATGAGAACAGAGCATTCAGCCAAACAAAGCTCACCAGGTTAGAAATCTGAGGGTGATTTTTGAATCCACACCTCAAATTTGAAAAACAAGTCAACTTGTTCATAGAGGGCGGCCTTTTTCATCTTAGAGTGATCTTGAGGGTAAAGCAAAGTGGCCCGCGCATTTATGTCTTCCCATTTAGATTATTGTAATTCTTTGTATAAGGAATAGTTATGCCTATATTTGGTATAGAATACTGGGATGAGATTATTGACTGGCACAAAGAAGACAAGTCAAGTCACTCTGGTTTTAGCTTCCACTCACTGGTTCCCAGTTTGTTTTAGGATTCAGTTTAAACTTCTACAGCTACATTTGGCTTTGTAAACCCTGATGTTAAACATACCTTTGTTTGTTTGCCCTGATGTTAAGAAATTTAATAGAGGCCATAATATTAATATAAGTATAAAGTATAAGATCTACCCCTACCCTTAACCTAATGTTTGTAGAAAAGGATCCCTGGTGTTAATAAGACCCTCTATAGGGTCCCTAATCTTAAACTCCTCTTTCTTTATAAAAAATAATAAGGTCTACCCCTTACCCCTGACCCTTACCTTAAAATCAGTGACAGTAAGTCCCTAATGTTAAGTTTGTGATATTATGTTTATTTTCTTCTTCTACCCTGTCACAGGTGGCTGGGGGGACGACCCAGCCGGGACGCCCCGGAGGACCAGAGGAGGGCTTACGCTTCCCCCAGACCATGTGGGGACGACCGCCCTGGTGGCTATGGGGACCACGGGTGCAGAGCTTTGAAGCTCAATCCTGTAGGGGCCCGTGGTCACCGCCAGGGGTGCCCCAATGCCTTGGGAGCTCTGGACCTCAGCACTTCTGCCACACTGGGGAGTGCCAGCGGAAGATCGTCGAGAGGCACCTGGAGCACATCCAGGTGATTATAAAAGGGGCCGCCTCCCTCCATTCGAGGGCTGGAGTCGGGAGTGAAGGAAGACGAGGTCTTGGAGGAGGAAAGGAGGCGGCCTGAAGAGAGTGAGGCATAGTGAAGAGGCCTGGACTTTGGGGGAGTTTAGGGGTTGTGTTGCACTTTGTAAATATGGACTCTTATAATAAACGTGTGTTGGGCGAGTTGAACGTGTCCAATATTAAAAAAAAAACAACATAACATATCTGATATATTTTAAGGGGAGTTGGAGGAGGAATATCTGTTTTTAGAATCCTACTCATTTTACCCTTTTATTTAAGAGCAGAAAAGATATTTATAATGTACTTTTTAAGATAATGGTTTTATGCACATTCTAAAAAACCAGTAAAGGCACACTGCGCGATAACATGTAGTGAATACACTTGACATGACCATCGATTAGCCTCTTCTTCAGTCTTATTTGCTCTTGCGATTTTCTTTCGCTCAGTGTCAGTCTATCTTCATTGTATGGTCTGTTCTTTGCTCTCAGTTGTTCGAGCAATTCTCTTTCACTCTGTGTCAGCCTGTCGTAAATATTGAGTGTGCATGTCATAGTTTTCACCCTCTTTCTCTGTATGTTTATCATTTGTTTGCTCAGAGGTTGATGCGCTTGCTGCTTCCTGAGCAGCTCTTCTTTTCTCCACCCTAGCGGGCCACTTCTTCTCTTCCTTCATCGGCATCTTTTCACGTTAAAACTGATCAAGTCAGTGTTTGTGTTACAATTACTTTGTATGTTTTCCTTATATTTTCACCTAAGCTGGCACTTAAATCTTCAATCTACCTCAACAATGCCTTAAGATATGAAGAGGTAGGGGAAGTGACGGCGAAGGTGGTAGGGATGAGAACGGCACCTGTACACATACGCCACACAGCCGTCCTGCTGGCCGCAGCTGAGAGTTGATTCTACAATAAAAATGAAATATAAATTAAAAGAGGAATAACCTTGGAGATCAATTATCACCCCGAAAGCAGATAGTAGACGTCACATAGTATATGTGTACCAAATTTCAGGTCAACAGGTCAAACGGTTTGTGAGCTACAGGTGATTTAAAATCCTGGACAGACAAACAGACAGCCACGGTAGTGTATTATATAAGAAGATTTAAAGATTATTTATTTATTTTAGAGAGACAGCCAGGCTGGTATAAGACCTTTTATAAAACTAATTTTATTAATTTAGACTAAGTGTACCAGAGCATGCCTCTAAGGCCTTATCCCCTACCCTATCCCTAACCCTAATTTGTTGGACACCCCTTATTCTGAAGCTCCTCCTTTACGAAAATTGAAAATAATACCTAGTAAGGTTTTAAATTTAGCACACTGGTGTCCAAACTTTACACAACCAAACCTCTTTATGGGGGACTTATTATTTTATAATTTAGGCCCTTGTATGTGTCTGGATCTGCAGATTGAGTTGGTGGACAGTTACACAACTTTAGAGTTCTTGAAAATGTATAAGAAAATACCACCTCAACCTCAGGTTAAGAACTTTATGTTTAGTTTAGGTCTAACAGACTTAGTGCATAAGAAAACGTATGATGCCACCTTGTTACAAGTAAAAAAGGTGTTGTCTGTTTGTTTTCCGCTGGCAAATTTAATGTTTTTGCAACTCTCAAGGATTTTGCACGATGCAGAACTCAATGATTTGGCTCGGGGGTTTGACAGTATAGCCGAAGAATTTTTTGACTTTATTATGTTACCAAATTTTATCATAAAGGCAACATCAATAACTCATTTAACTGCTAAAGAGTCCTTTGTAGCATTTGTGGAGGCCTTAGATATTGTGGTAGTTGAGGGAGATCACTTACCACAATTTATTTCAGTACAACAGACTGCCTTGCCTTCGCCCTAACACTTAAAGTCAGTATAAGGGGCCCTTATGTTAAGTCAATGTATCTACCCCTATTGCTCAGGGGTCCCCAGCTCCAGTCCTGGAGGGCACCATTGGCTGAAGGTTTTCATTCTAACCCTTTTCTTAATCAGTGACCTGTTTTGCTGCTAATTAACTTCTTTTGAATTAATTTTGATTTTTAAGATTTGTTCCCCTGAACTTCTTCGTCGTTCCTCTGAATTGCTTAATTTCTTTCCTTAAACAAAAATGAAACCTGAAGTGTGTGAGCCGACAGAAGACCAACTAAGTCAGGGCCTCAAACTCCAACCAGTAGGCACCGATTCTTGCCATTAACTGAACCCGTTCTTTAATTCCATGGCTTGTTGCTGCTCTCATTGTGCAATAGCACACATTTCTGAAACTGTTGAATTTCTCTTTTCTAACAGCAGTTTTCAAATGTCAAAATTCCTGAGACCTTCACCTTACTTTATTTCCAGATATTGTATGATGGTCACAGTTTGCTAGTGCTGTTTTGGTTCATTTTGTATCTCATTATTGTTTGGCTGCTAATTAAAGAAAAAAAAAACAATTAAGGGCTCTGAGTCTTCCAGAACAAGTCAAATAAAATGAATTCAAAACATGGTAACTAGCAACAAAAACAGGTCACTAATTAAGAATGAGTTAGAATGGAAACTTGCAGCCACAGTGGTCCTCCAGGACTCGAGATGGGGACCCTTGCTATTGCTAGTGGGTTTACAAAGGATGGCTGGGAGATGTGGGTATTTTTGCTTACAGTAAACTGCGACACAAACTAGCAAAACATCAAACAAGAGATACCAAAAACTACTCCAGTGTCCATTGTGATAGCAGGGCAGGACACACTAGATTTGTTATCCTTGTTAATGTCCCCCAGGCCAGTAGAGGGCACCGAGAGAGAGCCGTACAGGAGAATTGGAGAGGGCAGAAAGTCCGGTCCTGCCCAACCACACTGTGAGGTGTGGGGAGTCTGCAGTGCTAGTGGGGTGGGCTGCTCAGGGGTACCTGCAGAGCTGTGTGTGCTTTTAACACAGTAGAACTTATAAAGGCTTACCTGGAGGGGTGTGTGGGTCCAGGTTTAAAAAGCACCTGCATTCAGTATATGGGGGAGCTGGGAATTGGGAGGAAGCCATTGACAGTTAAAGAGGCTGGAGGTGAAGGGTGGAAAGGAAGGCCAGGCTTTTGTTATATTCAACTCTTAAGTGTTTATTGGGTATTTCCTTTGATTGTTCCCCTGCTTTGATAATTAAACCCTTCTCTCTTGTTACTTTCATTCTTCTGGTCATCATTTGGGCTCAAAGTCAAACTCAAATGCCTGGGGATGGCAGCACACATTGAAAGGGTTAAAACAGGAGAAAGCAGCACAGTAGGTAACAGGGCCACTTGGATTTGTTAATTAGAAAAAGTGTGCCTGCTGCAGTGTTTGAAAAGAAAAAGAACATCCAGACAGATTAAGGCACATATGACATGGGAGGACTGATGGGGATGAATTAGTAACAGCACAAGAAATGTAGAAAGAGCAAAATGAACTGAAATTGTACACTCATTGTGCTGCTGACAGAGCACCCCGTCAAAACACTGCGGCTGAAAGTGGCAGGCAGCACCAGACACTCGGGGTTGTTAGAATAATCAAATAAAGACGTTCACAAATTCAAAGGAATAGTTGACAAAGCAACCAGACAAGTAGAGAGACAGGTAAGAAAAGATGGCTTAGATAGATAGATAGATAGATAGATAGATAGATAGATAGATAGATAGATAGATAGATAGATAGATAGATAGATAGATAGATAGATAGATAGATAGATAGATAGATAGATAGATAGATAGATAGATAGATAGATAGATAGATAGATAGGCACTATATACAGTGAGGAACATACGTATTTTGAAAAAAAATTCAGGAAATCCCATTGTATGATTTGTACAGAATTTATTTGTATTGCACTGCTGCACATAAGTATTTAAACACCTGGCAATCAGCAAGAATTCTGGCTCTCAAAGACCTGTTACTCTGCCTTTAAGAAGTCCACCTCTACTCCACTTAGTAATCTTAATTAGTAGCACCTGTCTGAGCTCTTTAAAGACACCTGTCCACCCCACAGTCAGTCAGACTCCAACTACTACCATGGGCAAGACCACAGAGCTGTCAAAAGACACCAGAGACAAAATTGAGACCTCCACAAGGCTGGAAAGGGCTACGGGGCAATTGTCAAGCAGCTTGGTGAAAATAGATCAACTGTTGGAGCAACTGTCAGAAAATGGAAGAGGCTAAAGACGACTGTCAGTCTCCCTCGGACTGGGGCTCCATGCAAGATCTCACCTCGTGGGGTATCACAGATGATAAGAAAGGTGAGGAATCAGCCCAGAACTACACAGGAGGAGCTGGTCAATGGCATGAAGAGAGCTGGGACCACAGTTTCAAAGGTCACTGTTGGTAGAACACTATGCCGTTATGGTTTCAAATCGCGCATTGCATGGAAGGTTCCCCTGCTCAAGTCATCACATGTCCAGGCCCGTCTGAAGTTTGCCAATGACCATCTGGATGATCCAGAGGAGGCATGGGAGAAAGTCATGTGGTCAGATGACACCAAAATAGAACTTTTTGGTCTAAACTTCACTCACTGTGTTTGGAGGAAAAAGAAGGAGGAGTCGCATCCCAAGAACACCATCCCTACTGTGAAGCATGGTGGTGGAATCATGCTTTGAGGGTGCTTTTCTGCGAAGGGGACAGGACGACTGCACTGTATTAAGGAGAGGATGAATGGGGCCATGTATTGTGAGATTTTGAGCAACAACCTCCATCCCTCAGTCAGAGCACTGAAGATGGGTCGTGGCTGGGTCTTCCAACATGACAATGACCCGAAGCACACAGCCAGGATAACCAAGGAGTGGCTCCGTAAGAAGCATATCAAGGTTCTGGAGTGGCCTAGCTAGTCTCTAGACCTAAATCCAATCGAAAATCTTTGGAGGGAGCTGAAACTCCGTGTTGCTCAGCACCAGCCCCAGAACCTGACAGATCTAGAGGAGATCTGTGTGGTGGAGTGGGCCAAAATCCCTGTTGCAGTGTGTGCAAACCTGGTCAAGAACTACAGGTGTTCAAATACTTATGTTCCTCACTGTAATTAGATAGATAGATAGATAGATAGATAGATAGATAGATAGATAGATAGATAGATAGATAGATAGATAGATAGATAGATAGATAGATAGATAGATAGATAGAAAGGCACTATATAATTAGACAGATAGATAGATAGATAGATAGAAAGGCACTATATAATTAGATAGATAGATAGAAAGGCACTATATAATTAGATAGATAGATAGTGTAGCAGATGTAGCGTTTGTCCACCTCTCGAACCCTTAGGTACCACTCTTGACACGAGGTAAAAGTACAACTACTATTTATTTTATTATAATACCGTGCACCAAGCACTACACACACCACACTACTCATATACTACAATAAACTCTTTCTATAATAAACAATCCTCCACTCCCAGACACTTCGCCCACCTTCCTCCCAGCTCAGCTCAGTGTTCTGGGCTTCCCAGAGTCCTTTTATAGCTCCTGACCCGGAAGTGGTTCTAGGCACACCCCACAAGTCCATTTCCTTCCGGGTCAGGGCAAACAGTCCTCTTCTTTATCCCGGGAGCACGTCACTTCCTCCAGTCACGTGACTGATATGCACTCCCGGGTTATAGGGCATGCCAGAGCCCACTAGCCCCCCTACAGCGACTCCTGGCGGCCCCCAAGGTATCCAGCAGGGCTGTGTCACAACACTACAAAGTCCATGAGGCCCTGCTGGAACTCGGGGCACAAATATGCTGTCCGGAGGGCTCCTCCTAGCGGCCTGGGGGTGGCGACCGGAGTCCATAGCCGGTCGTCTGTCACAATAGATAGATAGATAGATAGATAGATAGATAGATAGATAGATAGATAGATAGATAGATAGATAGATAGATAGATAGATAGATAGATAGATAGATAGAAAGGCACTATATAATTAGATAGATAGATAGATAGATAGATAGATAGATAGATAGATAGATAGATAGATAGATAGATAGATAGATAGATAGAAAGGCACTATATAATTAGATAGATAGATAGATAGATAGATAGATAGATAGATAGATAGATAGATAGATAGATAGATAGATAGATAGATAGAAAGGCACTATATAATTAGACAGATAGATAGATAGAAAGGCACTATATAATTAGATAGATAGATAGATAGATAGATAGATAGATAGATAGATAGATAGATAGATAGATAGATAGATAGATAGATAGATAGATAGATAGATAGATAGAAAGGCACTATATAATTAGATAGATAGATAGATAGATAGATAGATAGATAGATAGATAGATAGATAGATAGATAGATAGATAGATAGATAGAAAGGCACTATATAATTAAATAGATAGATAGATAGATAGATAGATAGATAGATAGATAGATAGATAGATAGATAGATAGATAGATAGATAGATAGAAAGGCACTATATAATTAGACAGATAGATAGATAGAAAGGCACTATATAATTAGATAGATAGATAGATAGATAGATAGATAGATAGATAGATAGATAGATAGATAGATAGATAGATAGATAGATAGATAGAAAGGCACTATATAATTAGATAGATAGATAGATAGATAGATAGATAGATAGATAGATAGATAGATAGATAGATAGATAGAAAGGCACTATATAATTAAATAATAGATAGATAGATAGATAGATAGATAGATAGATAGATAGATAGATAGATAGATAGATAGATAGATAGATAGATAGATAGATAGATAGAAAGGCACTATATAATTAGACAGATAGATAGATAGAAAGGCACTATATAATTAGATAGATAGATAGATAGATAGATAGATAGATAGATAGATAGATAGATAGATAGATAGATAGATAGATAGATAGATAGATGATGTTGATTTCCCCCTGCTATCTCGGTCCAGTTCTCCAATAAACAGATGTCCACAGTGACTAATATCTTATTCTCTTAATCACGGATGTTTTGACAGATCTTGCGTGTTTGCTGGCCAGATATTGTTAGTTAAGGCATAGAAAGAGCAATTGTTTCTCTAGCTTGGTAAATCAACTTGTGTAAAACAAAGAGGGCGGCCATCTGCTTTGAATCTGAGTCTTTTAAATTGTCAACCTCACAGAATTCCAGCCTGTGTCCTGGCAGGACACTAGCAGCATTAACCTTTAAAAGACAAGCTCACATTGTCACCCTCCGAGAGAGAGCCAGAGTGGACCGGGCAAAGGAGCGGGAGGCTGGCTGGGGGGCTTTTCAACCCTGAGTGGTTGTTTGTGCCCAACTTGGAGAAACTTGGCAGCTCAAGGGCTGAAGTCCAGGTTATGAAGTCCCTTAAACTCGCCACTTGGAAGTATGCAGCTTGCTTTTATTTATTTCTTTGTTTTGCAGATAGGGGATAATAAAACAATGATAAAGAAATATGAGTAATGAAGCTCCCCGAGTGCTTCCTTTCTATTAAGTATGAAGAGGCAACTCACTGAACAGAATACCGAAGAGCGCGAGGGGAGGAAAAGCAAAGACGCATCCCTATTTATAGAGAGGCCGACTGAGAGTGTAGATGTAAAGGCAATTCTAGAAATGGAAAGGGCTGAGCAAAATTAACAAAGGGAGCGAAAGAGCAGAAGAGAGAGGAGGGGGCGGCGGCGGAGCGTGGATGAAGAGAGGAGGGAGGATGTGTTTAGGAACAGCTGGGACTTTGCCGGAAAAAGTAGGTCAGGCAGATTTATTGGGCCCTCAGTGCAGAAAGTAGCCAATCAAAACATGAAGCTAGGCTTCAGGCAGGAGGAAATGAGGGTATCCTGAAATGGCAGTCGCCCCCCCCCACCTCCCAACCACCCAGAGAGAGAAAAACACCACTTGGTCTTTGAACAATGGATTATTGTCAGTGAAATGCATTTAAAGTACCTCTTAAACCGTGAAATCATCTGCATTGGTTTATTCCAACTGTGTCTGCCCCCCCCCACACCCATATTCCCTGGCAGCATCTGGTGTGGAGATTTAATCGCCACATCCTTGTTCATAAATATGCTAAAGATTAATATCTATCAACCATTTTGTATGTAATTAATGAATGGATTTTCGTATTAAGAGGGTGAAACAATATTGCTAAACATCTCGGGTCTTTCAAGAGTGGCCAGGGGTTATAATAATATGTGGCATGAAGGGCACGGAATTCATGAGGCTGTTAAGTGCATCTTCATCATCAGCCGCGTACGTTTCATCCTAGGGATATAATGAGGGGGTCCTTCATGGGCTCATTCTTAGAACAACCTTCTGAACTTTGGGCGAAAAATTAGCAGCACTCTGCTCAGAAATGGGTCATGCGGGGTCCAGACAGTCGAGAGGAAAGGCAAACGACAAAATCACTGGCAGAAGTGTGCAGCCGCGGAGGTCACTTAATGAAAAGAGTGAACTTAATTGGTATAATCGTTACATTTATAGTGTTAGTTAAAGTTCAGTGATGGCCTAATGGCTGGGCTAGGCAGGCTGCAAGAGGGCAGGAAGGGTCACTACTGAAATGGCAATCGTAAAAGCTATTTATTTTTAATTATATTATTGATTTTTTGTTTATTTGGATAGATAGATAGATAGATAGATAGATAGATAGATAGATAGATAGATAGATAGATAGATAGACTGTGTGATGATAATAGCATCTTTTCAACAAATATTCTCTGAACTAATGAAACACGCTGACTGACCTACAGTCCTTATATAAAGGTGCTTGACACAGAACGAGACGCACTCTTCAACGTTGGCAACACATTCTTTGGTTTTCACCATTAAATGAGACAGCTTCACGGTCGTCTCACTGGTAACGTAATGTTCTTAAGTTGTGCCCTTTAACACAAACATTGATCTAAGGATGTCAAAGCAATCTCTGCATATGTCTGGAAGTGTTGAGTATTGGAGGATCCAGCTTTTCAATTTTGGCAACAGGTTAATAAATACAGTGTGACATTAATCACATCGCTGATGTCACTTTGCTCGGTTATGATCCTCGAAAAAGCATTAAGATAGATAGATAGATAGATAGATAGATAGATAGATAGATAGATAGATAGATAGATAGATAGATAGATAGATAGATAGATAGATAGATAGATAGATAGATAGTGTGGTGGATTGACAGCTTTCTATTCCGGCTCTCACCCCCAGGCCGCCAGGAGGAGCTCTCCCAACAGCGTGAACGTCCCCCGAGTTCCAGCAGGGCCTCATGGACTATGTAGTTTTTATACGCAGCCCTGCTAGATACCTTGAGGGCCACCAGAAGTCGCTATAGGGGGACTTGGAGGCTCGTATGTGCCCTACAACCCAGGAGTACGTCATCGTCACGTGACAGGAAGAAACGACATGCTCCTGGGTTGAAGAACAGGACTGTTTACCCTGACCCGGAAGGAATACGGAACTGTGGACTGTTGAACAGGAACACCTCCGGGTCAGGGTGTATAAAAGGACTGTGGGAAGCCCAGTACGCTGAGCTGAGCTGGGAGGTAGGGTGGCAAGTATCTGGGCGAGGAGGAAAGAGTATTGTGAGAAAGAATTGTTGTGTTTATATGAGTGTGGAGTGGAGGGTGCTTTGTGCACGTTATAACAAAATAAATAGTTATTGTGCTTATACCTGGTGTTTAGAGTGGTACCTGAGGGTCCGAGAGGTGGACAAAGGGCGTATCTGCTACAATAGATAGATAGATAGATAGATAGATAGATAGATAGATAGATAGATAGATAGATAGATAGATAGATAGATAGATAGATAGATAGATAGATAGATAGATAGATAGATAGATAGATAGATAGATAGATAGATAGATAGATACTTTATTAATCCCAAGGCGAAATTCACAATGTGTAGGATGTACAAGCAATGCTTTCATATAAAGTCCAGACTTTATAGTGTGACGATGTTCTCGATTGTCGTTGTTTATTTCTGTATGTATAGATAAAGTTTGTTTGAAGACGGTAAAGTAAGAAGCCTTTCATGTTAGGGAGTGGGTGGTGTGCCAGGTACAAACAACAGCTGTCTCTCTGCCAGTTGTCTACACGTGTACGGATTCTGAACACATCATATACAACATTTCTCAGTCGTTGTCATTCTAACACTGTGTATTCCACACTTTGATGCATTTGATAATTGCACGCATTTCTCCATGTTTGTCATTCCTGCATTCTTTATCCCGTCCGCATTTGACATTTGTATACATTTCTCCATGTCTGTTATTTCTGCACTGTGTATCCCACACTTGACATTCAGCTGATTGCATTGTGCTTCTTCTTCTTCTTCTTCTTCTTCTTCTTCTTCTTCTTCTTCTTCTTCTTCTTCTTCTTCTTCTCTCTATCATGGTGTTCTTCATTATGTAATTGAACTCTGCAATTTGCTTGACCTTTATTAGATGTTGCTCCTCTTCTTTTCTTTTCCACCACTTCACTTGGTTTGCTGATCATTTTGCCGCCATAAACCCATGACCACAGCTCCACTACCTGAAATTTTTAGAAATTCCAGAACCTATCGTGTTAGAAACTTTTGTTTGAGGTGAAGATCAAACTTCAGTAGTTTGTGACTAATTACATGACAGAGGGACACAACTGAGACAGAAACATCACAAACAAAGGTAAAGAGTTGGGGCACCACCTTGGTGACCCTGTATAATTAGATGAGAAATAAACAAAGAAAACACACAATAAATACAAAGTCGTTTTTTCAGACTGGAGTTCTCAGTTGAAATAAAATAAGATGGCCAATTTCTGGGTTATGAGTTCATGTAGCAGGAAGGGGAGGGTCCAGGTGGATGGACATAGAAGTGACATCAGAAATGGAGTGGCTGTCAGTCTTTCATTCTGCACAGGGAAGAGAAGAGAAGGCATTAGAACACGGCGCCAACTCCTGGTCCGGCGGGTAATTAGCATCACCAAAGACCTTAACTCTTTTAGGGCTAATTTTTTTTTTGTTTCTTTTCTCCCAGGGCTGAATATTTTTCCAAAAACTAACATTTTTTAAAAAAGAACACAAAGCAATTGTTTAACATATCAAATCAACAATATTTACTTTTGACAAATGTTACTGTATTGCATGTTGTATGAGCCTGAATTCTCTATGTGTTGTTTTGATGCCTATTTTTCAATTGTCTGTTGCTGCATTTTCTCACATATATTGTTAGTGTGTACTGTAGAGAGACAAGTCACCCATTTGCCATCGTGCCATGCCACTGCCACCAAGTTTTCTGCCTGCATGAAAACCGTATTGTCACCTCTTTTCATCTTCTGAAACTTTATGAACTTTATGTATGGCATTATAGCCTGGCTCACCCCATGGGATTTGCTTCTGTTTATTACAGAAGTGAATAAAACTTTGCAGCAGCACGTACCTAAGCCACCAGGGGACAAAACACGTTTGGACCAATGCTCCCTGAAGTTATCTCACCAGTTCTGTCCCATCTCTATTTGTAATGCCACAGCGCACTTCATCTCGTCTTTCGTTGTGGGTTTCCACTTTGAATAACGAGAATGCGATGCAAAGGCAGCCCGCGATTCAAAAAAAATCTCTGCCTACCTGTTTGTCTCGTCTGACAGTAGCTGAAAAGCAGCATCAGGAGAGAGCAGCCTGAAGTACAGTAGCTGGTGATCTGTCGTGTCCAAAAACAAGCCATGCCGTCTTGTAAACTCCGGTAGCCATATCGGCTCTCAACGGATCAATGTATGTGTATTTATCCCATGCGAACCTTGCCGTACATGCATCGGCTGCGCGAAGGCACTCAACTGGCAGCAGATCCGCTCGCGCGGCATCGGCTGGTGTCTGATCAGCTGATGCCTGCTTCCAACTCTCTTGCTCGATCTCCTGATCACTGCCAATAAAGTCCGATTCTGAAAAATCAAGAGTCCGACTCCGCGATAATGCGCAAAACAACGTCTGCCAAGTGTTTTCTTTTCTGCACTTGCTTCGCTGCCTTTTCACATGTCGGTGCCATCTTGCCATTGTTTACATTTCGCAACTCACGCACACGCAATGTTTATTTGCCGAGTCAACGAGTCTAGCATTCCTCCAAGCACAGAGGGAATGCCTGTGACGTGACAGTGAGATTTGTCGCCATTAACAGCTGATTGTCGCCCTTTATCCCTGGATGTCGACTTTTGTCGACATTCGCCTTCAACCCCTCCTGTCGACAAAAGTCGACATCCGCCCTAAAAGAGTTAAGCTGCCTCCCATTGTGACAAAATATTAATTTTTATATATTGTGATAGACGGCCAGGAACCCTGCCTGGAGGAAGGAGGGACCGAGAGAGCAGTACTTCTCTTCCCTGGGCACTTGGACAGTCCTTGATCCCTGGGGGACAGCGCTTCTGGGACACCAGGAAGTGCTGACAGACCAGGGATGGTGTACACTCGGAGTGCTTCTGGGTGCAAGGGCAGCACTTCTGCTATACTGGGGAGTGCTGCCGGAAGTTCATCATCAGGCACCTGGAGCACATCCGGGGCATTATAAAAGGGGCCGCCTCACTCCATTCAGAGAGCCGGAGTCGACTGGAAGTGGGCGGAGCTTCCTGTTTATAATTGAACGCCCCTCGTATATATATATATATATTATATATATATATATATATATATATATATATATATATATATATATATTTTTTTAATTTTATTATACTTTATTAATCCCTTAGGGTCAGAGCGCAGGGTCAGCCATTGTACAGCGCCCCTGGAGCAATTGAAGGTTAAGGGCTTTGCTCAAGGGCCCAGCAGAGTAGGATCTCTTTTGGCATTGACGGGGATTCGAACTGGCAACTGGCAGTTTATAGTATTCCATGCAATTCTTGCTCAGCTGTATACATAGGACAAACGTCAAAAAAAATCTCAACACGTGTACAGGAACATTGCAATGCCGTCAGAAGAAAGGACGCACTATCTTTGATATATGCACATACTAAATCGACAGGACACACATTCACATGCTGTCAAATAAACGAACCACACGCCGTGGCGCAACGTTAGGGGCATCGCCTCTGACGCTGACGTCCGAGGTTTGATTCCCGAGAGAGAGTGCAGTGGAGTGTGTACACCTGATGAGCCCAGAATGAGGGCGAAACACGTGTCGTGTACTCTTTGCATTTATTTGACAGTAAACTATTTCAACTATTCTATGATCTGCTCCTCACAAACTGAGGGCACCGTGGCGGATGTTAGCAGATTGCTGGCCAACCACAAGCGTTACCTGGTAGGTAACCACCCATACAATCAGATTGTGACACAGACTACGAATGCCGTGAATGTAATTACCCCGATCTACATGCTGTCAAATAAATGAACCACACGCCGTGGCGCAACGTTAGGGGCATCGCCTCTGGCGCTGACGTCCGAGGTTCGATTCCCGAGAGGGAGTGCAGTGGAGTGTGTACATCTGATGAGCCCAGAATGAGGGCGAAACACGTGTCGTGTACTCTTTGCATTTATTTGACAGTAAACTATTTCAACCATATATATATATATATATATATATATATATATATATATATACATATGTAGATTAATTAATTTTATTATGAATCATATTAGGGGTTGATATAATCTGGAAAGTTTATACATTTTTTCTGAAGTTTTACTGTGTGCTTGTATATTTTTTCAAGTACTGAGATTTCTCATGAAATGAAGTCTTCACAAAAGCAAAATGTGTGAGAGACCTCCAACAATAACTCAAGAAGCAGCCCTGGATCTTCACTAGCCTACCCAGAAGTGGCTTAGCTAGGCTCAACCAGGCCCCAAACACTATCTGCGGGCTTCAGCTGGAGTAGGCCTCAAAGACAGGGAGCTGGCAAAACAACATGAAATATCCACAGATCTATCAAAATGCCCCACAAGAGGGAGATTAGCCGTCAACCTCCGACTTGTCAAAAAAAAAAAGACCAACTAAGGTGTAATGCGGAAAGCTTCAGTACACCGTTGAGTTTGTTTCCAGACTTAATGGCATTAGTTTTAAGAGATGGGAGGAAGCACTAGGCGAGTGAACGGGTGCACACCTAGCAGTGTAAGCAAGTCATTCCTTAGTTAAACCGTTTTTTTAATGTGAAGGAAACAGATGTCAGTGAGTGCTTACCAGCCTATTCGATACTTGTTCACACATGTGTGTCATGACTGGCAATATTTAAACAAACGGCTTTGGCCAAGTGCACTTTTATGGATAGGAAGGTTCAAAATGATTGGTTTGGTATTTCAGTTTAACGCATGGTTTTAGAGTTATTTAGTTGCTGGTATTTATGTGTATCATTTTGTGTGTAAAAGACAGCTGCAGTACTGCATCAGATTAAGTAACTGTGAGCATTGCCACTTCCAGGTATAATGGATGCACTTGACTCACATTGAGGTTGGGTAGTGGGAAAGTAGCTGTCTCTTTATAAAGGTAGTGATTGCCGTTGTTAGAGGTCAACTTGAGTGGATATCAGAATCTGTGTAGAAGAGCTTGTCGGCTGAAAGGTACTTCAGTGGTTCAGTGATTACCTACAAGTTAGTGGTTAGGCTCATGGGTTATTTCTTTGGATGAGGATTTTCATTCATTCATTTTGAAAATATAAGACCCCAGATTTCAGCATTACGTCACAAACTATTTATTTATTTATGTTTATAAATATTTTCCACTGCAAATATGTGCACTGCAAGGACTGAGAATAGATTTAACTGAACTGTTTTTGGCAACCTTTTTGTAACATCTGCCATCGTTCTATTGACTCTCAATTATACCTTTGGTCCCAGTCGGTTCCGACTACCAGCTGGCCATCTGTTCTGCAGTTGGCTTGTGACAAAGGGCTCTTTATATGCTTATGATTTACTAAACAAAACAGGCTGAAATGGTAAATAGATCAAAAAAGGCAAAAGGAAGCACCTAAAAAGGCAAATCACAGCATACCAAGTGCCAGTACACAATCCACAGACTGACTCCAAGAAAAACAAAAAAGCAATTTCACAAATACCGATACTCACAGAACTCCATAATAAACAGATGATTGGAGGCTTCTGAGCCTTCTCAGGTGACTTCAACAGCCAGAGGGAGGGCTCAGGAAACAGTGATGTCAGAGTGGCCCCACCTCCTAGGGCCCAACCCACAAAGGACAAGGAACATAAATACATTTAAAGAGACAATGATAAACAGAACTGATGGAAATACAACATTAAAAATAATAATACAAAATTAATAATAAAACACATATTAATTCATAACAGAATCCATCCATTGGCATCCTTATTTTTCTATTGTGATTTAGTTTTAGATGTTCTCAATCTTTTATATGAGGAGGTTAGGAGCACACACTTATACGGCTCACAGCTGCACCCACCACATGACAAATCAACTCAGATTAGGACCCAAGTGACAGTCATGCAGCGGGTGACACCTCAGCACCACACTAGTTCAGATGGAGTGGAACAGTGTGAGGATTTTTTATGGTGGCTGCGTTGTCAATTCAGGTTTTTCCCTGGAGGGCCTACTTGCAGGTTAATCTGGATGCAGATTAACGTCATACCCAGGACAGAGCAAATGCAGGTTAAGGGTCTTGATCAAGGGCCAAATGGAGTAGAGTCACTTCAGGCGTTGACGGGATTTGAACTTGCAACCTTCCAAATACCAGTGCAGATCCCTACCTCAGAGCCACCACTCTGTCCTTTTATATGGGTGCCGTCATTTTTGCTCTCTTTGCTAGGGGGCATGTCACTAGTAGCTGCATCACGTAACATCACGAAAGTAACAATATATCTAACTAAATATATTATGGAACTCACAGGTCAAGTCTGTGGATACTTTATAAAAGCTTTTCTGGCAAATGAATCCTGCCTCTTTCTTTTTCAGCTGTATTCTTGCATCTCCTCTTTGGCTTTACATTTGATTGTTCAGCTTTAATAGTTTTGTCCCGTGTGGTTTAGCCTTTGGTTTTATGGTCCACTTGCACCATTTCTCAGGCTTTAAACAGGAATACAAAAATGAACGAATCAATGACACAAAAGAGAAATAAAACTAATTAACCAATGAGCAATATTAACCAACAGAAGAGAAAAGAAACTGATGGAAAATAAATAATTTTAAGCTGAACAGAAACTTCAAGAAAAAAAATAAAAATAAGAATGATTTACTCACTAAAAGTTCATAAAGGAGCAGAACAAGAGTAGAAGAGCGGTTACAAAAAACAAAAATGGCAATTCATAAGGCAAAGACAGACAGGCAGGCAGAAGTCAAAAAGAAAGCATGAAATCCTTAACTATACTTTTCTTAAGATAAATGATAAGTTAAACTACTATAATAAAATTAAAAGATTCTAAATGGCAAACGAGAGACAGAGCACAAAATACAGCCACAAACACGGCAGCTAAGCCCCCAGACGACACAGCAGGGTTTTTTGCTCAGGTAAGTTGAGTCCTAATGAGCGCTGGTGCCGAAAAACTGGGCCCTCATCCCTGGCTCAGATGTCTTTTGTTATGGTCAAACCAGGAATTCTCTCCAGGTTCTTTTTGTCTTTTTTGTGGTCATTGCTTTCTTTTATTTTTTTTATAATCTTATTCTGTTCATTTATTAGTTGTCTAATTACACAATATTTGCAAATTTGTTTCTGTTTAGTTTTTATGCAGTTTCTGTGTGTGAGAAATTGTTCTGTGATGTTCCTTGTATGTTGTGGAAGGTTCCCTAAGAGGCGGGGCCACCTGTCCATCACCATTGAGGGACTACTCCCCCAATCTGCAAAGCCTTATGGGAAGTGCAGTCCATCACATTCATTGTGAATGTGCTGGGTGAGTCCTCATTGTTATTATTTGATTCTTTTTATCTACTGTTTTATTTTTTTGTGATTTATGCTACCCCATAGGAATGAAAAACCAAAAAAGAGATCTCTTCAATACCTTTTTGGTTTCTCCTTGACAAATGTAAGAGCCATTTCCTAGTTATATAAGATTCATAAGTGTTTTACTAAATGATAGTGCGTAATCTATGGGAGGTTCCCATAACCCCCATCAGTTGAATAGAATTGGTATATTCTAGCTATTTATAACTGCTCTAACTAAACATTATTCTCAGTCAGTGATCAGCCTTGCCATGTGTAAGGTGTAGAGGGCACATGGTTTTAAACTGTGCCTTTCATGCCTTTTGAGCCTTGCGTACGTTGTGTGCGTGTTTTATGTACTAAGAAACATGTAAGACAAAGCACTTAACTGAAAGTGCTGTGCCGTACGTTTAAAACGTACAGAAGAAGAACTTAAGGATCATTAAGTATAGAAACAACTAAAGTTTTACAAGAACAGCTAAGTTTAGAGAAGACACATTTTTCCTTTTTTTGCATTTTATTCTACGTGTGTAACAACTTTTTTCTTTATTCTTGTATGGATTATTTGCTTTGAATTTTCACTTTTTAAAATGAACTTTTGGACTGTGAGATTTCTTTCAGCATGCGTTTTACCCGTACTTGAACTCGCCTTACACTCCGACGGCTACAACAACAACAACAACAATTAGATCTACGTGAAATAAAGATCACGTAGATCAGAAAGAAATAAAATGGAAACTTTTCTTTTTGGTCTCAGGCTTCTCAGATTTTCCTCCTAACAAAAAATACCCCAGTCGTCTCACAAGTGTCTCCTGTGGAGTTTCAGCAGAGATGTCAGTAAAGTCACACAATGGGCTCAGATTTGCCAAGCAGCATTGTAACGGTGCTACTAGAATTTGAAACTGCAACTCCCAGCAGTCCCTGCAGTGGCTCTGATTGGTCTTCTGCTGAGGGTGCAGTGGCTTGTTGGGGTCGAAGGTGGTCAGCGAGACTTTTAAAAAGGGGTCGGTAACCAAAAGAAAAAAAAGGCTTTTATAATTTGTGTTTCAAGTTCCTGTCTGCCTTCTGTTGGGTTACCTGTGCTTATTCATTTTGTCCTGGATCATTTTGTGGTTGGGGTCTGGATTGTCTGCCATCTGCCTGTCTACATGAGGACTGTAAGTGGATTCATGGCCATCCCGTGAAGAAAGGAGCGCTCCTGAACCCGTCCACCCATCTTCAACCTTTCAGGAACTACCAGTAGGACTATCTTAAAATTCCCATTCAATGTGTGGCTCTCTGGAGTGGTAATGTCACTATGTCAGTTATGTGTGTGTGTATCTCCTTGTCTAATACAGAGGATTCAGAAAGTATTCAGCCCCCCCCCCCCCGTTAGAAATAACATAGTTAAGCCCCCCAAACTAAATCTACTTGAATCCCAGTATACCCTTTTATGTGAGTTAAATTCTTTGAAGAGAATAGACGACCAGAACTATGTAAAATAATTTCTCAGTTGAACGCTTCCACCTGCGTCCTTGACCGAATACCAACAGGCTTTTTTAAAGAAGCCTCTGATGAGCTACTTGATAGTGTGCTTGACTCATCATTAGATACGGGGGTCTTCCCTGACTGTCTAAAAATGCAGTTGTTAAATCCCTACTCAAGAAAAGTAATCTTGACTTCTCCGTCTTTGAAAATTTTAGACTAATTTTTAACATGCCTTTCTTAGGTAAAATTCCAGAAAAGCAGTTGTTAACCTCTTTAGCATTACATTTTTTCTCAAGAAAACATGTAAAAAGTGTTACATTTTTTTTGGCTTATTAAACCTCATCTTTCAAATGTAAAATGTGCAATATAGTATAATAATGTATAATAATAATAAAATGAATAATAATAGGAGCAGCATACTTCATAAGTGTGAGTGAATGCGAGTGTCACTTTCGCATTCCCAGAATCACTTTGGCTTTCACTGATCACTTCAGTCTTTCTGCCTGAAGACAAATTCACTTTGTCACAACTGCTGATGAGAGGTGTTTCTTACGAGACACCATTTTGAGGCTAGGAGAAGACGCGTCTATACCGTTGCTCAAGTGAAACGCTCAGCACTAATGCTGTTGGCACTTTTACAGCCCGAATAAACCTCGGGTCTTACACGTGATGCATTTTTCCATTGCCTGAATGACACTCGGGACTAACGCTTTTAGCACTGTTTTTAAAGCCCGAGTGACGCTCGGGTCTAACACTAAGGAGAATAAGGAGCTAAATGATTACTTGATTCAGCATTCTATTCTTGACAAATTTCAATCAGATTTTAGAACAAATCATAGGACAGAAACTGTGCTGGTTAAAGTAGTAAATGATTTGCATGTTAATCTGGACAGAGGCTTACATCTGTTCTTGTTTCCTTAGACCTGAGTGAAGCATTTGACACCATAGACCACAACATTCTTATAAATCACTTTAGTCAGTGGGTGGGCCTCTCCGGCTATTATCTTAAATTGGTTTCAGTCTTACTTAACAGGCAGAAAATTTTTTGTTAGTTGTGGTGATTGTACTCTGGAGACCCATGATATTCTATGTAGTTTTCCACAAGGATCTATTCTGGATCCTCTGCTCTTCTCAATCTACATCATTGGTGTTAAATTCCAGGGGCCTCATGTATAAACGGTGTGTACGTACAAAAATGTTGCGTACTCCCGTTTCCACGCTTAAATCACGATGTATAAAATCTAAACTTGGCACTGTGTGACTTTGTGAACTTGAACTTTCAAGTTTATTCGACACTATGTCACTCGATCAACTTCCTTTTGTTGTTTATACCACTGTTTAAACCAACAAATAGTACGTTTTTCATTGTCTCCACATGGTATTCGCTGAAATTCATTTATTTCCCCCCATGTTTTTGCCATTGCCTTTTCACAGAACACTGAGCTTAAGGGCTATTTATATTGATTTGCATATTCAAAGAGGTGTAATTCTGGGAGGAGTTGGGGAATGGCGGCAGGCGGGTGCACATGCGTTACTTTTCCACGCTGGCCGGGATTTATGTAGTGGAAGAACGTGGAAGTTGGTGAACGCACAGATTCATATTTCTGGATTTTTTTGTGCGTACGAACATTTCCACCTTTGTCCGTATGCCAAGTTTTAGTGTGAATTCTACACACGCCGTTATACAAGAGGCCCCAGGCCTGGTGGGCCTGCAGTGGCTGCAGGTTTTCATTCTAACCCTTTTCCTAATCAGTGAGCAGTTTTCACTGCTAATTAACTCCTTTTCCCTTCATTTTAATAGCCCTGTATTTAAGGATTCAGTCCTCTGAATTGATTCATTTCTTCATTAAATGGCTGCCAAACAGAAGTGAGACGTGAAATGAGCCGACAGATGAGCAGCTAATTTGGGGCTTCAAACTCCAACCAGTTTCACTTTCTTAATGAGAAGCTGATTCTTGCTGTTAATTAAACCCATTATTTAATTCCATAGCTTGTTGCTGCTCATTCTGCCACAGACATTTCCAAAACTGTTGATCTTCTGTTTTTTCTAAGAACACCTTCAAAAAGTTTTGGTGACCTGAGAGAGCAACCTTACTTATTTTCAGACATTGTGTGATGGGCACAGATGAGCTGGTCATGTGATGGCATGTCTTGCGTCTCATTATTGTTTGGATGTTAATTAAGGAAAAAGAAACTAAGATGTCTGAGTCAAGTTAATTGAAACTGTGGCAAAAAAAGTTAATAAGCAGCCAAAATGGGTCTCTAATTGAGAAGATGGTTAGAATGAAAACCTGCAGCCACTGCGGCCCTCCAGGACTGGAGTTCAACACCCCTGATCTACATGCTTCCATTAGCTCTGGTTATTTCGAAGCACAAGGTGAGCTACCACAGCTATGCGGACAACACTCAGCTGTAGTTACCATTAACACCTGATGAACCTGAAGCTCTTGGCTCTCTGATCCAATGTCTTAGTAGTATTTCCGAATGGATGAGTAGTAACTTTTGCAAACAAAATAAAGAAAAAAAATATTTCTTAGTGATTGGCAAACATGGAAATTGTGAGGGTACAAATAAACTTGATCCCTTCGGTTTAAAAATTAAGGCAGAGGTAAAAAATTTAGGAGTAATCATCGATTCTGACCTAAACTATAAATCACACATTAGTCGGACTGCTTTCTTTCACTTAAGGAACATAGCAAAAGTTAGGCCTCTTATAACTTTACAACACACTGAAAAATTAGTTCATGCTTTTGGGTTTAGTCAACTAGATTACTGTAATGCACTCCTAACAGGACTACTTAAGAAAGACATCAGTCGACTGCAATTAGAAAAAGAACTAAAAAAGAAAATTTGAGCACATCTCACCAGTGTTAGCAACATTACTTTTGTTACTCATGTCATTCAGAATTGACTAATGGTTTACAAAGCCTTAAATAATCTCACTCCGTCCTCTGTTTTGGAATGCCTTCCTCCCTACACTCCAAGTCGCAACCTTAGATCTTTGAATGGAGGTCTGCTTATAATTCCAAGAGCCAAGCTTATAAGAAGGTGGTGAGGCAGCCTTTTGCTATTATACACCTAAATCTGGAATACTTCACCATTAGAAGTTTGCCAGGCAGTCCCTCCCTTTCAAAGATCCAAGAGGACAATGGAAAAAGGATCTCTCACTCAACATATCAGGAAAGAAGTGGAAAGTAGCAATGTAGAGAATTCATTCGAGCTCCATATGTGCAAACATACAATTATTCAGCTCAAAATTATATATCGAGCGCATCTG
Organism: Erpetoichthys calabaricus; assembly: GCF_900747795.2. Lineage (NCBI taxonomy): Eukaryota > Metazoa > Chordata > Cladistia > Polypteriformes > Polypteridae > Erpetoichthys > Erpetoichthys calabaricus. The sequence continues at coordinate 32,528,071 of NC_041395.2, forward strand.
TCTCGCTTGAAATTGTCCAAAATGTTTCCAGGGCAAGATCCAACCTGCAAACACTGCAATCAAGCTCCTGCCTCACTGAGTCACATGCTCTGGGCCTTTCAGACAGCCTTGGTGTCACAGTCCCTCCTAATCCACTAACAGCAGTGTTTGATGGGCTCACAGAGGGACTTAAAGTGGAGAAGGACAAACAAACTGTGATTGCCTTCACTACACTATTGGCACGCAGACTTATTTTGCTAAACTGGAAGAATCCTAACTCTCCTCTTTTAAGTCAGTGGGTAACTGATGTTTTATATTATTTGAAATCGGAAAAAATCAACTTCTCACTTAAAGGATCTGTGCAGAACTTTTTCAAAACCTGGGAGGATCTAATTAATAATATTTTAGAATAAGCTCTTAAAGCACTGAAGAAGTAGATTGTCTCCCCATTTCTTTTTCTTCTCCATTTATCTGTATCCACCAATTAAACTCTTCAATTTATTTATTTTTACTATTTTTAAGTTTTATATATATAAAATAATCCAACGTTTGTCTGTCTGTATGTCTGTCCGTTTTTCATAAGAGAACTATTTTTTTTCTGTAATTTGTTCGAACATTCCAGTTGATTTTGCGACTTCTAGTTCACTTGCGGCACCAATTTATTTGCACGAATCCGAGAGAGAGGCTGCTGGCTGAGGGGAGGTGTTGGAGTACACCTCACCTCCGTTTAGCTTACAATACCTGTTTGTTCAACAGACATTATCATCTACAGATTGTTAAAGAGTAACGTTAGGTTGCAAACGTATGCGAACTGCTTAATAACTTAATAATAAAAGAAATGTTATGTAAATTGTGTCTAAAATTGCCCTCCCATACCCCCCTGACCGGTCCGTGGAAAAATTTGCATCTAATAAAGTGGTCCTTGCTGTCAAAAAGGTTGGGGACCACTGTTTTAGAGGGTAGCTGCTAATTGTCAGAGATATCACAGCCGTGTGCTTTTCTCCCCACATAGGGGATGGTCTCCCGTCAAAGCTGAATATGATCTGATGCAGCGCCGATGTTTGACGTTGGACCATACCTACCTTCTGCTTGGCCAGAATTACATTATTTTTAATTGATTTTTAACGTTTTTCCTGTTTCACTACTACATGGGTGGAGCCGCGGGGGACAGCTTGTGATAAAAAAATTGAAAAAAGTATGTATTTATAATAATACATATATAAAAAATAATTTAAGATGAACAAATGAAGCACAAAAAACAATATGATCTTAAGCTAGGGAACAAAGCTGACTGTAACATAAAGAACAGAGTTAACCAAGAACCAGAGAGCCACTCTGACTGAGCTCCAGAGAGCCTGTGTGGAGAGGGGAGAAACTTCCTGAAAGACAATTAAAGTTCACTGAAACACTCCATCAATCCGGGCTTCATAATGGAGTAGTCAGACAGACGTCTCTCACTACTAAAAGACACACGGAAACCTGCTAGGAGTTTGCAAAAAATCGCCTAAATTTTCTCTGGTCTGATAAAGCCAAGTTCAATGTCGTGTCTGAAAGAAACTGGGCACCTACTCATCACCTGCTTAATATCATTCTAACAGTAAAGCATGGTGGCAGCAGCCAACGTGTTGTTTTTCAGCACCAGAGACTAGAAGACTAGAAAGAAGATTCTGTGGGCTGGTGAAATCAAGATTAGCTTGTCTGGAGGACACCAGGCTCTGCTTATCATCTGTGCAATACCACCTCAGAAGTGAAGCATGGTGGTGCCAGCCTCAAGCTGTGGGATTGACTAGAAGACTAGAATGGAGAAAAGTATGGAGATATCTTTAATGAAAGCCTGCTGCTGATTGCTCTGCACCTCAGTTTGGACAGAAGGTTGACCTTCCAACTGGACAATGGCACTAAGCACAAAGCAAAGACATTACAGGAGTGACTTAGGAACAACCCTGGGAACTTGAACCAAACTGAACATCTTTAGTGAGCTTTGAAAACTGCTGTCCACCAGTAGTCTCCATCTAATCTGACAGAGCTGGTGAGTATCTGCAGAGAAGAATGACTAGAAATCTCCAAATCCACGTGTGTGAAATTTGTTGCATCAAGCCCAAGATGACTCCAGGGTGTAGTCACTACCAAAGATGTTTCTACAAACTACTAAGTAAAAGGTCGGAGTTCTTGTATCGATATGACATTTCTGTAATTGATTTTGAATAAATATTCAAAAATTCCTAATTGGTTCACTTTGTCATTCTGGGGTATTAAGTGTTACTTGATATGAGCAACAAATAAATTTAAATGATATTAGCGTAAGTCTGCAACTTGACAAAATGTGAAAGAGGTGAAGGGGTCTGAATACAGTGGAACCTCGGGTCATGAACGTCTCGGACCATGTACAAATCGGGTTACGACCAAAAAGTTCACCAAACTTTTGCATCTGTTCACGACCACACACTCGGGTGACGAACAAGCCAGTCTCCCTTCTGGTTCTTACGCGCCGATGATTTCCGCACGTGTTCAGTCTCTCCCTATACATTGTTCTCGGTCAGACGTGCATGCATTCGCTGTGAACTCTTTGTGCTCTATTTTGTGTGCTTTTGCATTAAATTTGCAATTAACCATGGCCTCTAAGCAAGTGAAGAGTGGTAGTGTTGGTGAGAAGAAAGGTTCAAAGAAAATTGAAATCGAATTAAAGACAGAAATTATTGAAAAGCGTGGTGTTCGTGTTACCGATCTCGACTATCTACGATTTTGACTCTTCTAAAGCAGAAAGAGGCCATTAAAGCAGCTGATGTTGCAAAAGGAGTTACAGTGTTAACCAAGCAGAGGCCTCAAGTGCTGGAAGAGGTGGAAAAACTTTTGCTAGTATGGTTGAACGAGAAGCAACTTGCCGGGGATAGCGTAAGCGAGGCGATGTTATACGAGAAAGCCAGGAAGATTCATGGCGATTTGCTGCAAAACTATCCTTCTGCGAGTGGCTAGTTCTTCCTCCTCACTTCCTTCATGCCAGAACTCGACTCATGAAAGGTTAGTTTTCTTGGTTGTTTATGGTTAGTTTTTGTATAAATTAAGTATTTTTTTAAATTTTCATTTTTTCCCCTGTGCTTAAAAAAGTGTTTACAGCGAGCAGTTCATAAGGCTATAGCGTGAACTTGCAATGTTAGTTTTCTCTGTTCAAGGTTTTCTCAGAGTTATTCAATGTTTTTACATTTAGTTTACTATTACACTGTGCATTCTGTGGTATAATTAACTATTTTTGTGCTTAAAAATCTTTAAAAATATATATTTACATACAGCTCATACGGTCTGGAACAGATTAATTGCATTTACATAAAATCCTATGGGAGAAATTAGTTCGGGTCACGACCAAATCGGGTTGCGACCAGAGTTTTGGAACGAATTACGGTCGTGACCCGAGGTTCCACTGTACTTTTACAAAAGCACTTTATATGTTGAGCCCAATGAGGCGGGGCCCCCTGTGACATCACAGTTGTGGGACCGCCCCCACTCATATATAAGAGACCAAAAGACTACTGCTTTGCCATTAGATTTCAACTCTTGATGTTAAGATAGCCTTTTTGGATTACCATTGTTTTTTGGATTATTGTATATGTTGTTAATTCCTAAAGGTTTTAAGATTTTGGTTTTTAGTTTGCACTGTTTTTGTATTGCTTTCTTAATCTCTTTTGATTGAGCGTTGCATTTTTTTTTAATAATGCCAGTCTATGATAAATTGTCAACCATTGTCCTAGTGCTTAAATCTAAATGCAGAAGAGCCATCTAATTGTCACTGCAGTCCTCAGTACAAACAATGACATACTCAATGAAGGGAGTCATTCTTGACACATCAAATGTATTCATTAAATGCTATGAATCCCATAATGGAAGGACTGGCTCCCCAAAAAGAGATGGGTGGTGATTTCTTGCCTGGATGGGATTCCGTAATAGAAGGACGTGGATGGACTCACATCTCAGCCAGGTTGGTTACTGGAAAGGAAAGAGGGAGATTGCTATGTTCCCCCTATGTCCCCTCTGGTGTAAGTCCTATTTGTACACCCCCACAGGGCATATTGGGAGTTGTATTCCTGATGGGAAGCCATGTTGGTGTGCATGAGTGCCCCCAGCCGGAGCTGCTGGGGAACATTATCACTACTTTGGGGTCTTCTGCCTGGCCTCAAAGTGCTTCCAACGTGCAGTGCTGTGGCACTGGAAGTACTCCCAGGTCTGGCATAAAAGAAACCGTCCCCTCTTCATCATGGAGTCAGAGTCGAGAGGCAGAGGAGTAGTAGGATATTTTGAATATTATGCAGTGCTGAACTAGCACTTAACCTCTGAAGATGATTTTGAATAACTCTAACATTTAATCTGTGTTCGGTTGAGTTGTGTCTGGTGTTTGAGGCTAGAGGTGCCTGTGATGAATGATCCGTGGCAAAGTGCAAGTTGTTAAATAAATAATCAGGCCTCAAAGTGCAGGCCATGGATGTCCAGGACAGCACCACTCCAGGGCTGGCCGATCACACACACACTTGCAATAGCGAGCAGATCGGTCGGGTACCGCATTCATACATGGGACAACAGGGGGAATATCGAGAAAGGAAGGAAGGAAGGAAAAAGACGAGATGAGGTTTAAAGAAAGAATAGAGAGAAGGGGAGAAGTGAGAGAGAGAGAGAGAGAGAGAGACGGGAGGAAGCAGGCAGATGGGAGTGGAGCCTCATGAAGGGAGTCTGTGGCCGACACTCAGAAGGGGGCTGAAGTTTGCTCCCGGTGAGCAGTCAGGGAGCAGGAGCAACAAAAACTACAAGGCTGAGGAATGACAGCGGGAGTCCAAAGGAGGAAGGCTGAGAATGGACGGGGAGGACACAGACAGGATTGCGGGTTGGCTACGCCTGTTGGAAGATGTCTCTCCGAACTGCGAGACCTGGATGGGCTAAGCCGGGGAGACGTCACTTTTAAAGGGATGCACCAGGGCTTGTGAGATTGTAGAAGGCTCAGTTTCACTGATTTTATGGATTATTTTTTTTACTGAAGTGCACTGCACGTTAGGAGCACTTTGCTTTTGGATTGTTAACAAAAGCACTATTCACTTTTTGCACCTACCCCTTGCTATGTAAGTGTGTCCTCGTTTTTCCCGGCTCATCTGGGTTATGACTATCGACAACTCGGGTTCAAGACGCTCCCAGATGGAACAGGCAGCATGGAGCCATCCCGGACCTGTAAACTGCGCCGAGTGGCCACATTGAAGTTTTCATCCCAGCAGATGGCGTATACGCTTGACACTGTAATCTTATGAAGGAAATTTGAAATAGAAAAAAAATGATAAGAAGTACAAAGGCTGATAAAGGAAGTGCTAATCCCATTGGTGCTGACTGACTGGCACACTTGGAGAAGCAGCTGATGGTCTCAAACTCGGGTCCTCAGGGAGCAGCATGCCATCTTTATAACTGTTTCTGAAATTTAATTTATGCCTGCTGTCATTTTGCTATGATAGGGACAGATCACCGGAATATTTAATAGATTTAAATGAGATTAGTTCTGTCCCTGTAATGCTAGGGGTCGCTGTCACGCCTTTAACCCAACAGACAGACACACTGAACACAGGGTAAAATCACCAAGAACACTTTTAATTCTTCTTCTTCTTCTTGTAGTGCCCTGATGCACCTCCGCCTCCATACACAGGCAATAATAATAATAATAATAATAGTAATAATACAACCAATCCACATAAATCTCATCTCCACACCTCCCAGCAAGCTCTATCATACCACCTCCCAACTCTGGCTCGCTTGCTGGGTCTCCACCAGTCCTTGACCTGGAAGTGCTTCTGTTCTTCCGCCCATGTGACTCGTTCGCGCTTCCGGGTCAGATGGAGAATTGGATTCTTCTTCAGCCCGGAAGTACTTCTGTGCTTCCATCCCCGTGACTTTGGAGTACTTCCATTTGATGTAAACAGTTGGGACTCCCCAGTCTCCCTGCAGCGTCTCCTGGTGGCAGCCACGGTACCCAGCAAGGGCTGTGTTGCCAAACTCCAAGTCCCATAATGCCCTGTGGGCATCCGGGGCACCACTGCAGTCCAGGGATGCTGCCATCTATCGTCCTGGGGGAGGAAGTGTCCCTGATAAGCTGCCTTCCCCCATCCTTCCATTACTGGGACGTCCCGGCCCGGATAAACTCCCTTACACCTCCTATATTTTTTCAATATTCATTTTTCTTTATTAACTTCTAGTTTCAATTTGTCTGTTATCTCAGTTATTCCTCGTTTTTGTAAGATTTTCCAGAGCAGTGCTAATTTTTGCACCCTCTACTATAATGTAAAATTCAAATTCATTTTATTACTATGTGTGTTTTAAAACTACAGTAGGAAACTCATGGAGATCCGCTCCTCAAGCTTCATGGCAAGCTGAACTCATTAATTTTGGGAAGACACTGTTTACGGTTTACCATGGAAAAATATAGCATCATAAATGTCGTTGATCTTCATTTGATCGATAAACACAATACTTCAGAAGAATTCACAAGACGTACATATGTAGCTTGTCCTGGGGGATCACCAATCCAATTATTTTTATTAAACATTTCCACCCAACAGTAAGTTGCTCAGCAGGGAACGCAGATTTTCTTTCTGCCATGACACTTTAGCGACACTTGACTTTCTCAAGGTTGTCGCAAGCTGAAATGTTTTTAACTTTCCAGAACATTTCAGATCATAAAATTCCAAATAGGACCAAAAGCAAGGTTTTAGTTCTTTCAAGGTCCCAGTAGTTTGTGAATACCAGCAGGTTTCCACACCACATGTGCTGGATGGTCAGCAGCAGCTGGCGTTCTTCTTCCTATCATTTCATCAGCTTCTGCAGTTTACTCCACACTCGGCAGATGTCACCACAGTTGTTTTTCTCTCTGCCATGTCACCTTCTCAATCAGTCTGCTGTAAGAAAGACACAAAGTGGCCAAGGTTTTTAGGTTGTATGCACAAACCTGGACAACCAGAAGTGTGTGATGCTGATCTTCATACCTTAGAGCCGGAGATGTCACACGTTGTGCTCTTCTAGTTGACCTTATCTAGAAACAGCAGGGTGACTGTAATCAGAAAGGTCTCAGAATGAGTACACCCATTAAAAAAACATGACATGAAAAACAAGGCAACTGTGTGAATAAACTGAGACGGTAAGACCTGGAAAGACTGATCTCCAAAAATGAATGTTGGGGAAATGTCAACTGTACACCGAAGAGATGAATGGAAACTATTAAAATCATGAATGAATTCCTGGAGCAAGAGCTGGTCCAACACAATGCTTGATGTGTTTTTTGTACAAGTCCAATACCAAGACTAGCTAGGAAGAAAAGAAACGTTCTTCCACCTGGCTGATGAAGATGTTGGCAAGGCCTAGCTTGGTCCCATTGCAACTTCACTGACCTGGTGAAAACATTGCTATCAAAATAAACAAATAAACATTTCAAGTTGGTAGCAGGAAAGTTTAGGTTGCCATCTGTTCCTTTTGAAGGCCGAGTTCCTAGAATTTGCCTTTGGATGTGTAAAGTTAGAAACGTTCCAGATGGCAGCGCTGGTCAACCTAAAATGCAGACAGTAGAAGCCGTGCCCAGTGGTGGAGGACATACTTGGCGGAAATAATCAATTCAGTCTTCCTACTCTTTATGAGCATAAGGCATTCCTGAAAATCCTCTTGTTGTTCTGGTTTTGCCAGGATTCTGCTCTTGGCGTTAATTTTGTTGATTGCTTTCCATTTATTTCATTTTCTTTGTAAATTGATTACTTTATGATAATATCATTGTTTCTTTCTTTCTGTTTGCATTTGTTTTTCACTAAGGTTTTTCTATTTTGCTAATCATTTCCTATCTATCCTTTCCTGAGGTCCTATTTAAGGGTTTTGCAGGTCTGAAGATGGCTGCTGGGTCATTGTGCATTTAGAGAAGGGGTTACAGCAGAGACCTGAAGATGAAATCCTAGTCCTAATATGGCAGCAAAGTTTGAAACCACAATATCAATTGGACGTGTCAACTGCCACATTTCAGCCAATGGGTGATCCCTGGCTCATATTTCTTTTTTTTTCCTGTGTTTTCTTTCTTTTTGTAAAGTGCTAGGAAATATGCAGACCTTTAGGTCCACAAATAAAGGTGCTTTGTGCTTCTCTTTGCTCCCATTCTTAAATTCTGATTCCTGTATTAAGCGAATTCCAGGATGTGCCTGACATTCAGCAGATGTCACTGGTTTTCTTTTTCTTCTTCCTTCCTGTTATGGAACTCTTCATCATGGATTAATAATCATAAAACATACAGTATATGTGAGTGTGAATTAAGATGATGTATGTAGCATGACATGGGGATTATCAATGGGTGGTGGGTTTGTAAGGATCGAGCTTTTATTGCAATTAACTTTTTTGTCTACCAGCAAGATGCTCAGCTGATGGTGCGATCACTTTTCAGGATCACTTAAATTTTTTGATGTTGCCACTTGCTTAAAATTTTTGGCCATCCAAGACATATTAGGCCATAAACCTTCAATTAAGATCAAGTTCTACCCTCAGTAGAACAGCAGGTTGCCATGTGGGATGTGTCTGATGTGCAGTGGATGCTGGAGCGGTCATTCTTCTTTTTCCTAGTTTGTACAATGTGCCTTACACTCAGCAGACACCACTCCTCTTCTTTTTCATTCTTCCATGTCACCTTCTTAATCAGTTTGCCTTTCACTTTCCCTTAAGAAAGCCACAAGCTTCTTCTTCTTCTTCCTATGAGTGGCCTCAGCAATGCGCTTCACGCTCAGCAGGTGATGCTGCTGTTCTTTTCCTTTTTGCCTAGTTATCCTTTCAAGCAGTTTGCTGTAAGAAAGACACAAACCCTGATAACTTTGTGGAGGTTGCTGCAACTGTAATATTTTGTTATATTACCATGTATCATGTCATAAACTTTCGATTAAGATGAAGATTGAGGTCCAAGCCCCCAGTGGTTTGCTACTAATTATGTGACAGATGGACACAACACGTAACATTTTTAGATTATTTTCCCAATATATATTGTATTTATGAGTTTTTTCTTATAAGTTTTGTATTTACCTATCTATCAATTATGTGTTCTCCTTTGTTACTTATGCTTTGTGGATTAGGGTTAGGATTAAGAGTTGGGACCACCCTGATGTCACCTTTGAAGGACCACCCTCTACCTAAATATTTGAAGCTGACAAGCAGGTCCTTTACTGAAGTTCCTGAGAGTACTTATCAAAGTCCGCATTGATTTTCTGGTTTCTGGATTTTGCTTCTGTTTTGTGGATTCGGTTTATTGGATTGTGAGTTGGGACTTGCTTGCTTTGATTTGCCTTTAAGGCCAAGCTTTTCTGTCTTCTTTTGTGTTTTTATTTTACATTTTTCTGCTTCTTGCTGTTGTAATTGTTATTTTTTATGATTGTTTATGGCTTGCCCCAAATGGATTTTAACTACCATATATACTCACGGATTTATCGTATAATTTCTGATATTTTATAATGTTGGTCATATAAGTTGAATGCGGAAAACTCACACTATTGGTACAACGGATTACGATATGCTAACGCCCACCTGAGAGAGTAACCACGGAGCACACGGCCTGTTGTTTCTATGTGGGTTCGACAAAGCGCTGTATCAGTGTGTGCTCCTAACTTCTCTCTGTCGTGTCTACGTGACCACACGGTAATACCTGAACTATTCCGAAGCAACATTTGCATTGATTTGTGTTTTTTGTATCTCACACCCTCATACACCTTTATCGTAAGAGCATCCCTTATCTACAATGGAGAGTTCAATCAGAAGAAAATATCAAGCTGGTTTTAAATTAAAACTCACTGAAGTAGCAAAAGAAATTGGTAACTGCGCTGCTGCAACAAATTTCGATGTGTCTGAGAAACTGGAGCAAGAAGATGTAAAAAAATATACATATATATTTAAGTGTCATATTTTTGAACGGCTGTATAAGTCGGGGTCTGATTTTATGATCGATTTTTTGGGGTTCAAGACCCGACCTATACATGAGTATTTATGGTACTTTCAAGTTTCAGACCTCCCATTGTGAATCCAGATCTCACATTTTATTTCCTACTTGTAATATTTTACATTTATTTACAAACAAAAAAAATTCATCTTCCACAAATCTGCCCTGGCCGGTATGCTGTCCAAGACAGATAGATAGATAGAACTTTATTTGTCCTGGGGGGGAGACTAACTTTTTACAGAATATTTTTAAATAAATAAATAATAGGTAGATAAATAAGTAAATAATTAATAAATAACACACACTGATAAATAAACACACACCCGAATGACTATAAAGCAAGAAAATTCAAGAAAAGAAAAGTTCTGACTTGGTTCTCCCAGTCCCAGTAAGGCTTTATACAGACGTATTACTGATGTTATAAAGGAGACCCGTAACATTTCTTTGCTGTTTGTGTTCAAGACCATTTTGTACCACCTACAGACTGTGCACTAAATTCCCACTTTATTTAGTATGAACACTAAGCTCTCGTGTGGCACCGTCTAAAGCTCAAGATAGGTAATGTCATATGCACCACTCCGATCGTACGCTTTTATTGATACCTTATAGAGTTACAGCATATTAGTGAAAACAGACCTCTTTGTCTGAACCCATGTGGAGTGTTTTCTAGCCAAGAGTGGCATTTGGGGGTGGCAAGTAGGGCAACCACCTCAGACCTTGCGCCTAAGGGGGCCCAACTTTTGAGGTCATCGTGTCCCATTCGAGCGGATTTGTCAAGTTATGTTCTCCAGTTATATTTTGATAAAGTCTGCATGCTATCTTAAAGAAATGTAGCTGAATACTGTCATAAGAAAATCCGGTGTATTTTAACATTATTTTTTTTATTAAATTCACGAGCAAGTTTATACAGTCCACACATACTGGTAACAGCGTTTGACGTAACTGGCCCTGCATGGGATGGTCAGCCCTCGGCCCCGCACACCCCTAAGGCCACCTCTGTTGCTAACACTTCTTGTTCTTGCCTTATGCTGCTCGATCTTATCCTTATAATTTATTCCATAAATTTACTTTAGATGAACATTAAGCTTAGTGACCTATAGTTACTTGAATCAGCCCAATTACCCTGTTCATATAATGTAATAATATTTGCTATCCTCTGGTTTTTAGAACTAAAGGCTTGTGCAGAGATTTTTGACAGATTTTTGCGGTGGTTTATATTTGTACTAACAATTATCTGGTCCTGGTGAGTTATTAGATTTCAGCCTGTTTAATCCAAGCACTTCTACCTCTATTATTTCCAAATCACTCAGTACCCCCACAGTAGTCTCTTTTACTTTTGGGAGGTTATCAACTTCTTCCAGGGGCGGACTGGCCATTAGGGCATTTGGGCAATGCCTGGTGGGCCACGGACTCTGGTCTGGTCATGGGCTGGCCGTTTCATGAAATAAATTTTATGTACTGGTTACTGTTTGACATTAAAATTAATTGTCTAAATTACTAAACATTATCTGTCCGGTACTATGATTTATATAGTCCTATATAATATACCGTATTACTTCATCAAGTTGTTTTAGTTGTCAGAACACAACGTTGCAACGTTAATTTGGTCAAAACTGCCTTTTGTCGTTTTCTTTTTCGATACCGCTACATTTCCGTTAGCATATACATGATTGCAAATTATTTTATCTCATATCTAGTATTTAAATTCTTTGGTACTAATAATTAGTTTAGATTATGTATTAAGGATTCTAATTATTCTCTGGTCATTGGTGTGAGCGATAAGTGGTTTTCAGCTGCGATTATTAGAACATTAGAACACTCTAGATGAAAACAGGCCATTCAGCCCAACAAGCTCGCCAGTCCTATCCACTTACTTCTTCTAAATAAACATCAAGTCGAGTTTTGAAAGTCCCCAACGTCTTACTGTCTACCACACTACTTGGTAGCTTATTCCAAGTGTCTATCGTTCTTTGTGTAAAGAAAAACTTCCTAATGTTTGTGTGAAATTTACCCTTAACAAGTTTCCAACTGTGTCCCCGTGTTCTTGATGAACTCATTTTAAAATAACAGTCTCAATACACTGTATTAATTCCCTTCATAATTTTAAACACTTCAATCGTGTCACCTCTTAATCTCCTTTTGCTTGATTAGTATGATGAAGTAAAGTTATTAAGCACAGGATAGGAATTTTTCATATTAGGACGGAACATTTATAGTTTATCATTAAGTTAATGGAGCATTTCAATCATGTGAGGTTTTCATTATAACCTTGGTTAGTATTTATTCCATTGTAAATGAGCAGTTTGATTATCGAGTAGAGTTCATATCATAGGCTTACAGCAAGTAGTGAACCGCGTACTAATCACAAATTGTAAGAAAATTACAATGAATAATGGGCCGAGTGGGTCGACCTCACTCATTGCAGGATGCCCGGGCCGGTTTTGAGACCCAGTCCACTCCTGACTTCTTCACAAGTATAAACTTTAATAAAGTGCAAGATCTCAGCCTAAACATTTAAAAATAAAAAAGATAGATAGATAGATAGATAGATAGATAGATAGATAGATAGATAGATAGATAGATAGATAGATAGATAGATAGATAGATAGATAGATAGATAGATAGATAGCACTACATACTCAGATAGATGTGATAGGCACGGATAATTAATAAAGAGATAATTAATAATAATTCTTTACATTTACACACATGGCCGAAATTATCGGCACCCCTGGAATTTTCCCAGAAAATGCACCATTTCTCCCAGAAAATTATTGCAATTACAAATGTTTTTGTATATACATGTTTATTTCCTTTATGTGCATTGAAACAACACAAAAAACAGAGAAAAAAAGCCAAATCTGACATCATGTCACACAGAACTCCAAAAATGGGCCGGAACAAAATTATTGGCACCCTTTCAAAATTGTGGGTAAATCGTTTTATTTCAAGCATATGATGCTCGTTTGAACTCACCTGTGGCAAGAAACAGGTGCTGGCAATACAGCAATCACACCTGAAGCCAGTTAAAATGGAGAAAAGTTGACTCAACCTTTCTGTTGTGTGTCTGAGTGTGCCACACTAAGCATGGAGAACAGAAAGAAGAGCAGAGAATTGTCTGAGGACTTGAGAACAAAAATTGTGGAAAAATATCAACAATCTCAAGGCTACAAGTCCATCTCCAAGGATCGTCATGTTCCTTTGTCCACTGTGCGCAACATAATCAAGGAGTTCACAACACATGGCACTGTAGCTAATCTCCCTGGACGTGGACGGAAGAGAAAAAATGATAAAAGACTGCAACGAAGGATAGTCCGAATGGTGGATAAACAGCCCCAATCAACTTCAAGACATATTCAAGCTGTTCTGCAGACTCAGGGTGCAACAGTGTCAGCTCGAACTATCTGTTGACATCTGAACGAAATGAAATGCTAAGGCAGGAGAGCCAGGAGGACCCCACTGCTTCCCATACACAGAAACATAAAAAAGCCAGACTGGAGTTTGCCAAAATGTACTTGAGGAAGCCAAAATCCTTCTGGGTGAACGTCTTGTGGACAGATGAGACCAAGGTAGAGCTTTTTGGTAAAGCTCATCATTCTACTGTTTACAGAAAACGGAATGAGGCCTACGAAGAAAAGAACACAGTACCTACAGCCAAACTTGGTGGAGGTTCTAAGATGTTTTGGGGATGTTTTCCTGCCTCTGGCACTGGATGCCTTGACCTTGTGCAAGGCATCATGAAATCTGAAGACTACCAAAAGATACTGGGGCGCAATGTAGGGCCCAGTGTCAGAAAGTTGGGTCTGCGTCAGAGGTCATGGGTGTTCCAGCAGGACAATGACCCCAAACATACCTCTAAAAGCACCCAGAAATGGTTGATGACAAAGCGCTGGAGAGTTCTGAAGTAGCCAACAATGAGTCTGGATCTAAATCCGATGGAGAGACTTATGGAGAGATCTCAAAATTGCTGTTGGGAGAAGGCGCCCTTCAAATCTGAGAGACCTTGAGCAGTTTGCAAAAGAAGAGTGGTCGGAAATTCCAGTTGAGAGTTGTAACAAGCTTGTTGATGGTTATAGGAAGCGCTTGATTTCAGTTATTTTTTCCAATTGGTGTGCAACCAAATATTAAGTAGAGGGTGCCAATAATTTTGTCCAGCCCGGTTTTTGAGTTTTGTGTGAAATGATGTCAGATTTGGCTTTTTTTCTCTGGTTTTTTGTGTTGTTCCAATGCACATAAAGGAAATAAACATGTGTATACCAAAACATTTGTAATTGCAAAAATTTTCTGGGAGAAATGGTGCATTTTCAAGAAAAATTCCAGGGGTGCCAATAATTTCGGCCATGACTGTATATAGCGCTTTTCTCACTACTCAAAGCGCTCTCCACACTGGGAGGTCCTTGGAAGCGAACCCACAATCTCCTTACTGCAAAGCAGCAGCACTACCACTGTGCCACCTGATAGAAAGACAGATATTGAGAGACACTGCAGAATTACAGATAGGGCGATTATGTTGGTACTCCTTATCTTTTTTTACACCGTACAGTTGTCTTGTCAGTACTGTAATGAGAGATCAAAATGGGAAAGATCCATATTTGGCTGCTAAACACTTTCTCTTTTCTCCAATCACTTTAAACAGAAAGTGCCCCTGCAGACACATCAATCGATCTTTCCATCCACTGGCTGTTAGTTGCGGTGAGCTTCAGAGAAGAGCATCCGACAGCCTTTAAAAATGGACAGTGTCAGCTGCCAGCTTTGTCTTTTGTTCTCGTCACACTGGACAGCAGCTTCTTTTAGATGAGTTATCATGATGATGATGAAGGTCATTGTCATTCTTAGACCCAAATTTCTACTTTTCATTCTGTGGAGCAAAACTTCAGAGTGCATTGATTTTGAATTTGCCATTATGATGTGAGTGTAAATCCCTGGACTTGGACACAGACAACAGCAATGTTGCCGGCTAAATGAAGAGCACAGCATTGTGGTGACAGTCACAAGGATGTCTGAAAACCTGGGCTATTTGTGCAAATCCATAGGATCAATGACTAACTGAAGAGAGCAGTCAAGCAACAAGCACCAGCCTTGGACTGTAAAGGTGAGCCTTGATATGGGAAGTTTGTAGATGGCATAAAGAGGTTGACCAGGGATCTGGTTTTAATGCTTATAAAAAGAAATTAAGAATCTACAGTATGTAATGTAGTGGATGTAATGAGTAATAGTTACCAAGAATTAGGGCAAAGAAATGTGACATCTGCCAAAAACACTCATCATTTATAAGATCTAGATGACATATCTCACTACACTAAGCTAACGGTTTCACTGGGTTTATCTTTTCCTCTGCTCTTCATTTGTTCTTCCCATCGATTGTTCTCTTCAAGCCTCTATCTGCTTCCTCTTCTTCAAGACGTCCTGGGGTCTGATGAACAGATCGTCTTAAAGGTGCTGCAGACTTTTCAAAATATTCTTTATACAATTTGGGCTGGAAGTCTACAAAAGGGCTAATAAGTGACATTGACGTCAAGGGGAAAGCCGGCTAGCAGTTGGGTATTGAACAATGCTGCATGTTCATGGAGGCAGTGCAGGGTCTTCTTGACGTTCATTAAATCTTATTGATAAGAAAAATCTCATTAACATCAAAGAGCCCATTTTAGATTTCAAGTGACAAGTGAAAAATCTCCAAAGCTGCAAAACATACGTAGTCACCTGGGGAAGGCTGACTGATCTTTATACATCAGATAAGTCCCCCATTTAATCAACTTTTTAATGAGGCGCTTTAAACTCTACAAGCAGAATCTAGTGACAGATGACCCCAAATAGAAAAATGCTTCGTTTCTGATGCCAGTGGATACACGCTGACTAAACCACAGACCTTTTTATGGATACTTAATGCTGTTTGTAAAGACGATGTTCATCTTGCCTGAAGAAGGGGTCTGAGTTGCCCCAAAAGCCTGCATATTGTAATCTGTTCAGTTAGCCAATAAAAGGCGTCATTTTGCTTGACATCTCATTGCATCCATAATGGCTTAACACAGCACAACACCCTAGTACTACAGAGGATGCTCAGAAAATGTAACTTGTCATTACATGAGCTTAGAGTCTAATTGTGACCACCAGGGGGTGCTCTAGTGCTCCAGAGGAGTAGGTCGGGGTAAAATCCTGTTGTTATTTTGTATTTTGTGATAGACAAATATTCTCCATTAGGAGGATGAAACGAGCAAATAAGGTGGTCCGAACCTGGGTGAATGGAGCCAAAGGCATCATCTGTGCCCTATTCTGTATCCAAAGCTCAGGGTGAAGGTCTGTATTCAGAAACTCAACTGAAACTGGGGGGCTCAGAAGGGTATCAAAGTATACTAATATATATTGAAATTTGAGAAAACATTATTGTGGAACAGTACTACTCAACTTCATATACTTCAGGGGCCAAAAACTGGGAATTAGCCTGACTAAAGGGCCACAATGCAAAACAAGTTAACATTTTCTGACGTTTCTGGCGTTAAAACTAGCAAATCTATTTAACAAATTTTCTTTGCATTTGGGGTTACGTTTAATAAACAATCCTTCAAAAGAATAATGAATGGAGAAATTAGCACTTTATTTAAAGTTGAGCTAATGTAAGACTTCCCTTTGTTGTAATCGATCCTGGATCTGGGGCATAGCTCTTCACTGTGCAACTGGGTACTGGACTTCCTCACCGGCAGACCTCAGCAAGTGCGTATTGGTGGAAAAACCTCCTCCATTATCACCATCAACACTGGCACCCCACAGGGCAGCGTGCTGAGCCCCCTGCTTTACTCTCTCTACTCCCATGACTGTGTAGCTAAGTACAGCGCTAACATCATCCTCAAGTTTGCTGATGATACCACTGTAATAGGTCTGATCACCGAGGACGATAAGACGGCCTACAGGGTGGAGGTCAGACTCCTGTCAGAATGGTGTCAGGAGAACATTAGCAAAACTAAGGAGATGATTGTTTATTTCCACAAACAGGCAACAGAGCACAGCCCCATTTACATTGGAGGTGAGTCTGTGGAGCAGGTCAGCAGCTTTAGGTTCGTCAGAGTCACCCTCACTGATGACCTTAAATGGTCAAGTCACACTGCGGCAGTAGTCAAGAAAGCCCAACAACGCCTCTACTTCCTCAGGAGACTGAGTAAAGCCCGGATGTCCCCCACAACCCTGTGCAGATTCTACAGGTGTACTATGGAATCCATCCCGACAGAATGCATCACATCTTGGTACAGCAACTACTCAGTTCAGAATTGCAGAGCTGGTGGTGAACACAGCACAGCAGATCACGGGCACACAGCTCCCTGCGATCCATGACATCCACACTACACGTTGTCTCAGGAAAGTGAACCGTATTAAGCGGGACCCCAGCCACCCTGCACTGTCACTTTTCACCCTCCTCCTATCTGGGAAGCAACTAAAGTCCATTCGGACGCACACCTCAAGGTTCAGGAACAGTTTCTACCCAACCGCAATCAGACTCCTGAACAATCAGTAACCTTGTGTCTCCTCCACTGCTACCTGCACATATACTTCTGCCACTGTCTCTATTTATTCCTAGGGTTCTGGTTTTTTTATTTACTTATTTATATTCATTTTTTTTTGGTCTATGTTCACTGTTTGCGGGGGCACATGCAAGCAAGCATTTCATTGTACATGGTACTTGTACTTGTACACATGACAATAAAGAATTGAAATTGAAATAGAAATATCACTAGATAAGAACAATTTTAACAAATAACATTTATCTGAAAATGGGAGTAAAGTAAAAATGCATCTTAAAATAATTATGAAAGCTATTTGAAACTTTAATGTAATTTAGATCAATTAACATTTTATTGCCCCATCTACTTTTGCTCTTTAAATGCCTGCATATAAGAATAATATGCAAGTAACATATGAATACTGCCATGCTCCACCATAAATAAAAACGGTAATAGAAATCAGAATGCTTATTAACGTTCCCTCTTGTCAACAAATATCCTCTCCTCTTGTTCGGCCTTTAAGTGGAAGAAGTGTGAGCATTTCCTCAGCAAGATCTGCGCCACTAAAAAAGCGCACCCACACCATGACCTGCACCATGTCTGATATATCGGTTGACTCGTCAATGGCCAGACTTAAATGTTCCGCATTTCTTAGGTTAGCTGCAAGCTTTTCAAAATGATTATCAGAAATTGTATCAACTCTTCAGTCTAGTGTAGAATCTGATAGTTGCAATTTGGATATCTGACCAATGATATCGTCTTTACTTTTAAAATCAGCGAAAAGAGATTCACTGCACTCCAAGAAACATTTTTGAATAAGCTCACCTTCAGTAAAAGGTCTGCGGCTCTTTACACTGTCCCATGCTATTTTATTTGGGGCTTTTGTAATGCAATCACTCTCTTTTACTTTGCATCATAGTAAATTTTGCTGGCCATGTAGGACATCAGCGGATTTTATCCTTTCTTAAATTGATCTGAATGGGATATAATTTTCTAAAGTCAGCATGACAGCTTTCGTGGTGACGCTGGATATTTGCGTGTTTTGCTACCGTTATACTTCTCTGACAAAGCAGACATAGAGGTTTATTGTTTATTTCATTGAATGCAAATTCTTCTTCCCATGCTTTGTGCTTTGTTAAATGTTCTATGCTCGTTTGAAATTTAGCATTTTACCATTTTCTTGTCATTTTCACCAGTAGCTCTCTAAATGCTTTGTCTACGTCGCGTTGTGGTACAGAAAGAAACTTCGCATGAACTGAAAAAACATATAAAACACTAGTGCGCCCCCTTTTGAGAGAAAACGGACTGTTCTTGTTTTGAACAGGAATTTAAATTCTGAAAGTGATTAATAGACTTTAATACATTTCTTACTTCCTGGAGACCACAGAAAATGCTTTAGGGGGGCCGCATGTGGCCCGTGGGCTGCGTGTTGAGTAGCCCGGTTGTAGAATTTAGTGACTTGCAGAGCCCCAAAATTAGTTGAGGTGCTAAACCTGCTACCCCGTTTAGCTGCAAGTCAACAAAAAAGCAATGAAAGTTTAAAGAAATAATCAGGTAGGTGCTTGGGGGCCGCACAAAATAAATGAATGTCTGAATGCAACTCAAGGCCACCAAAACGTTCTCTCACTTTTGATTTAACAATTCTATGCTTGACTCTATAAATTCTTAAAAGTTGTGTAATGTCCAATAAAATAAAAGCCTGGAGGTAGAATTTAAAATTCACTGAAAAATATATGAACTGACAGGCAGCCACAAAACGGATGGGCCCTTTCTTGATCTGCGGATGGCGTGAGTCATGATTCACTTTTGTTTCTAATTTTTTCAAACAGTTCCTGGTCCTCTAAAAATGATTTATACTGTACATTGTTTGGTCACGTTTGAGACCCAGGAATCCAATGGTCACGCTTAATTTTTGTTTCGATGCAACTTTACTTCCGTATCTTCCTTTATTTTGTGTTCTCCTGTAGAGTCAAGTTGTTCCACGGGCACATCCAGTTTGAGGCTTGGTGCTCAATGTTTGTTAGGAGTGACATCGGGGTCATGGATGGTCTGACATCACAGGTCAGGAGGTATAACGGTCAGCCCCTTGCACTTTGTGGTTTGTCCAAGTTTGTGGATCTTCCAAACCATGCATTACTTAGCATTTGTTAATTTCAATGTCAAGGAAGCACTAGCATGAAGTTTAGTTGGCTTTGAACTCCACTCTACCTATTGGTTTATGTCTTAGCCTTTGCCCCTTTGGTTTTATTTGCTTCATTCTATTGATTTCCTAGTTTTGATCTTTTGCTTGTTCTTAACCACATACTGTAGTTCAGCATACTTTTTATCTCCTGATTCCAAATAATAATCTCCTGCTGCCCTGTTCAGTCAGTACATTATCCAGAGAGACTGATTGTTGACAAGTTATCTCCATATCTATTGTAGATATTTTAATAAGATGTTTACTTATAGTTTTTTCAAAATGTTTACAAACAATTTATGAAACTACTGCTCATTTATTCAAAACTCTACACACGATCTCCAAAAACACTTACACAACGTGGAAAATGTCAGACATCCCTTGCAAATAACACACTTTATTCAAAACCATATGAACTCTTTTCAAAATGGTATTTATACATTAAAAACCTACACACAAATCATCAAATGGAGAGCACTACCTCCATTTGAGAGCGCCAACTACACACTGATGAGATCAATTCAGACCACTTTTTGCATTTTCAGTGTGCAGTGCATGGAGGTCTGCTGTAAATGGTTCCAAATATATTCAAACATCTCTTCAAAATGTGCATACATACCATATACTGTATAAGTCGGGACTGGATTTTACCGTATAATTTCTGGTATTTTATAATGTTGGTCGTATAAGTCGAATGCGGAAAACTCATGCGAATGGTCCAAGAGATTATGATATGCTAATGCCCACCTGAGAGAGTAACCATGGAGCACACGGCCTGTTGTTTCTATGTGGGTGAGGCAATGCGCTGTATCAGCGTGTGCTCCTAACCTCTCTCTCTATCGTGCCTACGTGACCACACGGTAATACCCAAACTATTCCAAAGCAACGTTTGCAGTGATTTGTGTTTTGTGTATCTCACACCCTCATACACCTTTATCGTAAGAGCATCCCTTATTTACAATGGAGCGTTCGATCCGAAGAAAATATGAAGCTGATTTTAAATTAAAAGTCATTGAAGTAGCAAAAGAAATTGGTAACTGCGCTGCTGCAACAAAATTCGATGCATCTGATAAACAGATGTGAGATTGGAGGAGGCGAGAAGATGTAAAAAAACATTAAAAATCAAGTGTCGCATTTTTGAACAGGCGTATAAGTCGGGGTCTGATTTTATGATCGATTTTTCAGGTTTCAAATCCCGACTTATACGTGAGTATATACAGTAGTCAATTTAAAACACAACAATGAGGGGAATATTAAATTTACTTTTCTAAAAGCAATATATTTGAACCATGCAGGGGCATGAACATTAGGCTTATAGGTGAAACATATACAGAAGAAGAAACAGTGGTGCTTGGAGGTGGGGCTCAATGGCAAATGCCTGGTGGCCGGGCCTGCACCCATGGGGCTCGGCCGGGCACAGCCCGAAGAGGTAACGTTTATTCCCCTTCCCATGGGCTCACCACCTATGGGAGGGGCCAAGGAGGTCGGGTGCAGTGTGATTTGGGTGGTGGCCGAAGGCGGGGACCTTGGCGGTCCGATCCTCGGCTACAGAAACTGGCTCTTGGGACGTGGAATGTCACCTCTCTGAAGGGGAAGGAGCCTGAGCTAGTGCGTGAGGTTGAGAGGTTCCGGCTAGATATACTCGGGCTCACCTCGACGCACAGCTTGGACTCTGGAACCAATCTCCTTGAGGGGGCTGGACTCTCTACCATTCTGGAGTTGCACCCGGTGAGAGGTGACGAGCGGGTGTGGGCATACTTATTGCCCCCCGACTTGGAGCCTGTACATTGCGGTTTACCCCGGTGGACGATAGGGTAGCAACCCTCCGCCTTCGGGTGGGGGGACGGGTCCTAACTGTTGTTTGTGCGTATGTGCCAAACAGCAGTTTGGAGTTCCCACCCTTTTTGGAGTCCCTGGAGGAGGTGCTACAGGGCATACCTTCTGGAGACTCCCTCGTTCTGCTGGGAGACTTCAATACTCACATGGGCAATGACAGTGAGACCTTGAAGGGCGTGATTGGGAGGAATGGCCCAGATCGGGGGGATCTGAACCCGAGTGGTGTTTTTTTATTGGACTTCTTTGCTCATCACGGATTGTCCATAACAAACACCATGTTCAAACATAGAGGTGTTCATATGTGCACTTGGCACCAGGACACCCTAGGCCTCAGTTCGATGATCGACTTTGTGGTCATGTCATCGGACCTGCGGCCACATGTCTTGGACACTCGGGTGAAGAGAGGGGCGGAGCTGTCAACTGATCACCACCTGGTGGTGAGTTGGCTTCGATGGTGGGGGAGGATGCCGGTCAGGCCTGGTAGGCCCAAACGTGTTGTGAGGGTCTGCTGGGAACGTCTGGCAGAGCCCCCTGTCAGAAGTAGCTTCAACTGCCACCTCTGGCAGAACTTCGACCACATCCCGAGGGAGGTGGGGGACATTGAGTCAGAATGGGCTATGTTCCATGCCTCTATTGAAAGGAGCTGTGGCCGTAAGGTGGTCGGTGCCTGTCGTGGCGGCAATCCCCGAACCTGTTGGTGGACACCAGCGGTGAAGGATGCCATCAAGCTGAAGAAGGAGTCCTACAGGACCTTTTTGTTAGGTACTGGTTAGGTACCAGTAGGCCAAGTGGAATGCGGCTTTGGTTGTTGCTGAGACAAAAACTCGAGTTTGGGAGGAGTTTGGGGAGGCCATGGAGAACGACTTTCGTACAGCTTCGAGGAGATTCTGGTCCACTGTCCGGCATCTCAGGAGGGGGAAGCAGTGCAGTGTCAACACTGTATATGGTGGGGATGGTGCGCTGCTGATCTCGACTCGGGACGTTGTGGGTTGGTGGGGGGAGTACTTCGAAGACATCCTCAATCCCACTAACATGCCTTCCAATGAGGAAGCAGAGCCTGGGGACTCGGAGGTGGGCTCCCCCATCTCTGGGACTGAGGTCACCGAGGTGGTCAAAAAACTCCTTGGTGGCAGGGCCCTGGGGGTGGATGAGACACGCCCAGAGTTTCTCAAGGCTCTGGATGTTGTAGGACTGTCTTGGTTGACACGTCTCTGCAACATCGCATGGACATCGCGGACAGTGCCTCTGGATTGGCAGACCAGGGTGGTGGTCCCCCTCTTTAAGAAGGGGGACTGGAGGGTGTGTTCCAACTACAGAGGAATCACACTCCTCAGCCTCCCTGGAAAAGTCTATTCGGGGGTCCTGGGGCCTCATGTATAACGCTGTGCGTAGAACTCACACTATAACATGGCGTAAGCACAAAAGCAGAATTGTGCGTACGCACAGAAAAATCCAGATGCAGGAATCTGTGCGCACGCATACTTTCACGTTCTTCCACTACATAAATCCCGATTTGCGTGAAAAGTAACGCATGTGCACGCGCCTTCTGTCCCGCCCCAACTCCTCCCAGAATTACGCCTCTTTGAATATGCAAATCAATATAAATAGCCTTCTGTGAAAAGACAATGGGAAAAGCACAGGGGAAAATATAAGAATTTCAGCGAATACCAAGTGGAGGCAAAGGAAAAACATGCTATTTGTTGGTTTAAACAGTGGTATAATCAACAAAAGAAAGTTGATCGAGTGACAGAGTGTCGGAAAAACTCGAAAGATCAAATTCACAAAGTCGCACAGTGCCCGAAATAAAAAAGAAATCACATATCAAAGTCGCTGTGAAAAGGCGAGTTGTAGCCCACCGTCTGAGTGTCATATGAAAGCGTATTAGGGTACAAACAAAAAACATAGGCACACAGTGGGAAAAAAGCACGAAATGTCAACTTTAATCTCGAAATTTCTTAAAATTGTTTATTTTACTAGTTTCTCAAGTAGCATGTTAAATGCTTTTTTCTGTGTTTGATCTTCTATGTGCTCTATGTGTGTGAATCACTACGTGCTTCTGTTCTTTCTCTTTCTCCGACAGGACACAGAATGCATTACATTCGAGATATTACAGCTCTCTGAATAATTAAAATACTGAGATGTATACGTGATATCATTTTCATGATGATAGGAATGAAATCATGTTATTAAACATGGGAACACGGTGGCGCAGTGATTGTTCATATCTCACGCAAGAGGCTTGTTGCACCATGTGTGACCTTCGATGAAATAATTTATTACAGAAGTACTGTCTCTTTCAAACGTACTAACCTCCAATTCCTGTCCATACTTTTCTTTCTCCAATCGCCACACAATCAGCTCTGTAATAGACGTGAAGCCATTTGTAAGCTTAGAACGCCGATTCTTCAAAACTTTTAAGGAACATTGAAATATCTTCGTAGTACATGTTTAATTATTCTATTCGTCTATCCTTCCAGTGTCGCGTCAGCACCAGCAAGAATACAACGCAAGGCAGGAGCTATCCGTGAACTAGCTAGCGCTGCGGCACCGTGTCCTCACATGTTTAATTATTAGCAATACAGATTATTTAAATGAAGTTAAAGTTTTATCTGTATACTATAAGCAACATATTTTGCTGCATTTCATCTTAAAAATGATATTGTCATCATACGCGCTTTATAAAGTAGCGCAGGTTGTGCAATATTATAACTGTAGTGCAAGTTTACAGTGAGGTGATTGAGTGCGTTTATAGTTCTTGGGATGAAACTGTTTCTGAAACGCGAGGTCCGTACAGGAAAGGGTTTGACGCTTTTTGCCGTGGTTGAGGTAGTGTGTACTTGAAACTGTATACCGATAATACTCTTTCCGATCATCTGCTGCTGTGATTCACACTCAGATACAGTGATATAAATACTCCGAGTGGTGCAGTGAGAGTAATATGGAAAAAAATGATCCGCAGTGGCAACCCTTAACGGGAACAGCAAAAAGAAGAACAAGATGCAGTGAGCGTAACAACGCTAAAGCAGTTCTGGTATTTGGAATACTATGGCTATTCCCTGGCCCATTATATTGCAGCAGGTTAATTACAATCAGATGTATTACACTAATAAACAATATGCAGTTAATTTCAGTATATTTATAAAGCCGCGTCAGGAATGTGGAGCTAAGAAAGAAAGGATTAGCAAACAGGAACAGTAGTTTGACCATTCTGTGGACCATTATATTGTTACAGGTTAATTACAATCAGATGCATTAAATTTATGAACGATATGCGGTTAATTTCAGTGTATTTGATAAAGCCGCCGCCGTGGATGTGGATCTAAGAAAGGGTAACCACACAGGAACAGTAGCACTGCTTTGACACTGGGTGCCGCCAGTCTGCAAAACCGGGCGGATAAATTGCGTACGCCAAGGAATGAGTTACCGTGGAAATGTGCGTGGCTTTACGCCAAGTTTAGGTTTTATACATCGCGATTTGAGCGTGGAAAGGTTCGTACGCAACATTTCTGTGCGTACGCACCGTTTAAACATGAGGCCCCTGGAGAGGAGGGTCCGTCGGATAGTGGAACCTCGGATTCAGGAGGAACAGTGTGGTTCTCGTCCTGGTCGTGGAACAGTGGACCAGCTCTACACCCTTAGCAGAGTCCTGGAGGGTGCATGGGAGTTTGCCCAACCAGTCTACATGTGTTTTGTGGACTTGGAAAAGGCATTCGACCATGTCCTTCGGGAAATCCTGTGGGGGGTGCTCTGGGAATATGGGGTACCAGACCCCCTCATAAGGGCTGTTCTGTCCCTGTACAATCGGTGTCAGAGCTTGGTCTGGGGTCCGGTTTGGTGGACTCAGGATTGGGTCACTGCTTTTTGCAGATGATGTTGTCCTGTTTGCTTCATCAGGCCGTGATCTTCAGCTCTCTCTAGATCGGTTCGTAGCTGAGTGTGAAGCGGCTGGGATAGGAATCAGCACCTCCAAATCCGAGACCACGGTCCTCAGCTGAAAAAGGATGGAGTGCCCTCTCAGGGTTGGGAGCAAAATCCTGCCCCAAGTGGAGGAGTTCAAGTATCTCGGGGTCTTGTTCATGAGTGAAGGAAGAATAGAGCGTGAGTTCGACAGGCGGATCGGTGCGGCATCCACAGTGATGCAGGCTCTGCATCGGTCTGTTGTGGTGAAAAAGGAGCTGAACCGCAAGGCAAAGCTCTCAATTTACCAGTCAATCTATGTTCCTACCCTCACCTATGGTCATGAGCTATGGGTAGTGACCGAAAGAACGAGATCGTGAATACAAGCGGCTGAAATGAGTTTCCTCCGCAGGGTGTCTGGGCTTCCCCTTAAAGATAGGGTGAGAAGCTCAGTCATCCGGGAGGGGCTCAGAGTAGAGCCGCTGCTTCTCTGCATCGAGAGGAGTCAGATGAGGTGGCTCGGGCATCTGATCAGGATGCCTCCAGGACGCCTCCCTGGTGAGGTGTTCCGGGCACGTCTAACCAGGAGAAGGCCCCGGGGAAGACCCAGGACACACTGGAGGGACTATGTCTCTCGGCTGGCCTGGGAACGCCTTGGGATTCTCCCGGAAGAGCTAGAAGAAGTGGCCGGGGAGAGGGAAGTCTGGGCATCTCTGCTCAAGCTGCTGCCCCCGCGACCCGACCTCGGATAAGCGGAAGAGGAGGATAGGTGGATGGATGGATGAAACAGTGGTGCCTCGGTTTCCGAGCATAATTCATTCCAGAAACATGCTTGTAATCCAAAGCACTCGTATATCAAAGCGAATTTCCCCATAAGAAATAATGGAAACTCAGAGGATTCATTCTACAACCCAGAGAAAAGCCAAGCAAAATGACACCTTTTATTGGCTAACTAAAAAGATTACAATATCAAGCTTTCGAGGCAACTCATGCCCCTTCTTCAGGCAAGATGTAATACAGAAACTGGAGTTCCCTATGTTTATATACACACTCTGGGACAAGAAACAACATTTGTAAATCTAAAGACTTTGTTGGACAGTTATCTTATCCAGAGATCTTGACAATGCATTGTTCTTTTCTCTCTTGTTAAATTAACACAAGCCTGAATGAATCTATTAATTTTTTACATTTAAAATTTTTAATTTAAAGATTTACCAATGTTGTTTCTTGTACTACAGTGTGTATATAAACAGGGAAGTCCAGTTTCTGTATTACTTCTTGCCTGAAGAAGGGGCCTGAGTTGCCTCGAAAGCTTGCATATTGTAATCTTTTTAGTTAGCCAATAAAAGGTGTCATTTTGCTTGGCTTTTCTCTACATTCATAATAGCTAACATGGTACAACACCCTAGTACTACAATTCTACAACCCAGAAATATTCATATAAAATGATTAATACAAAATATAAAGTAAAAATATGTAAAACAAATTAACCTGCACTTTACTTTGAAAAGATGAGAAAGAGGGGAGGAGGAGGGTTATTGTATAGGACGACTTTCACTCTGACTAAAGGAATCCTTGCTATCTGTTGGCTCACTGGAATCCTTTTTTTTGTGACTTTAATAAGGAACCTATCCAATGACAGTTGCTTTTGCCTGAAAAGTCACTACACTTAGACACAAAATTTAAAAAAAATGCTTTACGCACTGTAAGGATTCTAAACTCTTTTGGGATTCCCCCCCCAACGGGACAACACGCAGAAGAGTGTCCCGAAGCAACCGCAGGCTCCCAGCGCTGTAGCAGTTTGCCGTAAAAGTGAATCCGAAAAGTTCACGGTTGCTCTATAAGCACCCACCATCGATGGGTGATACAAGGAACATTATAAATGCAAGGGCATAGTATTACTTGGCCACTAACCTGGCCACGACCCTGCCTGACTGCTGTGTCTCTGTATAGGAGAGCGGTAGATCCCGCTACAATAAATAAAGCTGAATAAAGTTGGTTTTGCTAAAGTACTGAGACTCAGCCTCGTGTTTTGGGGTGCATGACAGGGACTCACATGTTACAGCACACACATGTGGTCACAATGCTGTAGTAAACAGTATACTTTCGTACGGATGTTGACTAATGAGTGAGGCATGCCGACTGAGACAGAGCATGGGAGATGATTACCCACAATCCCGCGGCGAGAGAGAGAGAGAACCACCATTGGCTCAGTTGTGATCACATGACGCTCGGCCAGCAAAGCGTATATGGACTACTCATATTGCAAGACCTCGCTTGTTTATCAAGTTAAAATTTATTAAAAAATTTAGCTCGTCTTGCTGTTTGGGTCTGGCCATAGCACCTTATCTACAGTATATCACAAGCGATGTTACTTTTCCCACTGTCTTGGGAGAGAAAACATCTGGTGGAACGTATTCACCCCTGGCATATCACCTCATCTTTATCCCCAACAGGCCTCCTCCGCTGTCTGGAGAAAGGATATGTGTATGCAGGGCTGGTGATCAGACGGCTTCAATTTCCATGATGAGATAAATTCTTCACTTGGGTTGAGGAACAGTGAGTATGGTGGGAGGTACAGCATGAAAAATTGTGGATGGTTGATGAACAAAATTTGGAGCACAGAAGCCTCACTCATACTCAAACCACGGTTGACTATGTGATCAGCCAGAATGGCCTGGATTTCATCCTTGATGGCTCTTTTTTTGTCTTCTTCGATGTCCATGTCCTTCTCCTCCTCATCCTCTTCTTCTGTAAGCAACAATTGTTGTCCAGACCAAGAGAGTTATTCTGTTGTCTTTTTATAATCCTCACGCTCTGCTCTCTCGGTTAAGAAGTTAACTGGGTTTGCACAATTTAGTGTAAGCAATTGGGCAATAATTGTGCCATTTTGAATGGCAGTGTTTTCTAAATTAAAACAAAGGAGAGTTTGGTTTTGGAAGTTGTGTCTAACGTAGAGAACTGTGTGTAGTGTTTTTCAAAATGTGTCCTTTTGAAATTGCAAAACCGAGTGCTAGGTTGGAAGTTCTTTAGTTAAAAGATTTGGTACTTGAGTGAAAAGTTTCAAAGATTGTGACTCAGGTACCAGTTTTTGTTTGTTCACAATCAGAAAAAAATTGAAATAGATCCACTTATTAACAAACACAATACTGTCTTATCTATCTATCTATCTATCTATCTATCTATCTATCTATCTATCTATCTATCTATCTATCTATCTATCTATCTATCTATCTATCTATCTATCTATCTATCTATCTATCTATCTATCTTTATGCTATTTTGATAAACCTACCATGGAAGTATTGTTCATATGAACCTTAGGCTTCTTTGCCAGAAAATTTCATCACATAAGGAAAGCATTTAGAATATAAATCAATTTGAGAAGGAAGCCAGAATGATGAAACTTGTTGAGACCACCCTTTAACAGTATGTAGGAAAAAATAACACCGGCCTGAGAAGACCTTGGTTCGATTCCAAGCAAGGCATACTTCAGGGCTGTTATTCTCCATAAGAGTAATGTGAAAGGAGTCAGGTGGTACATTTGGAAAAATTCTCACGACATCAAAGTGAAGTACCAAAAAAAGAAAACCAGAGATATGAGTGTTTTGACATTTTTTTCAGTCACACCAGTGCTCTTTGTTCAGTTCCAGAAGATTCCAAACACCTATCCCACATGAAAGTATGGAGGATATTAAAGTGCATTAAAGGAAAAAAAATTAATCTACACATGGAAATATTTTAGAAAAACATATTAGTTGGAATACCTCCATTTAACTCTAATAAATGTTGATTTATGTTCACCCAGCAGTGATCTGCATGTTATACAGTTATATGTTTGATCTCTACATAAGTCTCTTAGGCTTTATTCTAGAACATTCAAAATATAGGTAATTTTGGAAAGCATGAAAACAAGAATGTGGCTGCTAACTTCCTGGCTTCTTGTGATTCTCATGAGTATTAATATCAGTAATCTAACTGCAGAATACAGAGAACCACCAACTAGTATAAAGACATACAGCAAGATGACAAAACTGCTTAAATTAAGGATCAACTCTAAGTGTACCATAAGCAGGTGCTTCTGTACAGGTCTTTGAGACAATTAAGCAATTCACACCCGGTCGTCTGATGGCCATGCATAAAAAATCTTCAGAGACTCTATTAACTAGCATGGCTTGATGACAAGATCTCATCAACTCTAATTGGAGCTTCAGGGAGGATGTGGCACTCTTTGCTAATGTTTCACAGAGAACAGTGGCTATTGTGACACTGGTAGGAGAGGTCAGAGGGACAGGCGTAATCATCTAGGAGCAAGTGTGGGTGACAGCTGTGTTTGGATGTACACTGTGATGAGTTAGAACTCCATCCAGGATTGACCTCTTCTTTGCTACGTTGTGAACAGCTGATCCTGCTTTATTCGAGTATGAAAATGGATGGAAATATGGAACCTCCTTAGATATGTCCATGTATACATTTGGAAATGTACTCGAGGACACCAATGGAAATGAAGGTGAAGCACATTTAGGACTGATGTTGGGAAGCACTCCGAAGCCATGGAGTTGAAGCAGTTTCCTCGACAATTTTTAAGAAGTATCTGGATGAGATATTGAGACAGCTCAGCTGGTAGTTGAAAAAATGTGCTAGATGGACGGAATGGTCTTCTTTCTTTGGGCAAATGTCTTATGTTCTAAAATTCTAATAAAACCAAATTTATGTTTGGTATTATATTGGGAGTTAATAAAGTACAATCAATCTATCTATCTATCTATCTATCTATCTATCTATCTATCTATCTATCTATCTATCTATCTATCTATCTATCTATCTATCTATCTAACTATTATACTGTATAGTGCCTATCTATCTATCTATCTATCTATCTATCTATCTATCTATCTATCTATCTATCTATCTATCTATCTATCTATCTATCTATCTATCTATCTATCTATCTATCTATCTATCTATCTATCTATCTATCTATCTATCCTTTAGTTTTTATCTTTTTAGGGATTAAGGCCAAGAACATCTTTAGATAGTTTGTCCTGCAGCAGGTGAAACCTGGAGAAACTTATTTTTTAGCCTCAATGCAGACATAAGATCAGTGAGAAGCGATCATTGTTTTCTATCTTTCACCTGTGGTAGACAGTAGGACTTTTAGGATTTTCAAAACTCGACTTGATGTTATTTTGGAAGAATTTAGTGGATAGGCTTGGCAAGCTATGTTGAGTTGAATGGCCTGTTCTTATCCAGATTGTTCTAACATTCATGACAGAGGACTTTGTAAGATCAAGAGAGACTCATTTAAATTCCACATTTTCCTTAAAGAAACAGAGGACAATGTTTCATCTTGTCACCTGGAGGTGAACCCTAATGTGAGTTAATGTTTAGATATTTTTCAATTTATTGATATTAGGAAGTTATCACTTTGTTTTTATCCATTTTTACCGAAATATGCGTTCACTTTTGCAAATAAAAAAATTAAATTAGACTTCATCCTGAACTCAGCATTCTGGTCACTTGAAGTTAGTGTCAAAGAGTTTAAATACCTTATTAAACAATAGAGGATTTACCAATGTTGAGCATTTTACTGATCAGGATAACAAAAATTCAAATTGGACAGCAGTGTTGTTGATGAGTTGGTGTTCAGTCTCTGGGTTTTGTGAGGTCATTAATTACACAAATCAAGGTGCTTTTAATATGCCTGGGTGCAGATGTCCTTTTTATCCAGAGAACAAATAAAAAAGAATGAACTTTCAGTGTGTGGGATTTATGACTCAACCAAACATTAAGGAGGAGGTCAGGTCTAAAAGTAAGATTTAATAAACGAATAACATACATGGAGTTAAATTTCAGTTTGTTAAGAAGAAACATTTTATGGCTTATGTTTAATAATGTCTCATTTATTCATTTGAAGGAAATGGCAGATACAGTCTAAAGGAATCAGTTGAAGACACGATGACTCCAGCACAGAGAGTCTTCTATAAGCTGGCCACAAAAAAACGAGCTGGGGACGAGCAGCGGAGGATTCTGCATGTTGTAGTTGTCGCTAATTTTCAAAACCCATCAGTTCCAATACAACTAATAAACACATTTTATAATCAGAAAGAAACCAGTTTTAATTGTTTTTTTTCCATTGCAGTAGACTGATATCACCTTTCAGCTTTCATTGTGTCATTTTAGAAACTTGAGATTGTATTTAAAAATAATTTGTGTTTTTGGTAATGACATGTGTAAAAATGTTGACTTGGGACAAGCTAAGCTGGTGATTTTAAAAACAAGGAGTAATAAGACAGGAAACATCCATGTTTATTAATGCTTATTATTTTTTAAAGTTCAGAGAAGGCTGAAAGGGAAATTTGCTCCTTATAAAATGAAAAATCAAGAATTTCGCAAAGTATGGGGATTCCAGTGTGTCAATTTGTTCTGTTGAAAATAAATAATTGTGTTTCAAATGGTAAAACCTTTGTGGAAAAACATGCATTTAAGAAAATACAGCTTGTATGTAAAAGCTTTTTTGAAGTACCTATCTATCTGTTATATTGTGCATTTCTGTTTATCTGGATCCCCTTTATGATACAACTGGTTACATTTATTTGATGGTTTTCCAAATGACTTGGTCACAGCTTGTCAGTAGCAGAATTTGAACCCACAACCTCAGGGTTTAATGTCCAGATCTTTAACCACTATGATAGATAGATAGATAGATAGATAGATAGATAGATAGATAGATAGATAGATAGATAGATAGATAGATAGATAGATAGATAGATAGATAGATAGATAGATAGATAGATAGATAGATAGATAGATAGATAGATAGATAGATAGATAGGCACTATATAATATATATATACAATATATAATATATATTTCTCCGGTCCTGTTCAGCCTATATACATCGGACTTCCAATACAACTCGGAGTCCTGCCACATGCAAAAGTTCACTGATGACACTGCTATCGTGGGCTGCATCAGGAGTGGGCAGGAGGAGGAGTATAGGGACCTAATCAAGGACTTTGTTAAATGGTGCGACTCAAACCACCTACACCTGAACACCAGCAAAACCAAGGAGCTGGTGGTGGATTTTAGGAGGACCAGACCCATTATGGACCCTGTGATCATCAGAGGTGACTGTGTGCAGGTGGTGCAGACCTATAAATACCTGGGAGTGCAGCTGGATGATAAATTAGACTGGACTGCCAATACTGATGCTCTGTGTAAGAGAGGACAGAGCCGACTATACTTCCTTAGAAGGCTGGCGTCTGTCAACATCTGCAATAAGATGCTGCAGATGTTCTATCAGACGGTTGTGGCGAGCGCCCTCTTCTACGCGGTGGTGTACTGGGGAGGCAGCATAAAGAAGAAAGACGCCTCACGCCTGGACAAACTGGTGAGGAAGGCAGGCTCTACTGTTGGCATGGAGCTGGACAGTTTAACATCTGTGGCAGAGTGACGGGCGCTCAGCAGGCTCCTATCAATTATGGAGAATCCACTGCATCCACAGCTTCAGCGACAGACTGCTGTCACCGTCCTGCTCCACTGACAGACTGAGGAGATCGTTCCTCCCCCAAACTATGCAACTCTTCAATCCACCCGGGGGGAGGGGGGGGTAAACGTTAACATTATACAAAGTTATTGTCTGTTTTTACCTGCATTATTATCAATCTTTAATTTAGTATTGTTTTTTGTATCAGAATGATGCTGCTGGAGTATGTGAATTTCCCCTTGGGATTAATAAAGTATCTATCTATCTATCTATCTATCTATCTATCTATCTATCTATCTATCTATCTATCTATCTATCTAGATAGATAGATAGATAGATAGATATTTTTTTTAATTTTTAAAAACAAATGTATTAAATTCAGTATGAAATTCATTAAAAACACAAAATCTAACCACAGACAAAAAAAACATAATAAAATCACATTTTGAACTTCTAAATGCCCCCAGTCCATCCCTTCTTCATTTCATAAATACCCACCCAAACCTTTGCCCCTTCATTCACCCCTTCCACTCGCACAATTCCACTCATTTATTACAAAACTCTATAGATTTCTGCTCATACATATTCTATTAATAATAAAATTAGAATTAGAATACAAAGTAAAGTTCATTATTGTCATAATTACACAATACATTATCTACACACCACTTATCCTTAAACTGTGAAAGATTTCTAGTAGATTTGTAAAAATTCAGATCCACTTCTATTCTACTTTTAGAAGTCGTTTTAAATAATACTGTGGGGTCTGTGCTGCCTGTTCCCTTAACCTTATTTTTCCGGGTTTTCCATATTCCCAGTTTCGCCTGTCCTAAAATAAAGTTAACCAGGTTAATATTTGTATTTGGTTTTTTTTAGCTCTTTACCCCAAACACAAACACCATCCTATTATAACAGACCCCCAGACCCTCAATCAGCTGCTTTATCATTTTAAAAAAGCCCCCAATCTTTCACAAAACATAAAACAGTGAAATACAGTCTCTCTCAACCCACAGAAAGGGCAAGTATCTGAAACCCCTGGAAAAATAATTGATAGAAAGGAGTTCACAGCAACTATACCATGCAAAATCCCCCACTGTAAATCCCCTACCCTACTGGTCAATGGTGGTCTATATAGCGCTCTCCAGGCTGGCAGTGTTCCTTCAGGAATGGCAATCTTCTTCCTCCAGGGCGTGTCGGCCTTCAGTGCTTTCAGTTGATCCTGATTCTGTAGAGCTGTTTTCCTTTGATGGTGTGTAAGGGCAAGTCTCTCAGATCTTTTGTCGAAAGTAATCTGTTGGTGTCACTATTGTCCCAGTCTCCTACTGGAGACACCACAAGTTTAGTGAAAGTCGGATCTTCGGGTGGCTTCAGATGGTCTTTAAAGGTGGTCCTTACTTCACTTCCTAGAGATGCTTTAACTTGTGTCAGGAAATTCCTCACAAGCCGCACTGAGTGTACTTCTGTCTCTGTTGCTACTGTTTCTGCACTTTTCCAATGAAAATCATCCCAGTTGATTAAATGTTTTAATTGTGTAATGTTATTTCTACAGAGACTATGAATAAAGCTTGCAGACTGTCCTATTGTGGTGCAGATATTTGGATGAAATAGAATGGGCATCTTCTAAAATCCAAAACAATGAGAGGTCATCACAGTCTCTTTGAATTGATAAAAATTGCCAAGCTTTAAAAAGACTCCTGTAAAAGTCTGGTACATGTAAGGTCTCAGGTTTCTCAAGACGACACCATATTAAGCTGTTGCCCAATCCCATTTGTCCCACATGGTTAAAAAAAGAGCAGTACTAGATTCATCCAGGGCTCAGGCGTTGTGGAGTATAACAGTTTTTGCACTGTCTGAAGGCGGAAGGCAATAATTCTGCTTTCAATGTCCATAATCCCTTGCCCACCTTCATCAAGTGGCAAGTATAATACACTCCTCCTCAACCAGTGAAGACCATCCCAAAAAAAGTTAACAACATTTTCTTGAATCTTTTGAATTATATGTGGTGGAGGCTCCAGACAGATACACCGGTGCCACAGACTCGAAGTCACCAGATTGTTAATTACTAACATCTGACCACTGTACGACATTTGGGATAGTATCCCTTTCCATCTGGCCAACCGAGCTACCACTTTCTCCAAGAGTCTATCCCAGTTCTTCTGGACATAATGATCATCTCCTAGATGTACTCCCAGGTAAAGTATCCCTCCTGTGCTCCATTGCATCTCTCCTTGTAAACTCTTATATCCAGCCCAGTCTCCAACTAACAAAGCACTGATTTTACTCCAGTTTATTTTAGCATTGGAAATCAATTCATATTTCCTTTGACAATCAGTGAGATTATCAAAGTCTTCTTGATTTGTGATAAAAACAACAATGTTGTCTGCGTAGGCCGTAACCTTTACAGGATTCCCAGTACAGTGAGGAATGGAGAGACCAGTCAGCACTTTTCTCAGGTTCACTAAGAATGGCTCTAAGGTGAGGGCGTACAGCATCCCTGATAATGAACAGCCTTGTCGGACTCCTCTTTGGACGCTGAAAGGCACACATAAACCACCATTGACCTTAACTATACCAGAAATGTCACAATACAACAGCCAAATGTACTTTAGAAATTGTTCCCAAAATCCAAAGGCCTTGAGAGTGTTCCATAGATACGAGTGTCTGACTCTATCAAAGGCTTTTTCTTGGTCAATTGAAATAAATCCTGTTCTAAAATTGAACAGTTTGCTGTAGCAATAATATCTCTGACTGAAAAAATGTTATTAACAATGGATCTATCAGGGATGCAATAGCTCTGGTCAGGATGCACCAGTTTCACTAACAATGTGCTCATTCTGTTAGCCAAGGCTTTTGACAGGATTTTATAATCTGCACAAAGTAAAGACACAGGCCTCCAGTTCTTAATATGGCATCTTTTTTAGGCAGAAGTGTGATCACTACCCTTCTACAGCTCTGAGGTAGTACCCCCGATTTAACACTGTGTTTAAACACTTCTAACAAATCCTGGCCAATAACATCCCAAAATTCTTTATAAAATTCAATTGGAATGCCATCAATCCCAGAAACTTTTCCATTATGAAGTTTGTTCAGTGCTTGCGAGATTTCTGCCATAGTGAGCTCTTTGTTCAGCTCAGTGGCATCTGTTTCAGGAAGCTGTGGTAAGTCCTCCAAAAAGGACTGTAAATCTTCGTCACTACCACATCCTTCAGCAGAAAACAGATTTTCATAAAACACTCAGACCTCTGTTCTTATCTCACCCAAGTCCTGTGTCTTTTCACCATTATCTTTACTCACAGAGTATAGAATTTTACTTTGAGAATTCTTTGTTTCCAGACCAAAAAAATATTGTGTTGGTGCATCCATTTGAGTTAACTTCTGGAACCGAGCCCTTACTAGAGCCCCCTGAGCTTTTGTATCTAATAAATGTGAGAGTCCCCTCTTTGTTGCTTTGAGACTCTCTGTAAGTGTTTCATCTGAGCCATTCCCTAATAGCTGTTCAATCTGAGATATTCTGCCTTCCAATTTCTGACTGTTTCAACCGTGTGACATTTCTGGTATATTGCTGCCACAAGGATCGAATGTGGTTCTTCCCCATTTCCCATCACTGCTGTAAGCTGGTGAACTCCTTCCTCGAACCCCTCAACCTCTCCAAAAATAATTAAAAATGTCTTTAAATTACTGATCCTATAGTAGGAGTACATTAAAATGCCAGTATGCGCTGCGGGCCTGTAGGTGCTTCATAGAACTGTACAGACCACTAAGCTGTGGTCTGAGAAACCAGTGGGGACAATAGAGCATTCCTTAAATAGACCCAAAAAGTGCTTAAAGGTGTAAAATCTATCGAGCCTTGCCATTGAAAGTATCTCACTAGTTATCTTTCCCCATGTGTACTGCCTGCTGCTGTCTCCATGTTTACTCCTCCACACATCCACCAGCCCCGTCTCCCCCACTATCCTTCCCCATTCCCGTGCAGATTAGGGGTGTTGCTCCAAGATGTTATTTCTGTCCCTCTGAGGGTCAAGGGTACAATTAAAATCCCCACCCAATATCACCACTTCCTCAGGGTCACACTGACTTAAAACATCTGCCAATACTTTATAAAAATCAAGTTTCTCATTACCATTATTTGGAGCATATACATTAAGAAAAGTGAACCAACAGCCATTTACTTTTGTTTTTACTTTCAGTAACCTTCCTTTCACTACCTCATGCACATTATGATCCTCTGTTTGAAAACCACTGCGAAACAAGACCACCACCCCTGCACTGACATTTGTCCCATTACTAAAGAAGCAATCCCCCTGCCAGTCCCTGCTCCACTCCCACTGGTTTGTCTCGTCTATGTGGGTTTCCGGTAAAAAGGTAACTGTCAGATTTTTCTGGGTTAGAAACTCAAAGAGCGTCAGTCTGTTATTTGGATTCCTCCCGTCGTTAATATTTAAACTTTCCAATTTCAAGTTCGCCATACTGATTACATTGAAACAGCAACTTAGCACCAAACCAAGTGACCACCACAGATGCAACGATGGAAAATTCCTAAAAATGTTATCCATTACACTTTTCATTTTTTAGCCTGTTTCCTCAACCTATTCGTGATATTCTTTAACCTCACGAGCTCTTTGATGTTAAACATTGTGGCCATGGTCTTGTCTTTTCTCAGACTACCCACTGACGATATAATAAGATACACATCGGGAAAAATATCCGCCACATTCACCCTTCTCCTCCCTTCTGTCGCCTGTAAAAACTGTTTAACGCTCTGGCCGGTGTAACCACCCCTGCCACTTAAATCCTGGGAGTCCGAGATGGTTGAACAGTCTGACATTTCTCCATCACCCTCCTCCCCTGCGCTCACCATGGCAGGACCGTCATCAACCGTCTCTTTGAGAACTGCAAAAGCCCCTTTAGCATTAAACAGAGGATCAGTAGCATCTCTTCCCAATCCCCGACTCGTGTTCATCTGCTTTTTCGTTGTACCACCATCTTCTGTCCCATGCCATTTCCACCCTGGGTGTCTAAACTCGCTGTTTTTCTCAATATCAATATTCCAGTCCTCCTCTTCCACATTCACATCTCCCCATGATCTGCCCGGTGCTGTTAAGGAAGTCTCCGTATTTAAACCACTTTCATTCTCATCTAGATTACCTTTTGGAATGTTTTCCTCACCCCCCTGAAGCATTATATAATTAGATAGATAGATAGATAGATAGATAGATAGATAGATAGATAGATAGATAGATAGATAGATAGATAGATAGATAGATAGATAGATAGATAGATAGATAGATAGATAGATAGATAGATAGATAGATAGATAGATAGATAGATAGATAGATTCTGAAAGTCACCATTAAATTCAGGTAAATATTCAAGGCACCACAGAGGGCTCAATGTAAGTAAACAACACGACGTTGACTTTAATCAACATGGCTAAGTCCCATCATTCAACAGATATTTTGAGATAAAATAGCAAAGACTTCAGGATGTTTGTTAATAACAATCCTCATTTTCTGAACCTGCTGCTCTGAGGGGCAGCTGTAATGTCCGGCTCTCTTTAGAGGTACAAGCAGCTTGTGTTCAGAGCCATTTGAGTTGTGTGCTTTGCGATGCGTGTGATTAGAGTGGATTTGGGTGCAGGTCTCCACAGCTGATGGTGAATTCAATGCCAGCCTGCCTCAGCCTTAAACTGAATTAAGCAGATTCAGTAAAGGATGGAGGGATGAACTGTGTAATTGTGATGAGCCCACATCTTTTCCTTCTGAGGGGGTCATCAGAAAGATACTTAATGAATCAGTCGACGTGTTTTCTTTATTTCAGCAATAAAAATTAAGCATTTCCTCAGGCATTCAGAAACTGAACTTCCTTTTTACAGCAGCTGATAGATGTACAATATTTAAGTATTGTATAGGATTTAAGCACTTCATAAAGCAGTTGCCATTATAAAAAATGTTAGCTGAAGTACTAAAAAACAAACCAAAACCAAATAAACCACTTTCCATTTATCAAACTTATTTCCTAGTTATAGGATACATTACATGTCATCAGGGGTCTTTGCTTCAACTACTGCATGTGACTTCAGAGTTTGCTCCCACTTTTATGACTGGTCTGAATGGAAGTGCTTTCTGGTTTCAATGTTGAACTTGTGTCTTATACAACTAAAACGTTTTTGCCAGTTAAGCCCACAATATGAATAATACTCTGGTGTGTGTTTGCCTTGGCAGGATTAACACTAGAATCCCTGAAGCCTACAAAAAAAGTCATAATCCCAGACCACCTTAAATTCGTTCGCATCTCTCCGTCAGTATCTTTCGTGTTGTTAATGTGTTGATCAGCAAAAGCAGCCTGCTATCCTATCCTCCCCCAACAAAACATATATATTTGTACCTTTTGTGAAAGTGTTTATCTGATATTTGGACTTCAGTCTTCACACATTATACATTTCATGTCTACAGTTTGTCAATTATAACTAAAACATGAAAAACATTTCTCTTTTAGCGACGTGTTTACATAGATCATTGTAGACATGGAACACACATGAAATGTATGTATTCCAAATGACAATATATTATTTACCCTCTATAATTCTACACACCTCACTCCCAGATAAACCACTTGAGCTCTGAGAATGTTCTTTGCAAGTTGTGCTGCGGCGGTGGGTTTGGGATGGGATAGCAGACTGCTTTGCTACTTGTGCTGATCGACACATTTACAACACAAAAGACGCTGATGGAGCAGTACACACAAATTTAAGGTAGGC
The DNA here is from genome assembly GCF_900747795.2 of Erpetoichthys calabaricus. NCBI lineage: Eukaryota > Metazoa > Chordata > Cladistia > Polypteriformes > Polypteridae > Erpetoichthys > Erpetoichthys calabaricus. Next base: position 32,567,662 of record NC_041395.2, read on the forward strand.
CGAGATTATGACATTTTTTTGTAGGCTTTAGGGATTCTAGTGTTAAAAAACCTCATCATTTGATATCCAGTGACGGCTACATATCACTTTCCTGGAGGTTCAAACAGTAAACAGACAGGATGACTTATTGATGAGCTGCAGTGCTATAGAATTAATAATGAGGCCTGCACAGTCAATCATCACAGGGCTGATGAGGCTTATGCTGCTGTCTTCTGCCTCCCAGGAAACATGATAACTGTCTTTGGGAACTTCCACTGCTCTACCATGTGTTTTTTCTGCAGATACTCCTACTGACACACTTTAACGGTATAATTAAGGACTCTAAAATAGATCCATGAGAATTAGCCTATCTTACAACCGAGTACCACTCTGTCGATGGTCAGTTCCTGTTATTAACCCAGTTTTCCAGCAATGAGCGCCAGACCTAGACTAAACAAGTTTATAAAAACAATTAAATGTAAAAGGTTTCTCATGCAGAAGAATTCCAGATTATCCGGACCATGTTCTGTATGTTGCACTTGTCTGTGTCTCTTTTGGTTGACATTTTCTTGAGTTATCTGGATACACAATGAGGACAACATTAACATCTAGGTCATTCAATCTAAGAAAAAAAAGTGAAACTGAGAAATAAAGCTCAGACTGCAATAATGAAAGATCCCCTCAGGGAAAATCCATACATCAATCAATAAAACGTTTATTCTCTACAGGAAAGTACTTTTCGAGAAACATTACAGAGTCGTTTAGAAATCAGTGACAATTGTCACTCAGTATGAAAATGGTCAAGTCCTTCTATTCACCACATGTATTTTTACAAACACTGTGCACAATCCCTTTTTCTTCTAACTAATTCGGTCTTCACATTTACTTTCTAATAGAAATGCAATGAAAAACGTGGGCCTTTTCTGTTCAACTTCATGGAAACATCATGTCCACATTCATTGAAATGAGCACAGGAATTCCCCAAGGCTGCCGCCTCAGTCCCCTACTCTTCATACTACTGATGTCCAACTGCTCCATCAGGACCTCATCAAAGCACATTGTAAAGTATCCAGAGACACCATCGTGATTGGCCTCCTAACTGGAGAAAATGAGTCAACAAGCAGACAGGAGGTGAGTGAGTTGGAGGAGAGGAGCAAGTCCACAGTCTGCTGTATAATGTCGACAACACAAAGGGAATTATTATGAACTTCAGAAGACCCTAGTTTTAAGGACATACTGAAGTGCCTGAGAATTATTGCAAGCACTACATTACCAGGAAATTATAAATGAATATCAAGATCAAGTGACAGGCCAGGGTCAAAAATCATGACATCAGACTGGATTAATAAAGTATCTATCTATCTATCTATCTATCTATCTATCTATCTATCTATCTATCTATCTATCTATCTATCTATCTATCTATCTATCTATCTATCTATCTATCTATCTATCTATCTATCTAAAACAGACAAGACATTACTCATGTTAGAACATTAGATCAATCTAGACCAGAACAGGCCATTCAGCCCAACAAAGCTCGCCAGGCCTGTCCACTTAATTTTTCTAAAATTACGTCAAGTCGAGTTTTGAAAGTCCCTAAACTCCTACTGTCTACCACACAGCTCAGTTTTGTGAGGGACTGCAGGCAGGTCAACCCCACCAGGACCCACAAAGGATGGGAAGATGGTGGAAGGCAGCTTTTCCAGGACACCGCCTCCCCCAAAATGCTATATGGCAGCTCCCCTGGAGTGTAGTGGTGCCCCAGATTCTCACAGGGCATCCTGGGACTTGGAGTCCGGTTTCTCAGCCCTGTTGGGTGCCCTGGGTTCCACCATGGGGAGTTGTTAAAGGACCTGGGGAGTCATGCTTCTGTTGCAGCCTGGAAGTACAAGGACGTCATGAGGACGGAAGCCCCAAAGTACTTCCGGGCTGATTAAAGAACTGGAATTCTCTATCTGACTCAAAAGTGCTGGCAAGTCACATGGACGGAAGAGTAGAAGCACTTTGGGGTCAAGGGCTATTTAAACTGTCCAGGTTAAGTACCAGAATGCACCTGATAACCGTGGTCTTGTTTGAAAATAGTTGTGAGTATAGGGCGTGACTTGAAAGAATCTCATGGAAAAAGTCTCCATCTCACGGGACATCCTTCCAAAAAGTCTCTTCCAAAAGTTACGTCTCGTCCCAAGATTTTTTTACTATAATAGAGAGATATTTTTTGCTCACACGTTCAGTTTGCCACTACTACTATAATAGTACATTTATCAGAAAAGTGTACTGCAAACCTGGGGTTGGGGGTGTGGAAAGTGGTTGGAGTCAAAAGACATGCAGTTGACAGGGGTGCCATCTTACGGGCCTCAGAAATAAAAACAAGACACTAACTAACTAAAAATAACTTTCTCAATACTTATCTTATTTAATAATAAACTCTGGTAACTGATTCCTGTGATGTATGTCATAGTATCCGGTGGGCGTGTAGCCATCTATATATCACTGACTCCATTTTCAGTACAGAATTTTTGGGTGCACACCTCACTGAGGATCTCTCCCAGGCCCAGCATGTCTCCTACCTGATGAAGATGGACCAGCAGTGAATTTACTTCCTGCTGTGCTTGAAACAGGTATGACTCTAATCTGCCATCTTGTTCTCTTTTTCTAAAGGCACAATCGAGAGTGTCTGCACAATCTGTATCACAGTCTGGTTTGGATCCTGCAAAGCCTCAGACTTCCAGTACGTCCTGCAGGTAATAAAAAGCAGCAGAGAACATTGATTGGACTTCCCTTCCTTCCTTCCTTGTTGGACATCTACAATGTACACTGTACTCGGATGGCTACTGGTATGCTTAGAGGTCCATCCCACACTTCTCGTAGACTCTTTGTCTCTTTACCGTCTGGAGAAAGGCCCCGTAGTCGTCAAGCCAGAACAGTGAAGCTGTGAGGTGGTGCGATTACTGAGCTTCTTGTCCCCTGTCAACAGGACTGGCTCAGCTAAATAGACTGATTGCCACTTTCTCTGGAATTGATTTATAATCTCTATATATATAAAAAAATCCAACATCTGTCTGTCTGTCTGTATGTCTGTCCGCTTTTCACGAGAGAACTACTTAACGGATTTACATCAGGTTTATTTCTATAATTTGCTTGAACATTCTGGTTGATTTTGTGACTTCTCTCATTGCTCTATGTATCATAGTTTGATTGCGGTACCAATTTATTTGCACGAATCCGAGAGACACGCAGCAGGCTGAAGGGAGGGGAGCGGGGCCCTCCTCACTCACGTGCCAGCCTCGGGGTGTTCCTAACTTCTGCTTAACTAGCGAACGAGAGAAGTACTTAACAGATTTAGACTGGGTGTTTTTCGCTATGAATCATATTTCGCTTGCATCAGCGATATATTCGCGTTAATACAAGACAGGCTTCGGGGGAAGCGTAATGTCAGGAGTAGGGACCCGGGCCAGGACCTCCTCACTGTTCTGTCTCACTACTACTCAGGCGGTGATGTGGGGGATGGCTAATGGATTATATTTAGTAAATGGGACATTAACCCTTTTTTATTATGCATTTTTTCCCATCTGCTTTATTTTATGATCAAGTCGTGTTTAGTGTTCAAAGCTAACTGGGTGTTTGTAACAGAGTTTGTCTCATATCTTTGATTTTACTTTGACTGTCTGATCTTATAAAGTGGATTCAGAAGTTATTCAGACCCCTTCACTTTCTGCAACTTTTTTATCTGAAATGGATAAGTTTGCCATTTCCGTCCAGTAGTCTCCACTCATAATGAGAAAGAGAAAACATGTTTTTAGAAAGTTTCACTAATGTAAAATCAAACAACTGAAATCCCTCATTCATATTCAGACCCTTGGCTGTGGCACTCCAGATTTGTTCAGGTGCCTTAACTCTTTCAAGGGCTGATGTCAACTTTGGTCAAAAGGAGGAGTTGACGATGGTAATCAACTGTAAACTGCCACAAAACCAACCGTTATGTTTTAGTTGGCCTCTCAATGCTTGAAAGAAAGTTAGCTTCATTGGTTTGACCGAGATTTCCTGCCCTTGCATGAGTAGCAAGGTACAAACAACGTCAAAAATGGCACTGACATCTGGTGCAAGATCAAAGCGAATGCGTAAGGCAAAATACTCCGTGGACATCTGTTATCTCAGATTTGGACTAGGACTTGTTGGACTCCGATTTTGATACAAGTGATTGATAACAAATGCAAGGGTCTAGCTTCAGCTGATTGGTCCTCAGCTGAATGGGGTCATGTGGCTGAAACACCTACGGCAATGTTCACCTGGGAGGACTACCACTTACAATGATAAGAGGTAGAAACCAGATTGCAATGCACTACGACTGTCACTGCTGCTGCTGCCCTAGCCACGCAAAGACAGCCTGGCAGCAAACCTGCCACACATTCTTGGCAAACTAGCAGCCACAGCATGCAGAAGCAGACGTTTTATGTTGATTTCTGTGTGAAACCATTGCTTTTCAGAAAACCATGTTTTCTGGAAAAAATATTCAACCCTCAAGAAGTTCATTCTCCTTGAGATGTTTCTAGAACTTGACTGGAGTCCACCTGTGGCAAACTGAATTGAATGGACATTGTTTAGAAAGGTACACATCTGTGTATGTAAGGTTCAACAATTCATACTGCATGTCAGGACAAAAACCAAGCCATGAAGTCCAAAAAACTTTCAGTAGACCACCACAGTCAAACTGTGGTGAGGCACAAATCATGGCAAGGGGATAAATCATTTCCAAATCTTTGGGTGTTCCCAGAAGCACGGGGGCCTCAATAATTTTGATGATGTTTGGAATGACCAGGAGCTTCCTAAGTACTCAAACTGAGTAACTGGGTAAGAAGGGCTTTGGGAAGAGAGGTGACCAAAAACCCAGTGGTCACTGTAACAGAGCTTCAGACAGTCCTCTAATGAGATGGCAGGAGCTGTCACAAGGACAATCATCTCAGCTGCACTCTATCAATCAGGCATTTATGGTAGAGCGGCGAGATGGAAGTTACTCTTGCATAAAAGGCATCTAAAGGACTCTGAGAGGCTCAGGACAAAATTCTATGGTGTGATGAAAGAAAATTTGAACTCTTTGGGCAGAACTTTAACCATAATGTCTGGTGAAGACATTATGCTCACCTTCTGCCTAATACCATTCATAAGCATGGTGGTGGCCACATCATGCTATAGGGGTCCTTCTCGGGGACAGGGAGAGTGATCAGAATTGAGGGAAGGATGAATGCCATCAAATAAACAAAAGTCCTTGAGGAAAATCTGCTCCAGAGTGCACACAACTGCAGGCTATTGATGATGGTTCACCTCTCAACACAACAATGACCTGAAGTATACAGGCAAAACGACACTGGAGTGGCTTCAGGCCAATTCTCTGACTGTCCTATGAGTGGCCCAACCACAGCTCAGACTTACAGTGCACCCCAGTGTACGTCTGTGGAGATACCTGAAGATGGCAGCTCGAGAGAATTTGGCAGGTAGAATGGGATAAACTGCCTTAATCCAGGAGTGCAAAGTTTGTGGAGCCTTACAACAGAAGAACTAAAGCTAGAATTGCTGTCAAAGAGGCTTTTAGAAAGTACCGAATTAAGGGTCTGGAAACTTTTATGAATAAGATTTCAGTTTTTGAATTTTAATACATTTGCAGACCTTTCTGAAAGGATGTTCTCACTTTGTCATTATAATAATAATAATAATTCTTTGCATTTATATAGCGCTTTTCTCACTACTTATGGGTTATTGAGTGCAGATTGATGGGCAAAATATTGAAAATTTGTCCATTTAAAATTAAATATGCAACACAAATAAAGTGTTTAGAAAATGAAAGAGTCTAACAACTTTCTAAAATCCACTGTACATCTCTATATACAGTACAATATATAAAATCCAACATCTGTCTGTCTGCCTGTCTGCTTTTCAAGAGAGAACTACTTAATGGATTTAGATTGTGTTTTTTTCTATTTATTTTGATTTATTTGCACGAATCTGAGAGACACGCAGTGGGCTGAGGGGAGGTGGGCAGGGCCCTCCTCACTCACATGCCAGCTTCAGGGCATGTACCTTACCTCCGCTTAGCTAGCAAAGGAGAGAGCTACTTAATGGATTTAGACCAGGTATTGTTTGCTATAATTTTGCAACTTCTCTCATTGCACTAAGAATCATAGTTCACTAGCAGGAGCGATATATGCATGCTAATCCAAGACTGAGGCTGCGGGCTAAATGGAGGGTGAAGCATGACGTGAGCAGTGGGGGGATGAACAGGGCCTTCCTCACTGTTCTGTTTCACTACTACTCGGGCGGAGCTGCTAGTCTTGCATATGTCTTAGATTTTAATTTTAATATTTTTATATTGCATTCTGACCACTGTATTAACATATGTATCACAGAGCGAAAGCAACAATAAAGATACTTTGACTTGAAATCGCTAAGAACTTATATATTGATAGAATTGTCTGAGAACAGGGTGGATGGCACTGATGGATCAGGATCTGGCTAATCTTCAGGTGTAGAGAAGGGCTCAAACAGGTCCAGTGTCTAGGATTGGGTCCTGCCTTGCATTCAGTTATGTCCTCTGTCAGCCTGAATTGGATGAATTGGGTAAAAAAAATAAATTAAAGAATTGACAATTGAAGGATATTTAAATGAATGATAAAAGAAAAGTAACACTAAAAGATAAGAATTGTTTTAAAATCTAAAATCTTACTTTAACTTTATTGGGTGGAATTGTATCAGTGTGCCTGTATTAAGGGCAAGTAGGGCACAGCCTTCAATCACAGCAGATGGCGCTGTTGAACATAAATTACACAAGTACTGTAGTAAACTTTCCTCAGTAATGTACCATGCTGTTAAACTAGCAAACTCAAATTACTTATCATACTCAATTTTTTCCAATTTTCTGTGACATGTTGAATGCAATTTCTCATCTAGAAAAAGTATTTCTTTTTAGAATATAAGAAATCTTTTGTGTCTGGTGCCTTTAGCCTGTTTCCTGGTGGTTGCGCAGGCCCATCAACCTTGCAGTCCATGTGCAGCTTCCAGCTTTTCAGGTCTGCCTTTGAGCTTGAAGGCTAAGGCGCCTTTTAAGCAGCAAAGTGCGTGAATTTAGACAACTCGCTGTTTTGGAGTAGTCATCATCATTATCATGAATCATGTCCATTATTCATTTACAATAAGATGGTTGATAGATCTTCATAGAGGACCAGTATGTCCAAGCTTGACATCATTTTTCTCTTTCTAAAAACAGTGGATTGCCCTCTCCAGGTGGTCAACTACCCTTAGTGGATCTCAGGATCGTGTTCATAAGTGATGGAAGAAGGGAACAAGAGATCGAGAAGTGGATTGGAGCAGCAGTTGTTCTACAGGTGTTATACCCATCCATGGTGGCGAGTTGAGTCTAAAGACAAAACTCGCAGTTTACCAGTCGATTGACATCCCTGTCCTCACCTTTGATCACAAGCTGTGGGTAATGACTAAACAAATGAAATCACAAGTACAAGTGGTAGAAATAAGGTTTCTTCACACGGTGGCTGGGCTGATGCTCCATAATAGGGTGAGAAGTTTAGCAATTTGGGAGATCTCCAGAGTAGAGGAAGATCAAGAGGAGCAGCTGAGGTGATTTGGACATGCCATTAGGATGCTTCCCCACAACGGCGGCTCCCCCTAGTTCTGTTCCTGACACGTCCCATTGAGCAAAGAACCTGTGGCAGACCCAGGCCATGCTGGATGGATTATATCTTTCAGCCTGCTTTGGAACACTTTGGGAGAGCTTGAATTTGTAGCTGGGAACAGGGAAGTCTGTGCTGAACTACTTGACCTTACCTGGAAAAGTGGTGTGAGAGGCTGAGATGGGATGAGATAAGACAGATTTTCATTTTATGTTATTTTTTGGACATGTTATAGATGCCTTCAGAGAAAAAGCAAAGGTATTTATTTTTAATTAAGGATCAAGAGATGAAAGGTGAGTCAAAATCCAAGCAAAGCTTATAACCAAAAAGTTTGGAAACCAGGTCAAGAGATCAAAAGCAAAGCACAACGCATGTAAAGTGCAGTCATTCAAATCTCAGTTGATACTTCAATGAATGTCTTTATCTTTACACCATCCCACTGATGACGTTGTATGCCATGCATTGCCATTGACTCATCGAAAATATGGCGATAGCAATGGTCAATACAAATAACCCCAAAATGGTGGCCTCCTAAAGTCAAAACGGAATTAGTAAGTAACGTTAAAAATTGAACATCTTCTGAACAATGCTTTCAATCAAAAACACAAACATCAAAATGAATTATTTGAGTTAAAAAAAAAACAGAACTACAGTATGTATACTTATGGAAACCCCATTAAAAATTAAGCAGAAATGGCAATTGCAACAGTACGGGCCATTCAGCTCAACAAGTTTGTCTGTCCTATTCACCTAGATGGTCCAAAATAGCATGATGCCAACTTGTAAAGGTTTGTAAAGTCCTGCTGTCCACCACACTACTTGGTTATTTCCTCCATGTGTCTGTGGTTTAACATTCAATTAACATTTGTGGTGTGTGGCAGGCTAAATATTCCTGCCGTCACCCACAGGCCGCCAGGTGGAGCTCTCCTAACAGCGTGGATGTTCCCCGAATTCCAGCAGGGCCTCATGGACTTAGTAGTTTATATGCACAGCCCTGCTGGATACCATGGGGACCACCAGGAGTCGCTGTGGGGAGGCTGCCATACTCTTACTTGCCCTATAACCCGGAGGTGCGTCATGATCACATGACAAAAGGCAACGACGTGCTTCCGGGTTGAAGAAAGGAGCTTTTTATCTGACCCAGAAGTGTTCATGATCACATGGACAGAAGGGAGAAACACTTACGGGTCAGGGACTATATAAAGGACTCTGGGAAACCAGTACGCTGAGTTGAGCTGGGAGGAAGGGTGGCGAAGTGTCTGGGAGTGTGGAGGATTGATTATTGTGGTTTGTTTATTGATTATACGAGTATTGTGGAGTGTAGGTGTTTTGTGCACTTTATTAGTGTCCAAATAAATAATTCTTGGACTTTTACCTGGTGTCTGGAATCGAGTCAGAGGGTTCAAGAGGACAACAAGGGCCTCAAACTGCAACACATTTTATCACCATTGGTGCTGATAGCCACATTATAAAATGCAATGTCGCTCCCTCACTCCCTCATGTACAATTTACTAGAAGCTGTCCCCTTTTGTCCAGCGCCAATCCTGCCACTTTGATCTTTCATGGTTTCTTCTCTGCCACACCCACTGCCTGCACATTCACATTTCCAGCTCCACCTCACAACACTCAGCTGCACTCAATCTGAGGAAATTCAAACGGATGGGCAAATGGCAAATACTATCCCTTTATATAAATAGGGTGACAGGTTAGATCCAAGCAACTATAGGTCAGTAAGTTTAATGTGCATCACAGGAAAAATTAATGGAAGAGAAAGGTGCAACACAAAGCAAGAATGGGAGTTTTACTGAATGGGTTCTGAAGAGGGAGGTCATGTTTTAATAACATGCTGGAATTCTATAAATAAGCAACAAAAGGATATAATCAAAGTGGATCATATCATATTATTTATCTTGATTTCCAAAAAGCATTTAATAAGGTGCCATATGAGATGTTGGGCATCAAACTAAAAGAAGTGGAGGTTCACAGTGTTATACTGTATGTAGATGGGTCAGTCACAGGAAGCAGAGGGTGATGATGCGAGGAACCTCATCAGAATTGGCTGATGTTAAGAGTGGTGTTCCACAGAGGTCAGTGCTAGGGCTGCTGCTGTTTTTAATATGTTACTGTCAATGTGTGAAATTAGGAGTAGAAGGCCTAGGAAATCTATAGAATGTTGAAAATGGGACATCAAAGTATGAAACGACTAAAATTTCAAACATTTCCTAGACATTCTATGCAATGCCAAAAGGCAAATCTGCAAGTAATTCTGTGGAATGCCTAGGTATTATATGTAGTGTCTAGGGAAAGTATATAACGTGTTAAACTCTCACAGACATTTCATGCTTGCCTAAAAACATCATGCATTCTATAGAATGCCTAGGCATTTTATACAATACCTGCTTTTCACACATTGCCAATTTAATATATAAATGAATAGGAATACAATTAACAAGCTGGTTAAGTCTGCAGATGATACCAAAGCAAGGTAGATTGGCAGATAATCTCGATTTATCTTGAATTATTACTGACGGTCTTGGACAGCATACAGGCTTGGGCAGATTTGTGGCAGATGAAATTTAATGTCAGTAAATGTAAAGTATTACACATAGGAAGTAAAAATGTTAGGTTTGAACACACAATGGGCGGTCAGAAAATCAAGAGTTCACCTTATTAGAAAGATTTAGGAGTCATAGTGGACTCTAAGCTGTTGACTGCCAGACAGTGTTCAGAAGCCATTAAGAAGGCTAACAGACTGTCAGGTTATATAGCGCCTTGATGTGTGGAGTACAAGTCACAGGAGGTAGATGCTGATCCTGGTGGATGCTGCACATTAGTGGTGGTTGAAGTGGCTTTACAGCACTATTTAAATGTAGACAGTTATTATTATTATGATTAATCAGCCAATCAAGTGGTATAATATCATGCAGCTACAGGTCAGGAACTTCAAGTAAATGTTTACATCAAACTGCAGAATGTGATCTCAGATTTTGATCGTGACATAATTATGAGTTCCAGATGAGCTGCTTTGAGTATTCCTTGTAAACGCTGATATCCTAGAATTTTCATGCATAATAGCCTCTTAGAATTTATTCAGAATGGCATGAAAAACAAAAATCATCCAATGAAAAATGTCTTGTTGATGAGGGAGGTCAGAAGAGAATGGCCAGACTGGCCGAACTGACTGAAATACTGTGGTAACTCAGATAAGCACCCTGTACAACTGTGATGAGTAGAAAAGCACCTCAGAATGCACAACGTGTCACACATTTAGGTAAGTGGCCATATCAAGCTTCAGTCTTAATAATAATAATAATACATTTTATTTATATCGCGCCTTTCCCATTCTCAAGATGGTTCTTATCAGTCAAGAACTGAGACTGCAGTGGGCACAGGCTCACCAGAATTAGACAGCTGAAGACAGGAAAAATGTAGCTTGGTCTGATGAACCTCAAGCTGAGATATGCTGATGGTAGGGTCATAATTTGGTGCCAATAGTATGAATCCATGCACCCAACCTGCCTTGTGTTAACAGACCAGACTGCTGGTGGCGGTTTAATGGTGAGGGGAATGTTTTCTTAGCACACCTTCAGCATGTTATTACCAATCAATCATAACTTGCCACAGCCTGTTTGAGTTTTGTTGCTGATCACGTCCATCCTTTTATGGCTGCAACTTACCCATCTTCTAATGGCTACCTTAAGCATAATAATGCACCTTGTCACAAAGCAAAAGTCTTCTCAAACTGGTTTCATGACAATGAGTTCAGTGTTCCTCATTGGCCTTCCCAGTCACCAGGGTTCTCATGCATAACGCCATGTGTAGAATTTGCACTATAACATGACATAAGCACAAAAGCGGAAATGTTTCTACGCACAAAAAAATCCAGATGCATAAATCTGTGCGAACGCCAACTTCCACGTTCTTCCACTCCATAAATCCCGGTCAGCATGAAAAGTAACGCACGTGCATGCATCTTCTGTCCCGCCCCAACTCTTCCCAGAATTACACCTCTTTGAATATGCAAATCAATATAAATAGCCCTTAAGCTCGGCCTTCTGTGAAAAAGCAATGGCAAAAGCAAGAGGGAAAATAAAAGAATTTCAGCAAATACCAAGTGGAGGCAAAGGAAAAACGTACTATTTGTTGGTTTAAACAGTGGTACAAACAACAAAAGGAAGTTGATCGAGAGACATAGTGTGTCGGAAAAACTCGAAAGCTCATGTTCACAAAGTCGCACAGTGCCCGAAATTAAAAAGAAGTTGTCACATATCAAAGTCGCCGTGAAAAGGTGAGTCATAGCCCACCATCTGAGTGTCATATGAAAGCTTATTAGGGTACAGAGAAAAAAAAAGGCATACAGTGGGGAAAAAGCACGAAATGTCAACTTTAATCTTGAAATTTCCACTTTAATCACATAGTTTATTTTGTCATTAAAGTAGAACATTATAAACTTCATCTTAAAATCGCTTAATTTACTAGTTTCTCAATCCCATCGTAACTAAAGTAGCACATTAAATGATTTGCTTTGTATTTGATCTTCTATGTGCTCTATGTGTGTGAATCACTACGCGCTTCCGGGCTTTCTCTTCCTCCGACAGGACACAGAATCCATCACATTCGTAATATTACAACTCTCTGAATAATTAAAATACTGAGATGCCTACGTGATATCATTTTCATGATGATAGGAGTTAAAGCATGTTATTAAACATGGGAACACGGTGGCGCAGTGATTGTTCATATCTCACGCAAAATGCTTGCTGTGCCATGCACGACCTTCAATGAAATACTTTATTGTAGCAGTACAGTCTCTCTCAAACATACTAACCCCCAATTCCTGTCCTTACTTTTCTTTCTCCAAATACCCAATCGCCACACAATCAGCTCTGTAATAGACGTTAAGCCATCTGTAAGCTTAGAACGCCGTTTCTTCAAAACTTTTAAGGAACATTGAAATATCTTCATAGTACGTGTTTAATTATTTTATCCATCTGTCCTTCCAGTGTCACGTCAGCACCAGCAAGAATACCGCGCAAGGCAGGAACAATCCATGAACGCAGCGCTAGCACCTCGCTAGCGCTGCGGCACAGTGTCCTCACATGTGTCATTATTAACAATATACATTATTTAAATGAAGTTAAAGTTTTATCTGTATAATATAATAAACATATTTTGCTACATTTCATCTTAAGAATGATATTGTCATCATATGTAAATACGCACTTTATACAGTGGCTAAGGTTGTGCAATATTATAACTGTATCGCAAGATTACAGTGAAGGAGCACTTGATGGACTGATTGAGTACGTTTAGAGTTCTTGGGATGAAACTGTTTCTGAACCGCGAGGTCAGTACAGGAAAGGTTCTGAAGCGTTTGCCGTGTGAGAGCAGTTCAATAGACAGCATGGCTAAGGCAGCGTGTGCTTGATGCTGTATATCAATAATTCTCTTTCCGATCAGCTGCTGTACAGCTGTGATTCACACTCAGATATAGTGATATAAATACTCCAAGTGGTGCAGTGACAGTAATATGGAAAAAGGTGATCCGCTGTGGCAACCCTTAACGGGAGCAGCTGAAAGAAGAAGAAGAAGGTGCAGTGAGAGTAACAACGCTAAAGCAGCTATGATATTTGGAATAGTTTGGCCATTCTGTGGACCATTATATTGTTACAGGTTAATTACAATCAGATGCATTAAACTAATAAACAGTATTCGGTTAATTTCAGTGTATTTATAAAGCTGTATCAGGGATGTGAATCTAAAAAAAGAAAGGGTAACGACACAGGAACAGTAACACTGCTTTGATGTTGGGTGCCACCAGTCTGCACAAATGAGCAGAGAACTTGCGTACAACAGGGTATCACCTACCGTGTGAGTGGCTTTACACCAAGTTTAGGTTTTATACATCACGATTTGAACATGGAAACGTTCTTACGCAACATTTCTGAATCCAACAGAAGACCCTTGGCATGTGGTAGAACAGGAAATTAATAGCAGGAATGTACAGCTAACAAATCTGCAGAAATTGTATGATGCCATCATGTCAACGTGGATCAGAATCTCAAAGGAATGTTTCCAGAATCTTGTGGAGTTCCATGCCATGAAGAATTGAGGCTGCTTAGAGATCACAAGGAGGACCTACCCAGTATGAGTTACTTTGGTGGGTAGCTCTATATTGGTTCATTAAGACTTTGTGCCCAGTGATAAGCTGGTCTTCATGCCAATGTTTATTGTTGACTTGTGCTTGATGCTACTAGAAAAATGCTCTGCCTCTCTGCAACTGAGTGTTAGAATAAGCATAACGTAAAAGTCACCGAGCCACTTAATCCCTTTTAAGGTCACTGGTGCCACCAACACTGGATAATATGGCATGAAACAGCATAGGAGGTGGTGCCAGTCTTTTACATGGGCCTCCTGCACTCAGTTGGGCAAGTGTACTGCCAGTCAGCCCCACCTGCATATCTAAATGAATATGGAAGATGAAGCACGTGAACACGGGGAGAACAAGCAAACACCGCTGGGACAACACTTTGGCACAGGATTTGAATACAGGATGCTGGGCCCATGAAGTAGCAGCAGCACGTCCCACTGTTCTCCTCATCTTTGAATAAATAAAATGAATGAATGAATATATTATTTCATGCAGACTGTGACAGACATCATGACAGACCAGACTTTATAAAAAAGTGCAATTTGTGTGGCCTCAGCTCAGTGAGTCTCACAGTATGACAGCCAGCCAGCAAGAGAGAAGCCATGTGTCTTCCATCCCTCCATTCTCCAAATCCACATTTGCTACTCGTAGCTTATCCAGTTTGTAACAATTTAAGAAAAGTGTTAACTGTTAATGTGTCTTCTTTATGCGGTATGTCTCAGGTGGTATTTCCTCCATGATGTTTACATATGAGTGAGTTCAGAGCATAAGGAACAAGGTTGACGCTCCCACCTGGCCATCAGTCCATTGTTGTCCACCTTGACACATACAGAGGAGGATGATTTATAATTTTATGTGTGGTGCATATTGATTTGGATTGAATTGGCTGTAGTGTGGAGTAGCATAGTGGCACAGTGGTTAGTGCCGCTGTCTCTGGACTCCATGATGCAGATTCATGGTCCATATAATTGTTTTCTGGGTGCTTTGACTTCCTCTCACATCTCAATGACATAACAAGTTGACTGGCAGCTGTACATTGGCCTCACATGGGTGTGAGTGCCAAGTGATGAGCTGACAGCCCGTCCAGGGATGGGTATTGCTTTGTGGGTGCAGGATTGAATGGCTGGAAGGTGGTAGTTCAAATCCCAGACCTTTTTTTTAATATTGTTGCAATGGGTTGGCATCAAAATCAAAACTGCATAAAGTAATAGTTCAAAGCATTCTATGAATGGTGATGTTATATGCAGAATTAACTGTGGGCTTTGGTGGAATATCCATAGCATGGCATGCCCTCTAGTGTCCTCAGAGAATATTGCAGGCTTCTCCCCAGGATGCCACAACCTTTTTCTGTATGTAGAAGTTCCTGAGGAGTTCTTTCCATTGGTCCAATTATTGAATCAGTTCAGGATCATACGAGATGGAGCCTGTCCTAGTAGCACTGGTGGTCAAACAGCAGTCAACCCCAGATGAGGTACCACAGCATCAGCTGGCACACTCTTTCCTACCACACTACTTTTAAGTGACCATTTGGGATGTGAAAAGAAAATTGAAAAACACATTAAGAAAAAATGTAAAGACAATGACAAATGTATAAACCTGCAGAGCAAACGAGCATATCTCATGCTGGTAGATTTCATTCCAAGACATGTCCTCCGGTATCCAGAAGACAGAAGTGAGAAAAGTGACTGTGAAGGATCTCTGGGGTCTTTAAATATCCTGTTTATCTTTCTAAGACTGTGAGTGTGCTATTTGTCCTGAATACGAGGGTGCCCGTAATATTCTGTGCCACCTTCATCACCCTCTGCAGTGCTTTACACTGCTGAGCCAAGCAGGTGCCGTACCAGGATGTGATGCAGCAAGTGAGGCTCGGGATGGACTCTTGTACAGAAGAAGATTATAAGCTGACTTAAGACATCTGTGGCACTGCTGAGACTTTATCACAAAATATCACACAATGTGTTGTGTCTACATCAGTTTGTCAGTGATGGTCACTCATAGAAATGTAAAGCTGCTCACTTTCTCAACCGCATCCTCTCCGATGTACAGTAGATGTCGGTATGGTCTGCCATCTGCTTCCTCAAGTCTATGAACCATTCCTTGGTTTCATGACCATTAAGGGTGAGACTGCTGTCAGGGCACCATTACATCAGCAGGTGGAGCCTTCTCATCACTGTGGGTGATCAGGCCTGTGATGACCAGCAGCCATACCACCTGAATAGAACAGGTAATCCACCTGACGCTAAGTATGTTTGGGCCCAGCCAGTACCATCCATCCATCCATTTTCCAACCCGCTGAATCCGAACACAGGGTCACGGGGGTCTGCTGGAGCCAATCCCAGCCAACACAGGGCACAAGGCAGGAACCAATCCTGGGCAGGGTGCCAACCCACCGCAGGACACACACACAAACACACCCACACACCAAGCACACACTAGGGCCAATTTAGAATCGCCAATCCACCTAACCTGCATGTCTTTGGACTGTGGGAGGAAACCGGAGTGCCCGGAGGAAAACCAGGCAGACACGGGGAGAACATGCAAACTATACGCAGGGAGGACCCGGGAAGCGAACCCAGGTCCCCAGATCTCCCAACTGCAAGGCAGCAGCGCTACCCACTGCGCCACCGTGCCGCCCCCCAGCCAGTACCATCCAGGGAAAATTTGGATTACTGCTGGTGACACCAATAGGGGGTGCTTACCCCCGGGTCTGTGTGTGCATCCCAGTGATGGTGACACTTATGTAAAAACTGCCACCACCATGTGAATAAGACATAAAATCAAGGTTGTGACTGCCTGTGGTCAAAAAAGATCCCTGGACATCCTTCAAAAACAGTAGGGTGTACTCTGATATCCTGGCTAAATTGTTCCTCACGGCATCATCCATTCTGGCCCCCTAATCATCCCCTGACCCCTTATTTATTGACTAACTCAGCCCTTTACCACCTAACAGTCAATGTGTGGTGCAAAATGGCTGCCGTCTCATCATCCAGGTGGATGCTGCACATTGGTCCCATTCACTATGCACAGTAGTGAGAAAAGTGCTATATAAATAAGAGTAAAGAATTATTATTATTTTAATTATTATTATTATTATTTATTTAATTATTTATTTATTGTATTATTATTATTTTTATTAACAGAGTAAGATGCAGAGGACAGGAAGATATCGAAAAGACGGCCCAATGTGGCAACCCCTAACGGGAGCAGCCAAAAGAAGAAGATTATTATTATTACTAGGGGGGCAAGCCCCCTGGGGTCTTCGGCACCCAAACCCCAGTTGCGGGCAGAATATTAGTAAAATCTATAAATGCATAAAAGAAAAATGTTTATTTATTGGAGTCAAAATCACAAAATTCTATAAAAATGTAAAAGAAAAATGAATTATTATTTAACAGAGTAAAAATCATGAAATAAGAATAAAATATTTACTCTCTTACCGATTGGAGTATTCCCATTAAACTGAGGTCCACTGTGCTCGATGAGTATTTATAAGAGACTAAATAAACGATACATTCATTTTAACTGACATTTTATAAAAAAACTTTTAAAAAAAAATCACAGGAAAACTAAAGTGGTATGCAGTGTCATCGTAACTCGACCTTCAGCTAACTAAATCACCTAAATACAAACATTGATGTTATGAATGTATTATTATTTTTTTAATAATTTGTTCCTGTGAAAGAAAGTTTACTCGATCAAAAATAAAAACCACAACTTTCTTGGTGTTATAGTTTCTAATTTAAAAGCGGAATAAGAATCTGAAAATCTAACAACATCACATTAAAGTCTGATAAATTCTGAAAAGAATGATACCAAACATATATATGTAGGTTTTAAAATTAGCCCAATTTAAAGCGTGACGTAAAAACGTGATATAAAATCGTTACACAAAATCATTGCACTTTTAGGCTTAGGATTTTATATATAGAGAGTAGATTATTATTATTATTATTATTATTATGATGATGATGATGGTGTCATCAGTAACTTTAATGGTGGAGCTGGAACTGTGCCTGGCCACACAGTCACATTAGGGGGCTCAGCACACTACCATGTGGTGATTCAGAGGTCTGATGGTTTGGACGTCCCAAAGCCAAATGCAGAGAGCGTCACTGAGTCCTAATATGAGGTGGTCAGCTTTGATAGTACAAGAGAGTGAAATGCTAAGCCGTCATCTGTTTAGAGGACTTTGGCACAGCAGGTTTTATTATCCAAAAGTGCCAGGATGGTATGAAGTCCAAGGTGCTGCTATGCAGACTGGAGGAGATCTGGAATCTCTGGAATATTCTGTTTAATGTGCCCCATCACCAGTCTCTCAGGGCACTTCATCACGACTGACGTGAGCGCCACCAGTCTGTAGACATTCAGACAGTCCACTTTTGTTTTCCTAGGCACAGAGATAATTGTCATCCTTTAAAGCAGGCAGGGCTAAAAATTCTCTCCGTGAAAAATTAAAGATGTCACAGAACAACAACAGCGACATTTATTTCTATGGCACATTTTCATACAAAAGGGTGAAGCTCACATGTTCCAAGATGTCAAAGAAACAGTTGCAAGAAAAGAAAAAAAAATTAAGATGAGAAAAGAATAATAATGAAGAAATAGTACACACAAATCAAATAAATCAGCTTACATAAGACGATATATAATTAGGAGAAGCAGAGTCCTTAAAGAATTGTTAAATTTAAGCCTCTAAACGACGGACTATTGATAAGGTCAGATTGGCAGGGTGGACAGAAAACAAAATAATAAATAAAACTCTAGTTTAATTGGAGAAAGAAATGAAATCGGTAGGAGATCAAGGCCTAAAGACCACCTAGCCCCCATTGGGCTTTCTGCCTAACATAAATGTTCTCTGTTTTTTAGAGCAGTGGCTCCCAAACTCGGCCCTGGGGACCCCCTGTGGCTGCAGGTTTTTGTTCCCAACTTCCGTTTTTCATTGGACTCTTAGCCTAATTAAGTGAGTCGTTATTTCCCAGTTTCTGTGATTTGGAGTCAATGTAGAAATTACAAACTACGTTTGGTGGATTTTTATTAAAATGTAATAAGCAGTTTTATGGGGAATATGTAGGTTTTTTTTAAGTCCTCAACAGTATTTTCAACCTAATTTTCTTTCTTTTCTTTCCAGCGACACTGAAGTCATTGCTGCTTTCATCATCCCGGGTGTCTGGTTGTTAAATGAAGGGAGCAAACTACACAAAAAAAAGGGAAAATAATAGGAAAACAACAAAAGAGAGTTAAGCATTTATAGCCTTAGAATAAAACAGAAATATTTCTAAATGTCTTATAACTGTAATGTATAAATGTATTCTGAAAGCAGAATAACGAGAATAGTAAAAAAGACCAGCTAATTAAATGAGATCAGCTGTTATCGATTATTATCACTGATTGTGAAACTGGTTGGAACAAAAACCTGCGGCCACAGAGGGTCCTTAGGACTGAGTGTGGGAATCCCTGACTTAGAGGATTTGATGCAGTGGGTCTTTTGGAAGTTGGGGTGCTTCTACTTCTACTTCTACTTCTACTTCTACGAGTAAAACTAAAATGTAGTTATGAAAAATACAAATTAAGAAGGTAGGGTTTTTGGGAGTTTTTAAAAATAATCCACATTGTTAGTCTGTTGGTGAAGAGTTCCAGAATTTTGGTGTATAATAGCAAAAGGCCGCCTCACCACTTCTTTTAAGCTTAGCTCTTGGAATTCTAAGCAGACCACCATTAGAAGATCTAAGGTTACGACTTGATTGAAGGGGGACAGGCACTCCAAGATATCGGAAGGGGCAAAATTATTTAAAGATTTCCATATCATTAGTAGTATGTTCTAAAGGACATGGGTAACCAATGTAAAGGGTGCTAAAACTGGTGAGATGTTCTCAGATTTTCTTTTTCTAGTTGAGATTCTTGCTGCTTGATGCTGGACTAACTGCAGTCACTTTAGGTCTTTATTAGGTAGTCCTGTTAGGAGTGCATTACATTAATGTAGCCGACTAAAAACAAAAGAGTGAATACACTTCTCAGCAGCTTGCAGTGTTTTATAAGCAGTCTAACGTTTGCAGTTCTCCTGGAAAAATGCAGTTTTAGTAATCTGGTGAATGTAACATTTAAAGTTTAGGTCAGAGTCTGAGATTACCCCTAAATGTTTTACTTCTGCCTTGGCTTCTAATTCTAAGGGATCAAGTTTATTTGATCAGCTAATTGATCTCTACAGGTTTTTAAAACACAATGAAATTCCATCAGGAAGCCTTGTGGACACAAACTCTTTTAAAAGTTTCAGGTACTTCATCAGGTACAGTTTCTCATCAGGTACCGAAACAAAAAGGATGAATGAGGTGGTGCTGCAGGCAATTGAAAGGCGGGTGGCTTGTTATCACAGTCAAAGCGAGCATAGAAAGTGTTGAGCCAATCAGAAAGGGAACATGCAGATGAGACAGGAGTAGGTTTGACTTTGTAGTCCACAAGTGTCCCTAATCTCTGACAAAGGTTGTATGAACTGTTAGAGCTGTGAGTCACAGTGCGCCCAAAAGTGGAGTGGGTGCCAATCCATCATAGCTATTTCAATGTACAGTTGTATAGTTTTGTGCCATTATCTACATTAGACATTAATTTCTTGAAATGTTTAATCACATATTAGGTTATTTAGCAATTTTTTTCTTCTTAACAATCATTCATGCACTTCCTAGCACACTTATCTTTATATATAACACGCTACCATGGCTGTTCGTTTGTCTGTCCAGGATTTTAAATCACCTGTGCCTTGCAAACCGTTTCACCTATTGACCTGAAATTTGGTACTGTGGATGCTAGGAGGGCGCTGTTGCCCCGTGAGACCCAAGAGACAGACATTCAGGACACACATATGTAAGCACCAAGTATAATTTTAATTCTTTTCTTGAGTAAAGTGCACAAAGCACCACAATCGCCATAATTCACCAATACAAATAATCAAAATTACAATAATCCTCCACTCCCTGCAGCTCCGTCACACACCCTCCAAACTCCGGCTCCACTTGCTGGGTCTCGAACAGTCCTTTATATATTCCTTGACCCAGAAGTGCTCCTTCTCTTCTTCCGGGTCAAACGCCACATCATCAGTCCTCAAGCATTCCGGAAGTACTGTGGGCTTCCATCCTCGTGACTCCGAAGTACTGTACTTTTGGGTTGTAGGAAAAGTAGGAGTAACCCAGGACCTTTATGAGCTCCCCCTGGTGACACCCACAGCACCCAACATGGCTGAGAAAATGGACTCCATGTCCCCTGATGCCCTGAGGGAATCCGGGGTACAGTTACCGTCCAGGAGAGCTGCCACCTAGCGTCCTGGGGGAGGCAGTGTCCTTCTCCATTCTTCCCATTCTGGGACGTTCCTTCCAGATTGAGCTGACGACCTTTTCACAGTACACATATACTATGTGACCTCTACTGTCCGCTTTAGGGGTGAGGACTGACCTCCAAAGTCAAAGGTCAACCCTGGAGGGACAAGGTCAAAAGTTAATTAACCTGAAGCCTGAAATTTGGTACACATATACTACGCTGAAACTCTGCACTACACCTTTCTATTAAAAGCAAAGATTTTTGGAATTATTACTCTTTTTATTTTTATTTTATTTTATTGTAGAAACAACTCTCAGCA
The DNA here is from genome assembly GCF_900747795.2 of Erpetoichthys calabaricus. NCBI lineage: Eukaryota > Metazoa > Chordata > Cladistia > Polypteriformes > Polypteridae > Erpetoichthys > Erpetoichthys calabaricus. Next base: position 32,589,095 of record NC_041395.2, read on the forward strand.
GCGGCCAGCAGGGCAGCCATGTGGTGCATGTGTATGGGCACCGTTCTCATCCCTACCACCTTCACCGTCACTTCCCCTACCTCTTCATATTTTAATTCATCCTTGAGGCAGATTGAAGACTTAAGTGTCAGCTTAAGTTAAAAATTAAAAGTAATTGCAGCACAAAATCCGACTTAATCAGTTTTAACACGAAAAGATGCCTATGAAAGAAGAGAAGAAGCGGGCTGCTAGGGTGGAGAACAGAAGAGCTACTCAGGAAGCAGCAAGCGCATCAACCTCTGAGCAAATGAATGGTAAACATACAGAGAAAGAGGATGAAAACTATGAAGAGAGCACTCAGCCTTTACGACAGGCTGATGCAGAGTGAAAGAGAATCGCTCGAGCAACTGACAGCCAAAAACAGATCATACAACGAAGACAGGCCGACACTGAGCGAAAGAGAATCGCAAGAGCAAATGAGACTGAGGAAGAGGCTAATCAATGGTCAAGTTAAGTGTATTCACTGCACGTTATCGTGCAGTGCGCCGTTACTGGTTGAATTAATAATTTGCCTGTAGGGCAAATCCTGTACATATCTGAAAGATGGGAAATCAGTCCAATCAAAGTGACCTGTCCATCTCTGGGATGTAAGAGTAAGACTGGAGCATCTGGAGACTGAAGAGAGCATGCAGGGAAATCTGGGGAAGAGAAAGAAGTGAGAACCAAGAGATTTCCAAATGCAAGTCAGGACTTTCAGTAATATTAATATGATGCTGTAAAACTTCAAGTTCAGGGAATTCAGAACGCTTTCAGACCCCTTGACTTTCTGCACACATTTTTGTCGTAGGTTTAATTTTAAATGGATAAATTTACCAGTTTTGCCCATCAATCTACTGTCAGTCACTTGTGATTAGGAGGAAGCTGAATGGACCAAGTAGAGGTAATTATCCACCAGGCCAGGGGGTGCTGGAGTGCGCTAAACCTTCTTCAACAACAACGTCACTTCCGGTTCCAGTGCCAAGAAAGACAACACTTCCAGTTTCTGGCCTCAGATGACGTCACTTCTGGCCTCACTCTTTAAAACCGCCATGTTCTCCACCACCAGATCAGTTCAGTCTGGAGCTCAATCCATGCACATCGGTGCTTATTTCAAAACCCTTTTTGCAGCCAGGGACAATATACGGGTGGCCACCCCAAACCTTTCCAGTGTGTTGAGACTTGTTCTTTTACACTACATTCAATAACCCATAATGACTAAGTTTTTGCTAAAAGGTTTTCAAATTTATGAAAAATATATAAAACTAAAACTTCTTATTCATGTAATTATTCACACCTTTAATTCAGTGCTTTGTAGAAGCCCCTTTGGCAGCAATGACAGGTTCAGGTCTTCTTGAGTAAGTTTCTACATGATTTGCCCCCCTGGATTTGGGAGGTTTGGCTCATTCTTCCTGGCAGATTCCCTCAAGCTTCATTAGATGGGATGGGAAGCATCTGTAAAGTGCCATCTTGAGGTCTCTTCACAGACGTGCTATGGCAACTTAAGGATCTTCAGACCCTTGTCCCAAAGCCAACTCCATCATTGTCCTTCCTGGATGCTTTGGGTCATTGTCACGCTGAAAGGTGAACCGTCACCCAAACATATTTGAGAAAAGGTTTGGAAATTTATTAAAAAACATCCTTTTTGAGAAGATGTTTTCACTTTGTCAATATTGAGTTATTGATTGTAGATTAATGGGCAAAAATGGCAAACTTATTCATTTAAAATTAAATCAGCAACCGAATAAATAAGGTTTGAATCCCCGTCACTACCAAAAGAGATCCTACTCTGCTGAGCCCTTGAGCAAGGCCCTTAACCTTCAATTGCTCCAGGGGCGCTGTACAATGGCTGACCCTGCACTCTGACCCCAAGGGGTATGCGAAAACTAACAAATTCCTAATACAAGAAATTGTATAAGGTGAAATAAAGAACAAAATTAAATAAATTAATTAATTAAGCAGAAATTGAGCAGAAAATGAAAGGAGAAGCAATACTTCCACATCCACTGTAACTTTCCAAAAGGCAACAGCCAACCTACACAGGATGCCAGTCCATTGCTGGGCACACTCACAGACTAAGGCCGAGCCAGTTTGGACTTTCCAGTCAAGCAAATCTTGGGGAGTGTGGCAGGAAAACCAGAGAACATGCAAACTCCACGCAGACAATGACTGGGTATGAAATTTAATCAAAGGATGCTGGATTTGTGTTGGAGCAAAGCTAACCACTGCACCATATAGTGCCTTTCCTATCTATCTATCTATCTATCTATCTATCTATCTATCTATCTATCTATCTATCTATCTATCTATCTATCTATCTATCATATAGTGCCTTTCCTATCTATCTATCTATCTATCTATCTATCTATCTATCTATCTATCTATCTATCTATCTATCTATCTATCTATCTATCTATCTATGTCACCCCAATCCTACAAACCTACAGAATGAAGTAAAGATGCAGAAATATGACACTTTCACAAATTGCCAAAATGAATTCCCTTGTCCATTTCCTGTTTTGAAATGTGCATCTGTAACAATGAAAGGCTTTCATGTCAACAGATTTGTGTGCTTTATGCATTTATGTATAAAGAACCTCTTTCACAATAGATGGCACTCAATGTGCTTTTAATAATGAATGAGACTCAGATTTGAAAAACAAATATAATGGGAAGCTTTACTCATTGTGAAAATGGACTGTAAATTAAAGCATATGCCAATAAATTACTTAATCTGGCTTCATTCTGTGGAATTTCTCTTTAAACACCACAACCATGAAAAGTGAAACTGTCAGCTGTTAATGATGAAGAATATAAACAGTTAATGGAAAATCAAACTACTTTATAAAATACAAGACATTGAGGAGTTTGGAGCCAAAATCGTGTGAAAATAAAAAACGGTTGTAAATCACATAAACTGAGATAGCACTGAACGCCAGATTAGTAGATGACACTTGTGACAAGAGACAAATAGGAAAAGAAAGGTGAGGCATTAGTGCCACAGGATGGAGTCGTGGTTGGTGACACAGTCTCACGGCATCAGAGTCAAAGTCAAAGTGAACTTTATTGTCATCTCAACCATATACAAGTATACAGACAGACAAAATTGAGAAGCTCAGGGTCCACAGTGTAACAACATGACGTGCAAATAATAAATTAAAAATAGAATTAAAATTTAAATTTAAAAGTAAAACACAAACAAGACAAGACATTGTGCAAAGACAAGACAAGCAGCAGCAATATTGACATGTAGTTAGAAATATGAACACTGATGCAATGTATGGTATTTGCAATCTAGATACATAAATATAGTCAATAGATATGTAATATAATATAATAAATAAATAATAAATAATAGATATAGATAATACAAAAATTATCAGTGTGTGATAACAGTTGTTTAAGACATGTAAACAATAACAGGTCAGAATGTTTCATGGCAGAAGGATAACAAGAGTGTCAAAATCCTTAAAGGTCAGTATGAGATTTTCAGTTCTTTTCCTTCTTTGCAGGACAGTGGCTCGCATGTATAAAAGTTCTGATTTTAGAGGTGGTTGAGGCCGTGTGGAAGGTCCCAGGGGGCAGCATGGTGTTGAGGAGTCTAACAGCTTGGGGGTAAAAACTCTCCTGCAGCCTGGCAGATCTGGCTCTGATGCTGCAGTATTATTTTGAGATGACTTTTACTTTATGTCATGGTGCATTATAATGCAAGAGTAGCTATTAGAAGATGGGAAAATTGTGACCTGATACTCATGGTGAGCAACAGTACTCAAATAGATTTTGGAGTTCAAGTGATAATTGATTGGAATTAATGGATCCAAAGTATGCCAAGAAAACATTCTCCACACCATTACACCACTACCATTAGCCTGGACTATTGCCACAAGATAGGTTGGATGCATGGATTCATGCTGTTGACACCAAATTTTGATCCTACCATCTCTTGTTCCAGGTGACAATAGTGGCACCCAACGAGGTCTTCTGCTCTTGTGGCCCATCCACCTGAGAGTTCAACATGTTGTGAATTCTGAGATGCCTTTCTTCTCACCACAGTTGTATAGAGTGGTTTCTCTGAGTTACCATTGCCTTTCTGTCACTCCAGTGTGGCCCTTCTCCATTGACCTCTGTCATCAACAAGCCTTTTCTGTCCACATAATTGTGGTTTTCTTTCCAGGGAACTGACACGGAGTTTGTCAACACAGAGTTTGTCCTTCAGCTGGTCCTAGTAATGATTTAAGTTGAGAAAGGACCTTAAGAGGCAGGAGGGATGGCAGATTCTTGATGACGTCTTGTCTCTTCCAGCATGTTACCCAGTGTGAACTGAAGTAACCCAGAATTTCCTCATTTAACTATAAACAAAGAAAAGGTCTTTGTAGCACAACAGAACATAAATAACACTGCTCTCTGTACAGTAAAGTTAGCTTCAGCAAGAAGATCTCCATGTCTTTCTGTCTTTGTTGGGTCCAAATGGTGACCATGATCTGTAATCGTCCAGCTTGTATCTGCCTGCTCCTGGATGGGGTGGCACTTCCAATGCTCTGTGGAGGCAGGGGCAGGTGTCATCTCCTGATGATCTGAAATGTATAAAAACACTAAATATTGTTACAAAAGTCACGGCTGGTTTACCTATAACAAAAATTGAAGGTTGTATCCGGGCGGCACGGTGGCGCAGTGGGTAGCGCTGCTGCCTCGCAGTTGGGTGATCTGGGGACCTGGGTTCGCTTCCCGGGTCCTCCCTGCGTGGTGTTTGCATGTTCTCCCCGTGTCTGCGTGGGTTTCCTCCGGGCGCTCCGGTTTCCTCCCACAGTCCAAAGACATGCAGGTTAGGTGGATTGGTGATTCTGAATTGGCCCTAGTGTGTGCTTGGTGTGTGGGTGTGTTTGTGTGTGTCCTGCGGTGGTTTGGCACCCTGCCCAGGATTGTTTCCTGCCTTGTGCCCTGTGTTGGCTGGGATTGGCTCCAGCAGACCCCCGTGACCCTGTGTTCGGATTCAGCGGGTTAGAAAATGGATGGTTGGGTTGTATCCTCATCTAATGCAGTTTTTCACAATTTTGAAAGGTGAGCTGCCTTGTGGTGCTGTCTCCTGGTGGATAAAGCTTACACTGTACAGCACAGTCAACCTGAAACAGGATGTCACACGTAAAACACAATGGCTGAGGCCATCATCACAAACAAGAACAGCTAATTGAACGTCTATGTTGAGTTATGGCAAACTTTGCATTGTGGCTTCTGGAACGGCCAATACCATGTGAGATTCAGCTTTAACGATATTAAGACAAAATTTAGTAATTTGCAACAGGCAAGGCACACAACGTGAAAGCCTGAACTGTAATCTCCGACCACGAGACTGGAAGATCCACTCCTAAGCCCAACAGATCATCACTTTCATGTTTTATGCAGGGTTTCCTTTCAAGGCTTAAAATGTGTTCTTGGTTTTATTTAATATTTTTGTTATCTTAAAAATATTAGTTTAATGGTATGTTATGAATTCGATTTTTGGTTTTGTTTTGTATTTATGTAATAGTATGATTATTATAGTGTTTATAAATCTGTAGGGCATTCATAATCTGTTAAAAATATGGTGAAGTGGTGGCTCTGCAGGTAAGGATCTGCGCTGGTATCTAGAAAGTTGCCAGTTCAAATCCTGTTTCTGCCAAATGGGGTCCAACTGAACAAGGCCCTTAGCCTGAAAATTGTTCAAGGGGTACTGTACAATGGCTGACTCTACGTTCTGACTCCCAAACATCATATAAAAAAACAGTGTCCCTTTTGGGATTAATAAAGTATATATTGTGGGATATGGCCGGTCATTCATTCTGGCCAATACCCCACGCTGCCAGATGGAGCCCTCCCGGCAACATGGAGGTGCCCCGAATTCCAGCAGAGCATCCTGGACATTGGAGTTTTCCTTCACAGCCCTGTTGGATACCATGGGGGCCACCAGAGGATGCTGCAGGGAGGCATAGGGATTTTAATTTGCACTATAACCCGGAAGTACGTCCTAGTCACAGGGACAGAAGAAATGACGTACTTCTGGGATGAAGAAAAGGAGTTTTCACCTGACTCGGAAGTGTTAAGAATCACATGGACTTAACACTTCCGAGTCAGGTGAAAACTCCTTTTCTTCATCCCAGAAGTGTTAAGAATCACATGGACTAGTACTTCTTTATATTCCCTGCTCTGCTCTCCAATAAATTAAAGTTATCGCAAATATACTAATAACCCAATTGTGCTTTACTCACTCAGAATATGGAACCAAATTAGGAAGCATTTTAAGATGGAAAATCTTTTATCAGTGGCACCTCTGCAAGGGAACCACCTCTTTCAACCTTCTCAAGTATATCCAGTTTTTAATACCTGGAAAAGTTTTGGGATTAAAATGCTCAGAGATCTTTATATAGACAACATATTTACATCTTTTGAACAATTACGTTCAAAATTTAACCTCCCAGCTACACATTTCTTTTACTATCTTCAAATTAGAAATTTTGTTAAACAGAAATTGCCCGATTTCCCCCACCTTGCACCCTCCACAATGCTGGAAAAAATACTGCTCAATTCCGAGGAAACAAACACTATTTCCGCAATATATAAAATCTTATTAGAGTCCCTACCTTTCAAAGACCCAAGAGGACATTGGGAAGAAGATCTCTTAATCAATATATCAGAAAAGGAGTGGAAGGTAGCAAAGCAGAGAATTCACTCGAGTTCTATATGCGCAAAGCATAGAATTATTCAAGTAAAAATTATATATCGAGCTCATCTGTCTCGCTTAAAACTGTCCAAAATGTTTCCAGGCCAGGATCCAACCTGCGAGCGCTGCAACCAAGCTCCTGCCTCACTGGGTCACATGTTCTGGGCCTGCACCAAACTAACATCATTTTGGACAAAAATTTTTAAGTGCCTCTCAGACAGCCTTAGTATCACAATCCCTCCTAACCCACTAACAGCTGTGTTTGGTGTCCTTCCAGATGGACTGGAATTGGAGAAGGACAAGCAAACTGTGATTGCATTCACTACACTCTTGGCACGCAGACTTATTTTGTTAAATTGGAAGAATCCTAATTCTCCTCTTATAAGTCAGTGGGAAACCGATGTTTTATATTATTTGAAATTGGAAAAAATCTAATTTTCAGTTAGAGGATCTGTACAAAATTTTTTCAAAACATGGCAGGATTTAATCAATATTATTTTAGAATAAGAGAAATAACTATTATTGCATTTAACTCCCTTCTCCATCTCTTATTTATATAGATATTTACTTCTCCCCTTCTTTTGTCTAATGTTGCCTTATTAAAAAGCTTAAAGAAATTTTCCTTTAGCTAAGCTCTCCTTCTCAGGGGTGGGGTTTGATTTATTTTCAAATTTGTTGGGTTATAAATTGATCTGTTTGTATGGAATGATTACAATGAAAATTAATAAAATAAAAATATTAAAAAAAAAAAAAAGAATCACATGGACTGAGGGATCAGAAACATTTCCGGGTCAAGGACTATAAAAGGATTATGGGAGATCCCAGCAGTGAGCCGAGGTGGGAGGAAGGGTGACTGAGCTGCTGGGAGTGGAGGATTGATTATTGGTTATTTGATTGTGTATTGTTGTATTGGAGCATTGTGGAGTGGAGGGTGCTTTGTGCACATATTTATTATAAAATAAATAATTATTGGACTTTTATCTAGTGTCTGACGTGGTGTCTGAGGGTTCAAGAGGATGACAGCGCCCCCTATCTGTCACAATATATAAACTAGCTGTGTAAGCCTGTGCTGTAAAAAGCCCGGGGTCCTAGAAACTATTGAAATTGTCAGAAAAAAAATATGTAGAGATGTCAGGTAATTGAAAGGAACTGCTCTGGGCATCTCTCTCCTAGGAGGATTTGTTTTGCCGACATGCTCACATTGCTTGTGCATTAGCAGCGGGAGGAAAAGTAAAAGGGATACCGTTTTGCCGATGTTAACAGCTAACCGACTTTGTCTTTCTTCTGAAGTGTCGTTTTGCTGACGTGCTCGCGTTGTTTGTGTTATTAGCGGCTACGCGAGTTTTCTGTTTCCTCAGAGGTGGAGCCCTTACACTGTCTCTACCTCTTGCTACCGGGCCGGACAGACAGACAGATGCACACACTTCCATGTGTAGACTTTTATATATAAGATACAGTGATGTTTTTGTTTTATTCGGGGATACCAAGAACTAACCCAGTCTTGACAAACACAGGCGCACAAAAATATTGCTGTTAAATTCAAAAATAATAAAATAAACAATGAATGAAAAATAATTAAACTAGTGTGCATCACAGGAAGCCAGCCAAGTAAACCCTGATGGTGATAACTAATTCACTAAACAAAGTTATATGTAACTATTTAAAGAAAATCTCTCCCAATAGCCGCCGATATGATAAACCCTCACAAACACAGTCCAGATTCACAAACGCAACACATGGATTTGAATAAAATGTCCCCAGAGAACAACATCCTGAATGAGATGTGAAGATCGTCCTACCATGATACTGAATGTCCAGTGATGACTGGTGATGGAGGGAACATGCTCCGTAGATGAAGAATTCCAAACCAGACAAAACCACAAGAACAAGCCAGGCTCAGGACACAGAGCACAAATCCAGAAACAAACTGTGACCATTGAGGGTGGTGGTGATTCTAATCCCATTGAGTGGTTTGCTGCATTTAGCAATAGTATAACAAATACAAAAGTCGATCCTTTCTAACCATTTGTGACATCCTTTTTAAATCCTGTGCCTCTTCTGGTTTCTCCCAGCTAGTGGCACTGCTACAGATTGTTATGTAATTTAATGTTATTTTATTTAGTTGCCTGCCCTGTCTCCTTTATATTGAGCTACCTGATTAGACAGCTACGGTGCTGGCCCAACCAGTAATTAAGTGAGAGCTTCGGCATCGTGTTTGTGTTCTTTGGTTTCTTTTTTATTTCTGCTTTTTATACCTGTTAGGATTCCCAAGCTTTTCATCAATGCATTCATTTCAAGGTAATGATTTTGACTTGCTGTTTATTGGATTTGTTAGCTTTAGGTTTTGTGCTCTGGTCAAAACTAATTCTTGCTTTTTTGCCGCCTGCCTTACCTTTTGTTGCCCTTTATGAAAAAATAAATCTTTAATTTCAAAGAAATATTGTGTTTGTTGTCCTGTGACCAGAGGTTACATGGAAATTTCTGGAAATTTTAAACTTTTATTATGTTACAGCCCTAGGCCCATTTTTGGGCATGGGCAGGCAGAAAGGGTGCAGTTTTAGTTTGGAGGTAGGTTGCCTGGGGTGAGGCATATTCATTGGTCTCAGACCTGCTGTACTGACTTCATAAGGTGGCAGCAGCTTTTAAGTGGAGACGGAATCAAGAGATAGCAAAAGAAAAAAGAACAAGAAATGGCTCAAAACTAGAAAGAAGAAGGATCAGACAAGTTAGCTCAGTACATAAAACAAGAATTGTAGTCAGGGAGCTGTGTGGGAGATTTACAAACCAAAACTGAATAAGAAAGACATAACCAGAGTCAAAATGTTAATTTACTGTTGCAGTATGAGACTCGATATATTTAATGGTAAGGACTGAACTCGAAGACCAAAAACCGAAGCTTAGTTTCTAAACTCCAGTGTTATAACTGGGTTTCTGTTTATATTTTTATATATTTATTTCAATTAATTTGAATGATCTTGCAGTTTTTAGGGAATTTTTGAAAATATTGTTTTCAGTTCTGATGTTATTTTTAATTTTGTCATTTACTTTAAGAGTTGTTTTTTTATTGCATAGCTGTGGGCATGTTCTTAAAGGTCGTGACCTGAGGGTAATGAACATGAAAGATCAGCTGGCAGTCAATTCCTCATCCATGTTCTTTGCTTAAAACTTTTCTGATTTGATTTGTTTTTCTTTTTGGTAATGTTTTTTGACTATGAATATGTCTAACATCTTGGCTTGACAATAGTGTCATTTGATTTCTGGGTTTGGACCTTTGGACCTCCTGGTGCTCACTAAAATTTCCTGCCACCTTTCTGACCTGACATATCAGGAGGACAATGAGTAAGGTTTCTAATGCACAAGTTTTAGTTTGTTATCCATCACTTTTGGATATGGAAGAAGTGTCCATGCTGACTTAAATATGGTCATGCTGATGACATCACATTTGTCATGCTTCCTGGAGGATTCTAGATAATGATCACTAAGGAAACACCTAGAATTAAGCTTCAAAATGGCGACACACATAACAAATTAAAAATGATGTCTTGGCATAATAATTTTCTACTTCTTTAAATTGCCCTAAGATGGGGAAGTAAACTTATTTGTAGAAGTTTTTTTAGAATCTTTGTCCCTAATCCCCCCCCCCCCCCCCCCAAAAGATGCATTCTTTGTCTGAATATTTTATGAAAAAAACGCATTTTTTAACAATTAAAAATGTTATGACTAGGATTCCCAAGCCATGCAAGTTCTAACAAACTGAAAAGCACTTCTAATAATGCCCACTAGAGGGGGACATACCGCCACACCCCAGCTAGATAAACAGGCAAACACAAAATCTTCATAAAAATAATAAGGTTTTAGTCTTCATAAAAAAGACATGTCACACAGTTAAGATCCGTAGAGCACAATGGCAAAACAGAGCTGTGTAAAAACACAAGGCAATCCAAGCCAAGCACAGTCCCAATACAGAAATCCCAAGACAAAGTTAAAAAACAAAGCACAAGAGTTAAAAATCCAGAGGTTTCAAAAAGCATAAGCACAGAAAAAACACAAGAACTCACCTATAATTCTGTGGCCTGTTCAAAATGAACCACCAGGAACAGTGGGAGACTCTCCAATTTACAGGACAGAGGGCAGTTCCAGGAGGTGATTGACCCCACTCCCTGGAGGACCACCCTCAAATCACATAGAATATAGCCGAGGCATTGTAGTCTGGACACAAGCAATGGCAAATAAACACAAAGAAACTAAATAAATGCAATAGAACCAAAGAAGACAACATAAAACATGAATTTGAACCCCAGCCAGTCAAGGAGGGGAAGCATCAGTTACGGCACTGTGGCCATGTAGCGCGATTCCCCGAGGGTGATCCAGGTCACAGGATCCTCACTGTTGAGGACCCGAGCAGTTGGACCAGGCCAAGGGGATGCCCACGTAACACCTGGCTGCGGTAGATAGATGGTCATTTCCAGGGAGTGGGACTGGACCGCGTGTTTACCTGGGGGGTTGTCTACCAGAATCCCAAGCTGTTTTGTCATGTGAAAGGTGTGGCAATGCGCTATACCAGTTCATGCTCCCCAACCTGAACCTGAACCTGAACCTGTACATTCTAATATCTTTCTGTCCTCATAGGTTCAGGTGTGTGTGGGGGGGTGTCTCCTTAGGGGTTTCATTGAAAAGCTAAGCAGGGTTAGGGGTGTTAAACACAGTTCAGTGAGACAACGGTGAACAACAAGTAACGAAACTTGTTAAAGTCTCGACATTAAGATCTTGGGCCAGAGATCTGGACCTGTATGGTGAAAATTAAGGACTCTAAGGATGCATTTGCCTTCACATCTTAGCCTGGGAAAGACAGCCAGACAACATGGGTGTTCCTATAGACCCTTAATCTAGACCCTGAAGTGCGCCCCCCCCCCCCCCCCCCATACATCAAAGGCCAAGGGCAAATAAAATTTAATTTTCACACAAATGCTTTAATGGACTTGTTTTTTTAAATCAAAGTTACTTCTTCATAAACATGGTATTTATGCATTTGCCATGTTAAATTGTGTTCTATAAAGTTAAACATTTTATATAAATTAAAATAACATCTTCACACCACCACGTTACATTTTAGGACATGGGGCACAGAGGAAACATTTAAAAAATTAGCAAATATATCGATTTTTCAAGCCAAAACTGTTGTTGAGCATGAATCTGCACCTTGTGATTACAAACACATAGTAAAATAGTTTAAACATGTCACTTTTCAACAATGAAAACATTAATATTATGAGGCTCAGCTATTTTAAAAGAAGACCAGCTATGTGTGATAGATCAGCACTAAGTCTTCCTGTGCACCAACCTTTCATCTTGTCAGGGGGTGGTTTCCTCCTAAACGACCAAATCACAGTTAACTATTCATGTCATGTGGTTGATTTTCTTTTGATTTATTTTCTGGATTTATGTGAAAACTCACGCAATCAAATAGAAAATGTATTCTTACCATAAGAAAAGCAGTACCATATGAGATAAAATGATTATTTCCAATTACTGTTTATTGTCATAAATATGCATCATAAAAACAGAAGGTCATGTCAGGTCAGGTTGGGGAACATACACTAGTACAGCACTTTGCTGCACCCACCACACAGTGAAACATCTCGGGATCGCGGTTGGCAACCCCCAGGCAGACAAGCAGCCCAGTCACACTCCCCAGAAATGACCCTCTATCTGCCGCAGTCAGGTGTTAGTTGGGCGTCCCCTTGGTCTGGTCCAGCCATTTGGGTCCTCAACAATCAGGATCCTGCGAGCCAGATCACCCTTGGGGAATCGCGCCACATGGCCATAGTGTTGTAACTGATGCTCACTCACTATGCAGGTAATGTGCCTCATTCGGGACACCGTGAGCAACAAAGTCAAACCAGCAGTACCCAAGGATTCTCCTAAGAGATACCGTACCAAAGGAGTCCAGTCTTTGTCTCAGGTCACTGGATAGTGTCCACAGCCACATAGCAAAACAAGAAGCACCAGGACTCCAAAGATTTGGACCTTCGTCCTTTTGCATAGATATCGGGAGCGCCACACAACCCTTTCCAGTGACCTCATGACCCCCATGCTCTCCAAATCCGTCTACTGACTTCATAGGAAGAGTCACCAGAGACATGAATGTCACTGCCAAGGTAAGTAAACCTCTCGACAAGGTCAACACTCTCTCCGCAGACAGACACACTGCTGATGGCTGTGGCCAAGAGGTCATTAAAGGCCTGGATCTTGGTTTTTATCCAGGACACTCTCAAGACCAGACACTCAGACTCCTTGCTCAGTCTCTTGAGAGCCCTGATCAGAACTTAGATTGACTCTGCGAATATCACAGCATCATCAGCAAAGTCAGGATCATTGAATCTCACTTCAACAACAGATACCCCACAGCTGATGGACCTAGCAAGCCTGCCCAACACCCAGTACCATGCAAGCATTGAACAGAGTAGGAGCAAAAACACACCACTGACGAACCCCAGAATTAAATGGGAAAAAAAGGTAGAGGTTCTGCCTCCACTCTGCACAGCACTCACAGTACCAGTGTACAGGCCGATCACTGGAGAGTGGGTATCAATAATTGCCAACTATTTTATCTTGAAAAATAGACTTATTTGATGCTTTTTAGACTTTTCATCTGTGCTCCATGCCCTCCATTCTAAAACATCAGTGTGAGCAAGATATTTTTTAAATATCTAGAAAGCGCTTCACATTAGAACATAATTTTACATATATACCATGATTGTGAAGAAATAACTTAGAATTGAAGAATACCAAACATATCCTTTAAGATCACAATGTCTGAGTTTCACTAATAAGGTGGAGGGAGGATGAAGTAAAAGACATGAGGAGCCAACGTCACCCAAATATCAAAACAACCTTTTTTCACCTGTGTATGAGCTTCAGGTATCCAGTTTTACATTTAGTAAGCCTACTTGTATTATAAGGCTCCTACGAACTTTAAGGATATCCTCCTCTGGGTGCTCTCCCTCATGGCAGTTACCCCAATGTGACAGAAAAAGCAAACCTGGTGAGTGTACTGGGCACCATAGGGCACAATCACAAATACACTTGCACTCCATTCTACCAGCTCCCCTGATCATATCCTGCTACTTAATGGCACAGAGATGCAGATTTTTTCTGTTTCTTTATGTTGTCTACATATTACAAAAAAGACAGCAGAGCTATAGAGAACGTCCAGAGGAGTGTGACGAGGATACATCCGGAACTAAGAAGAAGAACGAGCTATGAGGTGAGATTAACCTTTTCAGTTTAAGCAGAGATTAGGAAGTGACATGATCAAAGTGTTTAAAATTATCAGAGGAATAATACAGTGCATCCCAGCTGTTACTTTAAAATAAATCCTTCAAGAGAAACACAGGAGCACAGATGGAAAGATGGTAAGGGCGGACTTCATACAAATGTTAGGAAGTTTTTCTTTGTGCAAGAACCATAGACACATGGAATCAATTTCCATGTAGTGTGGTGGAGAGCAGGACCCTCAGATCTTGACTTGTAATTCTGGAGAATCCTAGTCAATAGGATGGATGAGTTTTTTGCTCTGAATTGCCCTAATGTTCTAATGTCCCTTAGTCCTTACCTTCCATTCACACAACTCAAAATAAGCAGTCGTGTAGTTAAAAGATGAAAGTTCCTTTAATTTCTTCATTATTTTCTATCAGAGTCAAACCAATATACATAGAACTCAATTCCACAGCACTCCTAGAGTGGGCTAAAAATAACTACTATCCAGTAAATATTTATGGATTATCACATTGGTCTGTAAAAAAAAACAAAAAAATTCACTCCTGTGAAGAACTGTAGGTGTATAGATCTGAGGGTGCTGAATCCAAATCTCATCCAGTCTTTGATAGATCAAGATTTAAAATAATAAACAAAAAACACTCCTTTAGAGAAAATAAACATGAAAAACTAGATTTGAAAAAAATTATAAATTACACACATAATTGTTTTAAATAGAATTACTACTTACAAAATGTATTCACTTGGTAGTTTTTTCCCCCTCATAATCCTATGAAGGTGTTTCACGGTGTAATGACCGACAGACGTCTGCTAACACAGACTCACTATGATGTCTTTCCACCTGAGCAATGTCCTTATGGAGCCTCTCCCCATGTTCATCAGAGAGGCCGCACCCAAGATCTCAGGGGAAAAATATATGAAATGAGGGTGCAGGAAATGGATTTTTAAAGACATGTTGCACCCAAGTGCTTGGAAGAAAGGACAAAGATCCTTGAGTATTTCCTTATAGTTTTCCACCTTTGTATTCCAAGGAAAACTGGGGCGCACATGTTTTTTTACTTTCTCGTATACAAAGTATAGGGAAAGTATTGTAATCAACCAAAAATTCGATCTCGAGATTTCGATGAATCTCAACATTTTAGATCTCCAAATTCAATTTTGAGATTTTGATGAATCTCTTCGTTTTAGACTTACTTTCTTGCAGGGAAAGTATTGTAATCAACCAAAAATTCGATCTCGAGATTTCGATGAATCTCAAGATTTTAGATCTCCAAATTCGATTTTGAGATTTTGATGAATCTCAACGTTTTACACTTCCCTGAATTCGATTTACTTTCTTGCAGGGAAAGTATTGCAATCATCCAAAAATTTGATTTCAAGATTCTGATGAATCTCAACATTTCAGACTTCCCTGAGTTTGATTTACTTTCTTGCAGGGAAAGTATTGTAATCATCCAAAAATTTGATCTCGAGATTCCGATGAATCTCAACATTTTAGACCTCCAAATTCGATTTTGAGATTTTGATGAATCTCAACGTTTTAGACTTCCCTGAGTTCAATTTACTTTCTCACAGGGAAAGTATTGTAATCATCCAAAAATTCAATTTCTAGATTTTGATGAATTTTGGCGTTTTAGACCTCCCTGAGTCCGAAAATACCATTTTTGGAATTATGTCTGTGTGTCTATGTGTGTGTGTGTGTGTGTGGGTGGGTGCGTGTGTGTGTGTGTGCGTGTGTGTGTATGTAAACACGATAACTTGAGTATGCTTTCAGTTAGGTTAACCAAATTTTGCATACAAGTATTGGGTACAAAACGTAGATTTCTGTCAACCTTTGGGCTATTTCCGTTAACCGGAAGTGGTACTTTTTTATTCATGCAGCTGCAGAGTCCAATTTACTCAACTTTATTTTTATAATAATTGCTCAATATGTTATTAATTTAATTTGATTTGTTGTTGGTGTTGCTTTAATGTACATAAAATAAAAATATAATCGTTGTCTTGCAGTTTACTCCTCAAATATCCATTCCCATATCTAAATATATGAGAAAGTCTAGGGGAGACCATTCCTGATTTTTTTTCCAATAAACAAGATGTTTTTTACTGTTTGCTTTCCTGTTATCTGGTCAAGACTATGGATGACGTTGCACTTCTTTAAAAACCATTGAAACAACAGCTGTTTAAAAAGGCATCTTTCTAACCTTCTAAACGTAAACTCTTGGCTATTTTGTAGAAAGAAAAAGCAAGAAAAAAAAATTACTAAAATCATTGTGTGTGGTAAATACTTGATTTTTGGTTATTTCCATCTCAACTATCTAACTGTTGGGTTTTCAGCTCAACAAATATTTCAGATAATATTCTGAGCATGAAAAATACTTATACCATAAAACAAACAAAACTGAATTTGATATCTCATGGAAACGGCTTGTGGTAGAAATGTTCCAGTTTTAGAAATGGGTTTAGCACATGTAAGTCTTTTTGTACAGCAGGATTTTGTTGCAGACCAGTGAAATGGACAAAGCCTGCGTATTTAACCCATCAACCTTACATTAGCACACATGACTGCTGGAATCTGGGAGAAACGCTGAAGTAACTGCACAGACATGAGCAGAACACCTGAACTACGTATGGGCACTGACCAGGCTGGGATTTGAACCCAGGGGACATAAGGGAACAGTGCTGGTCACTGTGCCTGAGTGCCACTTTTAATAATTGTGTAGTATTTATTAAATAATGAAGCAGACTGTGTATGTGTAGACTATGTGTGTGTATGTGTGTGTAGCCCTATAATAGACTGGTGCCCTGAGTTTGTTCCTGTCTTGTCCCTGTACTGGTTGAGATAGGCTTCAGCCCCACCAATGCGACCCTGGTCTGGATTAAGTGGGTTAGAAAATGACATGATATTCTGTAAATGATCCTGGCATAGTCGTAGCACTACTGCCTTGCAACAAGGAAACCAGGGTTCAAGCCCCAGGTGCTCCCTCTGTGGAGTTTGCATATTCTCCCCATTTCCACTTGGAGTCTCCCCAGTTTCCTCCCAAAGTCCAAGAACATGCTGGCTAAGTAGATCAGCAGTACTAAACTGGCCCATGATATTTTTGTGTTTTCACTCTGTGACAGACTGGCTTCATGTCTTGGTATTGTCTTGCCCGGTGCTAACGGGCATGGGCTCCAGATTCCTCACTGGCCTGCTCTGGATATTTAGAAAGTGAATGGATTGTGTGTATTGGTGCATTTTAGGTTACTGTTAAAAACTAAAATTTAAAAGAAAATTTAAAAAGGATAGATTGTCATATTGTACTTGCATGCGGCCCTTTTTGTGTGTGTGTGTAAAAGTTATTGGGCATGATGCGGCATATCCATGTTAAGGACTAATTGCTTGGTGTTTATCTGACCAGAATGTGGTTTCTGTTAACCAAAATGGTAAAAACGGCAAAAAGATAAAGACTTTAGTTCAGGATCGTGGGGCCAGGATGTGGCAGGTGCTAAATAATACTATTCCAGGATGGGGTTTATATTTTTTGCATTTATTTAGCAAATCAATCTGACAATGGGGAAAGCAATATTTACTTAACAGGATTTCTTAAAACAAGCTAAATAATCATAAATACAAATTTCTTGATAAGTCAATAAATCTTACAATAATGAAAACAAGATTTAGTGGCTTGATATAAAAAAATTTCAGTTTTTTAGATTTCATTTTTAGCAGTTTTGCTTAGAGAGTGTGTTTGAAGCAGTGACCACTGTAAGAGTTCGGCAAATGTAAATGTTTTAATGTATATATTAGTCACACCATCAGCTGTCCATTCATTTTCCATTCTGACTTGCCAAGTCAAAGGAGCTGGAGCCTATTTTAGTAGCATTTGGTGCAAAGCAGGAGCCGGCCCTGACCATGCATCACAGAACACACTCACACACACACACATACAATCACTCATAGTGTGAATGGCAGGACCACCAATCACTTTTTATCTAGAGTGACACACTCAGAGTGTAATCAAATCCAACCTGCTCCAGTTGGTACTTGTTCAGAGTTCAGAGTCTTAGACAAAACTCATCACAAAAGAAAACTCAACCAGGCTTAACAAAGGTGCTCATAAATCTTCTCTCTGGCTCACCACATCATAATTGTGTCCAGGTAATTTGGATGGAAATGGCGGTAAAGAGTACAAAAGGTAAGCTCTTCTGTGTTTTCTAGTTAATAAAATTAAGTTCTACGTTTAAAAGAATGAGGTTTGTATTTTTCAAGTTGAAGTTATTTCTTCTCAAACAGGGTATATATGCATTTGCCCCACGAAATTGTGTTGCAAAGTTCAGCATTTTCTATAACTTTAATTAAAAAAAAACTAGCCCACACTGACTGGACACAAAGCACCACCGGAAAATAAAATTCTAAAAGCAACCAAATACAGTACGTCCCCTTTCAGTTGTAATAAGAAAAAACAAGCCTTCTGTTTTGGACGCATGATAATGACAGTAAAAAGGATCTGAAAACAATTATTTTATAGAATATTTCTAGAACTATTTTTCTTCACATAAAATATATTTTCTATTAAGTTGTGTAAGTTTTCACGTAAATACGTAAATTAATTGAAACAGAGCCAACCACATGACACTAAAAGTTTACTGTGATTTAGTCTTTCCATAGGAAAGGGGGTGAAGGTTATTGCACAGGAAGACTAAACACGTTCTTTTAAAATGGCTGAATCTCATAATATTGGTGCATTTTTGTTCAAAAATGACATGTATAAACTATTTTACAATGTGTGTGTAATGGCAAGAGGTGGATCAATACTCGACAACTGATTGGCTTGAAAAGTTAACATATTTGGTAAGTCTTAAGGCTTTTGTTTACCGGCTGTACTCATGCCCTGTTAATTTCATTGTTAAACACCAGTGTGGTCAAGATGATCTTTGTAGTGTATAAAAAATGCTGAACTTTGAAACTCAGTTTTGTGTGGCAAATGTATATACTGTATACCATCTTTGTGAAGAAACATCTTTGACTTGAAAAATACCACACTTATCCTTAATATCCTTAAAATATTCTTTTTCTTATTTGTGCCAGTGTGTGAGAACAATTTGCATGATGGGCAGACGAGTTGCAAGTGGGGACTGTGTACACGTGACAGTACTACTACTACTACTAGACTAATCTAGAGTTGTTCATCCATCCATCCATCCATTTTTTTAACCTGCTCATCTTAAGTAGCATCATGGGGAAGCTGGAGACTATCCTGGCAAGCATCAGGAACAAGGCAGGAACAATACCTGGAAACTGCGCCAGTCCATTAATTAAAATAAGGCCCACTTCTTTGTGTTGTACAAAGAAAGTTGTTTTATTCACATGAAATAAATTACCAAGTAATGTGGTGGAGAGTAGAGCCATAGGGACCTTCAAATCTCAACTTGACGTTATTTTGAACAATCAAGGACAGCGGTTCTTAAACTATGGATCATGGGTTGCCACCTTTAGGGTTGCACAGGGTTGGGACCCACCAAGGACGGAGTGGTGGCTCTGAGGCTAGGGATATGCACTGGCAATCGGAAGGTTGCCGGTTTGAATCCCGTAAATGCCAAAAGGGACTCTGCTCTGTTGGGCCCTTGAGCAAGACACTTAACCTGCAATTGCTGAGCGCTTTGAGTAGTGAGAAAAAGCGCTATATAAATGCAAAGAATTATTATATTTAATGTGAAAGGGTCACCTACAGTATCACATTCTGAGTTTTTTTAAGCAATCATTGCTCTACTATGACTATTAGCAGCAACTCTTGAAGGAGACCCACCCATCTATGAATGTTGGCAGCAATTCTCCCTATCGTATTGGACAGGATCTCAAAGACACTAAGATGGGCAAAATTGAATGATGTGAAAAAAAAGTTTAAGAAGCTCTGATCTTGGTAAATAGGATGGTTGAGTTTACCAGGCGGAATGGCCTGTTCTTGTCACAGTTGTTCTAATGCTCTCATGTTCATTCGTTCATTCATTTATTCACTTTGTAAACCTTCTTATTGTGTTTCATGTATGGTCATGGAAAGCAACAGCTAATTTAAGCAGCATTGTGTGTAAGGCAACAACCGACCCTGGATGGGACACCAATCTGTCATACGGAAGACCCATACATAGACCTGCATATACTCATACTGGGTCAGTTTGGAGTTACTAAGGATCCTGTCACTAACACCTTTGGAATGTATAAGAAAGTTAGATGCATTCATTAATTTGTTAACTCATTTATTCACTTTCCATACTTACTGTATTCCATTTCAGGGCTTCAGGAGCCTAGAGCCTATCCTGACAGATGTAGTTCCTAGGCAAGAGTCAACTCTGGTTAAGATACCAATTCAACATAATTTTATAGCCACATTTACACTCACCAGGTCAATCTAGCATCACAGAGTAACGTAACAAGCTCCTCTTTAGGATGAGGGGGGACTAGATTAATTTGTTCATTTTTTCACTTTATAACCATCTAACTATACCCTAAATCAGGGTATTGGAAAGCTGGCAGCACTGTGGAGAAACAAACATTGGTTGGGACACCAGTCCATCATAGAACACACAAATACTTACCTGACACCCAACTTACCATAACAGACCCAAATCCGTCGAATACAACCTTGGGTTATGGATGGGCCATGGGCTAATCTCAGCAGCAATGACTGTAAGTCAGGAATCAACCCATGATATGATGTCCTTCCATCACAGAGTCCACTCTTATACACACCCACACAGGGCCAGTTTGGAATGCCAACTAATCTATCAAATGTGTCTTTGGGGATATGGAAGAAAACTGGATTAATCTATTCATACGTTCTCTTTTCAATCATCTCACTGCATTCTAATTTAGGGTATGAAAAAGCTGGCAACCCTGAAGAGGAACCAACATTTTGCAGTTCATCACAGGGCATAACCATACTTACTGATACCCAGCTTAACATAACATTTCCAAACCTGCCTGATCCAATTCAGGGTTGTGAATGAGACACAGGTTATCTCAGCAGCACTGAGTAAGGTAGGAATCAACCAAGAACAGGGCATGCACCCATCACAGCGTCCCCTTTTATATTCACACACACAGGATCCATTTTGGAATGCCAACTGTGATGGCAGAGCTGCGCGAGATGGTGGGCTTGACACACAGAGAGGTCATTTATGTCACCAAGAGGTACACATCTCATAGGGGTAAAGCTCACCAGAGAGCAAATCTTCAAACTAAAGAGACATTGAAGATACAAGTGGGACTTGCACGGTGGATGGGTGGAGGGAAGGAGAATATTTCTTTTTAGTATGAAGATTTGCTGTGTTGTGAACTGTCAGCAGCAAGTCACAAACCTGCAGTCTTCCCCACTCAGAGACGAGCACTTGCAGTGTGAGCTAAATGGAGAACTCCTTTAGTCAACCATGTAGTGCCTGTCTCTGAACACTAGGAGCGGTGCGCCTTCTGGTGATGTCAGATGATCTCTATCTGTGTGAGTCCCCACCGTTTCATGCAGCGTCACCACTACACCATCTAATCAAGCAAGCATGACTTACGGAATATGAGAGGAAACTGAACCAATTCATTCATACACCCACTTTCCAACCATCCAACTGTACCCTAATGCTGGGTAATGGAAAGCTATGTGCACTGAAGAGGAACCAACACTGAACGGAACAGCACTTCATCACAGGACACACTTAAGCCCACACCCATACTCACTGACCCCCAAGTTAACTTAACATTCCATAACCTACCTAATCCATTTAGGGTTGTAGGAAAGCCACAAGTAGCACTTAGGTTTAAAGTAGGAACCAACACAGGACAGGATGTCCACCCATCACAGGGCCCACTCTTATAATAATAATAATTATTATTATTATTTACATTTATATTGCGCCTTTATCACTACTCAAAGCGTTTTACATAGTGAGGCAGAAGCCAGTACAACCACCATTACAGTGCCTGATGATGCAATGGCAGCCATTTTGGACTGGTATGCTCACCACACATGAGCTATTAGGTGGTGAAGGAGTGAGAGATAGATAGCCAGTAAGGGACAGGGGATGATTAGAGTCCAGAATGACTATACCATGGTGGGCAATTTATCCTGGACATCAGGACACACCCTACTCATTATGAAGGATGCCCAGGGATCTTTTAAGACCACAGAGAGACAGAACCTCGGTTTTACGTCTCATCTGAAGGATGGCGACATATTTGCAGCACAGTGTCCCCGTAATGGCACTGGGGCATTGGGATCCACATTTAGATCACAGGGTAAGCAGCCCCCGGTGGCCTCGCCAACACCACTTTCAGCAGCAACCCCAACGTTTTCCATTCAATACAATACAATACATTTTATTTTTATAGATCCCAAAATTACACAAAAAGTGCCGCAATGGGCTTTCACAGACCGTGACATGACTCTCTAAGAAGACAAGGAAAAACTCCCAAAAAAAAAATCCTTGTAAAGAAAGAAAATGGAAGAAACTTTGGGAAATGCAATTCAAAGAGAGACCCCTTTCCAGGTAGGTTGGGCGTGCAATGGGTGTCAATAAAAAAAGGGGTAAATGCAATACAATACACAGAAAAAAACACAAGTAATCATCAATACAATTTAATAGTGCAATAGAAATATTATAAGTACAGAGCAGAATATAACAATAGATGACATTCAAGTACCGGCCAGGCCTGAACATACTTAGCTTCAGGTGGATTACCTGTCCTGAAGTTCATGGGACATGGCTGCTGTTATACATGTTTACAGTGAACCAGTTTGGAATGTGGGAGAAATTAATGTATTCATTCAATTAATCCATTTATTTACTAACTCATTTGTTCATTTATTCATTAATTTACCATCATGCTGTAGTCACAAAATGCTGGAGTTTATTCTGGCTGGAAACAGGCCTGGGTGGGACACCAGTCCATTCATCAGCACAGCCAAACTTACTCACAATTGGACAGCAGTGGGACAGTCACTTGTCCAGAAAGAAGTGAAATTCTTACTTGCATGTCTGAGCCCCATGCCACACATCACAAGCATTCAACACCACGATAAACAAGAGTGAATTAATATACAGAGCTTTATTTTACTTAATTAGCTTAATCTACACATCCTTGAGGCTTGCATAGTTTTAGTAACCCTGTTTTTATAAAGAACATTATCTTATAAATTTTAGGCCCAATTTCAGATCCCACTGACTGTGTTGTTTGCATGTTTCTCTTCCTGATGCTAATAACACACACAATCAAAGCACAGTATGTACCTTCTTACTGCCATTATTCTCTTGTTCACATGCTGTGCTGTTTTCTAGGCCAGACAGGTTTATCTGTTCTCAGCAATTCCAGTCAAAACCACTTAGAACAGGTTGAGTACAAAAAGAGAGAATGTGACTCTTCCTGAAAACCAAGCTGTCGGACAGGAATGGTCCCGGCTGTTTGAAATTCCTGCGACCGGCTTTTTCGCTTGTAAGCTCTCAAGCTTTGCAGTGTACAGAGTTTTTACTTCTCGCACTGCCCAGTTTGAACCAGGCAGTAATTGGAAGAGTTCACACCATCAAAGAAATGTTCATGACAGTGCATTCCTCTGTCCATCTGCTATCTAAAATGAATTTGAAATCCACAATGCCTTTAGGTGGCCATAAATTAAAGTCAGATAAGCCACAAAGGCCTATCTGACTTTAAAATCGATGACACTAGAGTGGTTGGGCTTGAGAAGTCTTCATGTTTTAGATGGAACAGGTTTGCCAGGACTGATCCTAATTTTGATAAGGCAGCCTGATAAAGTGAGGTGGGCTCCATGATAGAAACTCTCTGGTGTTGTTGTCAAGATCTGGTCGTTGCCCTGTCGGTCTGGATGAAGGTGATCTGGGTCCTTGTGGTCAAATGAACACCAAGTCACCATCTGAAACGGAAAGTGCAACACATGGTGGGCAGTTGGCTATGACATTAAGATGGACACCTGCTGCTCCTTCATGATTGGACTTTAATGCTGACTCCCTCACTGTGTTTTCAAAGTGTTTGAAGACTCTCTTGTTCTGTGATGATGGTTTTGATGTGAGGTTCTTGGTAGCTAAGAAAACATTAACAAGTCTTGTGTTGTTGTGCTTGGTGTAAAGTTCTTCACCCGTGATGGTTCTAACCTTGTCCTGTAGCACATGATTCAAACCTGTCTCCCAGACTGATATTTCCTCAATTATGTTGATCTCTTTTGTAAGTTGCTTTGGTTAATAATATCTGCTAAGTGAATAAATGTAAATATAAAAGACACGCATTCAGTATTACAAAACACAGGAAAAGCAGCTTTGTGGGAATGTGTCCCAAATTGGACCAGTGCCTCGCCCAGGGTTTCCTCCTGCTTTGTTCTTTAATACTGAATAGACTCTTATCCCTGGCAACGCTGAAGTGGATTAACTGGCCTTGAAAATACGTAGAGGAATGGGAAATAGCAGGCAGGAACACATTAAAAGCAGGCAGGTGGTCTGGGCCGCTGGCAAAGATCACAGGCTCATATGGAATGAGTAGTCCATCTAAACAAATGGGATGCTATGATGAAATCAAAGGGGTTTGAGATTTGGTTGATCATGAAAGTCCATCCATCCATACATCCATCAAATAGTTTACTGAACCTGATTAATTAAGGTTTAGAGACATGGCAAATGGAATCCATCAAGACCAAGGCAGGAACCAACCCTGGACAGGGTAACAATCCATTACAGGGTGTTCAATCATGCATACATACACACACACACACACACGCACACACACTCACACACATACATACACTCTTTGACCTGAGGCCATTTTGGAATCACCACTTAACATGCATTTCTTTGGAATGTGAGAGGAGAACAAACATAGACCCTTGGAGAATGAGCGAATTCCACATGGACAGTGAGCTGTGAGGCAGCAGTACTGTGACATCCCTTATTTGTTGCTAGAGAAAAAAAATGTAATGTTATTTAATAGAGTTTTTTTTTTTCATTTTCAAAAATAAAATACACCATGAAGTCCATGTGTTTAATTTGTAGTGGCTCTGTGGGTAGCGACTATCATCTCAGATTTTGGCTTGTGACACTGGCATGGACTACAAAATCTCTCTTGTGTTTCACAGACTTGCTGACAGGCGGATTGGTGACTAAATTAGGTTTGGTATTAGTGATCATGTAAGTGTGCCCAACTTAGAACTGGCGTCCTATTTAGGGCTGGTTCAGGCTCAGACAATTTACTACAATACCCATCAATCCTTTTCCCAGTGTTGCTGTCGCCAGTTCAGGGTCACTGGGTACTTTGGTAATATCATTCACAAGGAGGGATCAAGACCTGAATGAGGTGACATTCCATAACAGGCCCCATTCACACTGCACCAGTTTCCTTCCATCCATCCATCTATTTTAAACACCCACTTATCCGGGACAGGGTCATGTGGAAGCTTGTGGCTCTCCCAGCAAACATCACACAACACAGGAGCAACACCTCGACAGGGTGCCAGCTCTTCATAGGATGAATGGCTAAAAGCTCAGACATATCAGGGATAATGCCAGTCTACCTAACCTGTATGTCTTTGAACTGATGGTGGTAACTTGAGCACTCAGAGGAAACCCGCACAGACTTGGGGAGAACATGCATACTCGACTGCACCAGGATGTGAACCTCGGTTTGCTTATTGTGAGGAAGCAGAGCAACCGTTCAGCCACCATGCTGCACTCTGGGCCAGTTTACTTTCTCCAGTTAACCTGAACCTGCCCATCTGTGAAGAGCGGCAAGAAAACCAGAGGGGTCACTGAAAACCCATAGTGGGGGATCCACTGTAACCCTGAACTGGATTTGATAAAGGATATATGGATTTATTGCTTTAATCCATTGACTGAACCCATTTATACCAATTCATTGTTGTACCCCATGGGAGCACAAGGGTCTGTGGTCAATATTTTAAATAATTATAATAATTTTAAATATACTATACTTTAAACTTGTATTTTCATTTATTTTTATATTTGTATATTTGGCCAATGTCTTAATCCAAGGAGTCTTCCATTTATGACACTTTAAAACAATTGACAGTATTTTTTTTTAAATCTGTCATGCAGGCAGGTGAAGGAATATCTTCAGGGACACACAGGGACATAAAGGCAGGACTTGAACCCGTAACCTTGTGAGTTAATGTCCAGTGCCTTCCACTGCCTACACAGGCTTACACAGGTCATGCACTCTGCTTTACTATAACACAACATGACAGGGGGCTGGCCAGTAGCACAGCATACAAGGTAGAGACCAGCACCAGATAGGATACCAGCCCACTGCTGTGTCCAGTCCCACACACACCCACCCACTCATTCAACCAGGATGGTCTACAACAGCATACATAAGAACATACGGAATCTGACAAACAAGGGGAAACCCTTCAGTCCATGAGGACCATTTGTTTAGCTAATGGCTAAGCCATCCCAATATCTCATCCTGATACTTCTTAAAGGTTTCTGCTTCGACTCCATGTCTCTGTAGTTTGTTCCAAATTCCCATAACTCCTGAAGTATTTCCTGGCTTCAGTCTTAAGCACACTTACCCTTAATTTCCACTGATGTCCTTGAGATGAAATTCATTCTTAGGCTGGAAGAACGTTGCTGGCTCTACTTCATTAGTGCCTTTGGGACTTTTAAATACCTGGGGTGGTCTCCCAGTCTCCTCCGCTCAAGACTAAACAGGTTTAATTCTCTGAGTATATCAGATTAGGACATGTCCTTAAGTCCTTGGTTGCTCTCCTCTGCGCAACTTCAAGTGGTGCTATGTCTTTTTTGTACCTTTTTGGTGACCAGAACTGCACACAAAAGTCCAGTTGTGGTCACATTACTACATTATATAATCTGAGCATAACAGTTTTTCATGATATAACCTAACATTTGATAAGCCTTTTTAATTGTCTCTGATAATTCATCAAATGATGCAAATGCTGTGTCAACCTAAACCCCTAAATCCTTTTCACAGTTGCTTCCTGTGGGACAGTGTTTCTGATCTTGTATTTATAATTCACATGCCTTTTGTCCAAGTGTAGCACTTTGCATTTTCCAGGTGTAAAGTGGGCTCTGCAGTGATGTACCATTTGTCAGGGCTTAATCTCGAGCAACCAACGCCTCACCTCTTCAAAATGGGGGCACATTCTATGGCTGAAGAATGTAAAATGTAAAATTGGGCAATTGTAATTTTCCTAAGAGAAATGGCCTGAAAGTTGAGTGTTATAGCTTCGGTTACCGTATATACTTGTGTATAAGTCGGGTCTTGAAAACCATCATAATTATAAAGGTCAGACCCTGATTTATATGCCCGTTCAAAAATACAACACTTAATCCAGTCTCGCAGACACATCGAAATTTGTTGCAGCAGTGCAGTTACCAATTTCTTTCGGCACTTCAACGACTTTTAATTTAAAACCAGCTTCATATTTTCTTCTGATCGAACACTCCATTGTAGATAAGGGATGCTCTTACGATAAATGTGTATGCAGGTGTGAGATACAAAAAACACAAAACAGTGCAAACATTGCTTTGGAGTAGTTCAGGTATTACCGTGTGGTCACATAGGCACAATACATAGAAAAAATAGGCAGTGTGCTCCGTGGTTACTCTCTCAGGTGGGCGTTAGCATATCACAATCTCTTGGACCAATAACATGACATTATAAACAATAACAACTGACATTATAAAATACTGGAAATTTTACGGTAAAGTCAAGTCCCGACTTATCTGCGGGAGAACTTAAACGCAAATATATATGGTAATAACAATTTTAGAAATATATTTTCACCAACTAGAGGAATCTGTGTTTGTTAATGTCATTTATAGTGGTCTTTGGGACTCCCAATCCTTTTGCTCACCTGTTCGACATAACCCTCTCTACATGAAACTATCAATGTGAGATGCAGAAAGTATCCTGTGCAGAATTGGTTGGACATCGTTTAGAAAGGCATGCGTCTGCTTGTTGTCACGGACAGCCAGGGCCCGGCCAGCATGCCAGCTGGATGGAAGGATCAGGGGACAGAGATGATGTTCAGGGCATTATCTCCCCCAGGAAGATAGAGTGCAGCCCCCCTGGGTTGATGGAGCACCACCGATCCCTGCAAGGCATGCTGGGAGTTGGAGTTCGCTGCAGCCATGTTGGGTTCTGTGGGTGCCGCAAGGAGGAGCCCTATTGTGTCGGTCTTCCACCACCACACCTTGAGAGTACTTCCAGAACATGCTAATGGGCCACCTACAGTGCTACTAGAGACAACGTCTGGGAATGCTCCTGATGAGATGGCGGATGGTGTCCTGGGGATCTGCTCCAAAACCTGGACCAGAGCATCAGTGAGCTCCTGAACAGTCTGTGGTGCTACTTAGCAGTGTAAGATGCACCAATACATAACATTCTAGAAGTTCTCAATTGGATTCAGGTATGGGGAAAGTGTGGGCCAGTCAATGGCATCAATGCCTTTGTCATCCAGGAACTGCCTACACTGGCTACATGAGGCCGGGCACCAGGAACCCACCGCCCACTGCACCAGTGTGGGGTCTGACATTGACTCTGAGAATTTCATCCCAGTACCTAACAGCAGTCAGAGTACCATTGCCTACCATGTGGAGGTCTGTGCAACCCTCCAAGGATATATCTCCCTAGATCTTCACTGACCCACCACCAAACCAATCATACTGGATGATGTTGCAGGCTGCATTCACCACGGCGTCTCCCAACTTTTTCACGTCTGTCACATGTGCTCACTGTGAACCTGCTGTCATCTGTGAAGAGACTGGGATG
This sequence comes from Erpetoichthys calabaricus, assembly GCF_900747795.2. NCBI lineage: Eukaryota > Metazoa > Chordata > Cladistia > Polypteriformes > Polypteridae > Erpetoichthys > Erpetoichthys calabaricus. Next base: position 32,617,855 of record NC_041395.2, read on the forward strand.
CCAATGACAGAGCTGCCAATTGTGTATTCTCTAGTGAATGCCAATCGAGCTGCATGGTGATGGGCTGTGAGCACAGGTCAACAACATTTATTTATATAGCACATTTTCTTATAAATGGTGCTTTACAAGATGAAGAAGGAAAAGTTTATATGAAACAAAAATATGAAGTGATGGGTGGCCTTGGCCATTATCCGGCCAGGACAGAAACTGGATGGAAGGACCAGGGAGAGAGCGTCTGCGAGGCATTACCTCCCCTGGGACACTTGAGGGCAGCCCTCCTGGGTGGCTGTGGCACCTTGGATTCCCACAGGGCACACTGGGACTTTGAGTTTGTTACAGCCCTGTTGGGTTCCGTGGGGGCCGCCAGGGGGAGCTGCAGAGCCCTATAGTGGACTTCCATGACACATGGTAGTGATTCCAGTTAATACAGATGAGCCACCTGGAACACACCCAGGAGCTGAATAAAAGGAGCCGCCTCACTCCATTTGGGGAGCCAGAGTCGGGAGGAGGTGGGCAAATCTTGCCTGGAGAAGTGGAGGGGAAGGACAAAGAGAGGAAGAGAAAGAAGAGAGCTGTGATTTATGTACTGTGCTGTGGGGAGCAGAGAAAAGTGCTCCCCAGCTCTAAATAAACATGTGTGCTGGACTGGAACTCATGTTCTGTCTGTCTGTGTCAGGCTTAGGACGGCTGAACGCACCATGGTGCTCCACAATAATTAGGCAATACTAAGTAATAAAAAATAAAGCATGGTCAGATAGCCAGGGCGACAGAAAATAAAAATAAAACTACAGATGGGCTGGAGAAAAAACAAAACCTGCAGGGGTTCAAACACCAAAAGACCGCCAGGCCCCTACTGGACATTCTTCTTCTTCTTCTTTCGGCTACTCCCATTAGGTTCCCGCAGCGGATCATCTTCTTCCACATCTTTCAGTCCTCTGCATCTTGCTCTATTACACCCATCACCTGCATGTCCTCTCTCACCACATCCATAAAACTTCTCTTAGGCATTCCTCTTTTTCTCTTGCCTGGCAGCTCTATCCTTAGCATCCTTCTCCCAATATACTCAGCATCTCTCCTCTGCACATGTCCAAACCAATGCAATCTCGCCTCTCTGACTTTGTCTCCCAACCGTCCAACTTGAGCTGACCCTCTAATGTACTCATTTCTAATCCTGTCCATCCTCGTCACACCCAATGCAAATCTTAGAATCTTCAACTCTGCTACCTCCAGCTCTGTCTCCTGCATTCTGGTCAGTGCCACCGTCTCCAACCCATATAACATAGCTGGTCTCACTACCGTCCTGTAGACATTCCCTTTCACTCTTGGTGATACCCACCTGTCACAAATTACTCCTGACACTGTTCTCCACCCATTCCACCCTGCCTGCACTCTCTTTTTCACCTCTCTTCCACAATCCCCATTACTCTGTACTGTTGATCCCAAGTATTTAAACTCATTCACCTTCGCTAACTCTACTCCTTTCATCCTCACCACTGACCTTCCTCTCATTTACACACATGTTTTCTGTCTTGTTCCTACTGACCTTCATTCCTCTCCTCTAGAGCATATCTCCACCTCTCCAGGATCTCCTCAACCTGCTCCCTACTATCGCTACAGATCACAATGTCACCAGCAAACATCATAGTCCACGGGGACTCCTGTCTAATCTCGTCTGTCAACCTGTTCATCACCATTGCAAATAAGAAAGGGCTCAGAGCTGATCCCTGATGTAATCCCACCTCCAAGTTGAATGGATCCGTCACTCCTATCGCAGACCTCACCACAGTCACACTTCCCTCGTACAGAACCTGTACAACTCTTAAATACTTCTCTGCCACTCCCGACTTCCTCATACAATACCACAACTCCTTTCGAGGCACCCTGTCATATGCTTTCTCCAGGTTCACAAAGACGCATTGCAACTCCTTCTGGCCTTCTCTAAACTTCTCTTCTACCTAACATAAATGATCCCAATCGGTCCTCATGGTTTTCAGGCTTCACATGGAAGAATTTGATGATGATGGTCATGTGGACATCTGGGGTACTGCCTTCAGCCCATCAAAGTAGGGACTGCATGGTGTCTTGATCAGGTGGTGGTGACACAGAACAGAAAAAAAAGAACAGCAGAGAAAAGTAGGACTAGTATGGATTGCAGAGCCTTGATAATGCACATATAGCTTAACAGGGATACACTAAAATGAAGTTATGAGAAAGCTGTGTTAAAATAATGAGTTTTTAACAGTTTTTTTTTTTAATACACCACCGTATTAGCCTGATGAATTTCTATCGGTTAGCTATTTCAGATTTTAGGTGCAAAAACAGCAGAAGGCCGCCTCACCACTTCTGTTAGGTTTAGCTCTTGGAATTATACGCAAACACTGATTTGAAGATCTAAGGTTACGATTTGGAGTGTAAGGTGATAGGCATTCCAAAATATAGGACAGAGTGAGATTCTTTAAGGCTTTGTAAACCATTAGAAGTATTTTAAAATCAATTTGAATGGCAACCTATGTAATGACATCAAAACTGGGGAGATGTGCTCAGATGGAATCTGTTCATTATAGTTTGGTCAGAAACATGCACGCCAGTAGCCAGCTGGAGGTCACTTTGTAGGGTTCTGGTGGTGTTCCTCCTGTACCTCCTCGTACAAAGGAGCAGATAACAGTCCTGCTGCTGGCTTCTATGGACCTGTCCTGCTCTCCATGTGTAACAGTCCTTCATTCTCCCTTCTTGTGATGACACATATGGATGTGCCATCCTGGAGGAGCTAGACTATCTGTGTAACCTGAATTGGCTGCAGGTGCCACCTCATGTTACCAGTAGTGACAAGGACACTAACAAAATGCAAAACTAAAGAAGAATCAGTCAGGAAGGATAAGAAGAGAGCAATTGCCTCTGGCCACCACCTGCAAAACCGCTCCCTTTATAAAGGTTGTCTTGCTGTTGCCTCTCCAGTGCACCTGTTGTCACCTTCATTTGCACGCAAACAGGTGAATTTGATTCACAATCACTTATTATTCCTAACTGGACAGATTGATATCCCCAAAGCTTAACTGACCTGATGTTAGACTGTCATGATTAAGTGTTCCTTTAATTGTTTTGAGCAGTGTATATTTATTTTATTTTATTTAAAGATCTTCTATAAATAGTCAAATTTCCCCCTGGGGACAAGTGAAGTTCTACCTGTTTATCTAATACCATCCGTAGAGTGATGCATAGTGGTGGTAGTATTGTGCATGCTTTTCAGTGATAGACACAGGGAGACTGGTCAGAACCAAGGGAAGGATGAATGCACCCAAACACAGAGTGGTCCTTGAAGAAAACCTGTAGGATGGACCTCAGACTGGGGTGATGCTTCACCTTTCAGCAAGACATTAACCTGAAGCCTACAGCCAAAACAACACTGAAGTGGCTTTGGGACAAGTCTCTAACTGCCCTTGAGTGGCTCAGTCACTTAAAACTCATTGAACATCTGTGGAGAGACCTGAAGATGGCAGTGTGCAGATGCTTCCCATCCAATCTAACAAAACATGAGAGGAAGAATGGGATAGAAAAAGCCCAAATCTAGGTGTGTAAAACTTATAGAGACTTCATTAAGAAGACTTGAAGCTGTGATTGCTGCCAAAGGGGCGTCACCAAGTACTGAATTAAGGGTGTGAATATGTAAATGAATAAGAAATTTCCACTTTTTGATTTTTAATAAATTTGCAAACCTTTCTGAAAACATGTTTTCACTTTGACATTATGGGTTATTGAATGTAGATAGATGGGCAAAAATGGCAAATGTGTCCATTTAAAATTAAATTTACTGCACAATAAAATATGCAGAAAGAGATGAGGTCTGAATAATTTCTTAATTTACTAGATATATGTTGGCCATACAGTAATTAATGAGCAACAATTTCTTTAAAACTGGTTTTGATGCTTGAAAAAGCAAGTATGACCTTTTAATGTTCCCACCTTGATTAATTCTTCTACAAATTCTGTATTTCTTTGGACACACGCTTCCCATCGTTCAGATAGTCTGAAGACAGTCTTACGGAAATAGTCGGTTCCAGCCACTGGAAGACAGTGACATAGAGCCTGCTGGATTGCCTCAGTGCTCTTGCAGTGCCACGTCTGGTCTGGTCCTTTATGATTCCAAAAGGAAAGCACTCAGAGGGTGCCAGATTGGAGTGCTGTAGTGCTGTGGTTAAGACTTTGGACTTCAAACCCTGAGGTTGTGGGTTCAAATTGTGCTACTGATGCTGAGCAACCATGAGCAAGTCACCTGACCTGTCTGTACTCCAATTGGAAAACCAAAAGGCATGGAACCAATTATAGATAAATGTTGTTGGATAAAGGTGTCAGCCAACTATGTAAATGTAATAAGCACATGGAGATCATTTTCATTTAAAAACAACATTTTTAAGGAAAAAATAGTAGTGTGGATATAGCCTGTTGTAACATATTTGTAGGCAAAATACAATTACAAATTATGTACAGATTAGTTAAAACACAGTAAAACCAAGCAATTCCAAGCTGAATGATATGAAAGGTATCTGTCCATTAACATTATCATTGAGATATGGTCAGTTTATAGCTGAAGGGGAGGAAAACAAAAACTCTAGTCAGCCGCATCCCTGAAGAAAATAAACCTCTGGGGTGCCGACAGTCAGTTTAAATTCAAAGACACAGACACTGCTCTGGAGACCAAGGCCGTCTGGTAGCCCACCACCTCTTGACCATTCTGCAAGATGAGTTTGTACTGACAAGGCTGATGACAGAATCATTTCAACCTTGGATTTCAAAAGAGGAGAGGAAAACAAATTCCTGGATGTTTGTAGTTGGTTACAATCACAGTTCTGATGATCAATGGCCAACTGGCTGTCCTTCCATTCCTGGGCATTCTACATGAACACATACATGGCAATCTGATAAGAAGTAGAGTCATTAATTCAGGCTCATCATACTTCATAGGTCACTTTACAATTGTAAATTCACCCATCATTCCCTGTGATAAACTGGTGTCCTGACTGGAGTTGGTTCTCATTGTGTATCCAATGCTGCCACAATGGCTTCCATCACTCTGTGCTGGAGAAGGGATTAGATAATGGGTGGACTGAAGGAAGGAATTCACTTCACAGCCATGACAATTCGGCTCCAAGGCATTATGTCGAGTCCGGGTTGGAAAAGAATTAGCGTTGTGTGAATTGAAACTTGACAACCTTCCAACAAGAAGTCAGAACTGGAATGGCATTTTTCTCAAATTTTATTCACATATTCCCCAGCAATGAACAACCCTAACATAAGAATATCTGGAATTTACCTAATGAGGTGAGACTAGTCAGTCTTTTTCAATGTTTGGTTTGCTAATCATGAAGCTGTCCCACTATGTCAACCAGAATGTTTTTAAAGTTATGCCAATCTCTACTTTAATAATAATAATAATAATAATAAAAATAATAATAATACATTTTATTTATATAGCATCTTTCCCATGCTCAAAGTACTTACTTCATCCAAATGACTCTATGATTTGCTGGTTCCAGATGTCCACACCAATTTTGATGAAGAAGTGTCTCCTTGAACTATCAAAGGGCAGGACAGTGGCATCAGTGGTGTTTAGCTCCTGGCAGACATGTTTTATTTTGGTGTTTTTTTTTTCTTTAATGACATATAATCTTGTTGTTTTTGTTATTCATGCAGTCCATTTTTAAAGTTGTGAGTGATGAATGTGAAACTCTTGAACCTGGACATAAATGCACTTCCTCTTAGTTACGACTAGTGTTGTTTGGCAAAATTCACCAAAAGGATTTGTCACATAGAATTTGCTGAGATTGCTGGTGACCTTGTTTGCTGATGTTTCTCCTCTGCAGCTGGCTTATGCTAATTTTTTTTCTCAACACCCCAATGGTGCTTTGACATCACAGAGTTGTATCAGACAATGTTGGGTGGGGATGTCACTACCGCATCTTCACTAACTGCTCCATTTGAGTCAAGCATGTGCAAAACTTTCACACATGTGTACTGTAAGCATACTCCACCTCACACTTTAGGCCATTGCCTATGATCTGCATCTCGCATGGGGTAATAATTTTTGTGCAGTACACACATATGTGTGATGCCACTACCCGATCTGCACTACCTGCCCGATTTGGGTCACGCATGTGCAGAACTTTCACTCATGCGTACTGTAAGCATATTCCACCTCACATTTTATGGAGCTGTGTAATCTGCATCTCGAGTGCATGAATAAACTTGACGGCATATACGTACATGCGTGATGTCACTACCAGTTGGGTGCTCCAGTTGAATTTGAACCTCACATGTATTTAATAAAAACATTCACTTTACAGCACAGCCTAATCTGAACTGTGTATGAGGATACACAGACCATAATGGGAATATTATGAAAATACTACATTGTTCTGCATATTTTCATTGCACATTGTGTCTTCAGTGCTGGATTAACCGTGTTCTGAGCCCTCACTATGTATCAGAGTTTGAGTGGTGACAGTGACAGCCTCCAGAGTATATTATGTGAATTATGGGCATCACAGGCTATGTGGGTGTTATTTAATCATAATGACAAAGCCTGAGGGGACACAAAGAGTGAGGGGCTCAGAGTATAATTTTATCAGAGAGAAGCTTAGTGGCGCAGAGATTAGCACTGCTGCCTCACCGCTCAGTTCACATTTTTGGCACACAATAATTGGTCCATCTTCCTTAGCCCTCAGGGACACTTAAAAGACCATTGCACCATTATAATCCCCTCATAACTATTTCAGTTTCTCCTTCTCCATTGATTTCAAAACAATTCCCAGAGTTTGAAGAGATTACCCAAAATTTTGGCATTTTAATTGAACTTGAGTTGAAACAAATTCGGCAGGGTTCGCTCATCACTTGTCAGCACTGGATGTCAAGTGGATAATTCTATCATCTGAAGAAACTCTATAAGGAGAATTTTGCGGATTTGGATTGGGTCTGCACAATAGTGAATAGGTTTAAAACCTCGAGTGTCCCTCAGAAGGATAGACTCTTTAGATCCTGGGATGCTGTCTTTTTGGATTGTAGTGGCAAGGAATTGCACACAAGCCTCCAGATGCAGCCTCACCCTTGCAGTGTTTGAACATAGCGCTCTTTGATTCTCATTCAAGAATTTTTACAATTTAAACCTTACATTTCATTTGCCTTTTTAATTACTTCTGCATGCAGCCTGAAGGATGAGGAGATGATGTCTGTGCAAGTCTCTGAATTCCTCCCTAATGGCTACCTTCTACACCCGTTCTGGCCTTCTGGCCTTTTTTACTTCTTCTGAACATATTCTGTGTTTACTCCATGATGGCTCAACATCATTTTATTTTATTCATTTCATTAACCTTTTTACTGTTTTTTTTCTATTTGTATGTCCACACTTTCAAACAATTCCACATACACTGGAAGATTTGCATTAAAAATGAAAACTTTCCATTTAATGAGGTGGAGTCATCCACCTCAACTTGAATATGAAGTGTGTGGGACCCTCCTAAACTGACCCAGTGATAACGCTGAAAGAGTGGGCACCATAAGGCTGAATGAGAGGCACCAAGTGGCCCCTGGGTAAAGTCAGCCAGCTTTCAGGAACTGCAACAGGTCTGTCATTTTAACGTGCAGTAGACGCCACTGAATCCATAAAGATGATGTCTGGCACACAAACCAAAAGGGCCTTTCTAATGGAAAATAATAACTAAACTGAGAAAAGAAATGAGCACAGCTGGAATCTAATCTGGAATGTCGGACTTGGGTTTATCAGGAAGGCAGAAAAAATATCCATTTTTATAACAAAAGGAGCACTCAGCATGGAGTAAATTAAGCTATAAAAAGCAAATATAATGAATTTTATTGTAAGTTGTGCATACTGAATAGAGCAAAGTAAGAAGCCAGTGCAATCAGGTCACTCTGATTCCAAGTTCGTGACCCACAGTTTCAAAACTGGACTAGAGTTAATACACTCTTTGTGTTATATAACGTAGAATCATGATGATTCTACTTTACCAGGGGTTAGGGTTTTATTTTATTTTTATTTTAGCAGGACCTTCTCTTGCCAATTGAACCAGTAAAAAATTAGCTATGACTTCAGTTCCACAAAGACAGATTTAACAAAGTGTTAGTGACCTGAAGGAATTCCGTCACAAATCAAATATCAATGGCCAGAATTTGTTCTTGGAGATAAAGCAGCTCTCATTCATTCTCTCATTACGCAACTGGCATTGGGATTTTGAATTGTGCTGATAAGTTTTTTGCAGGCCTGCCAGTCTAATGGAAAATAAACAGCTCTGGAGCTGAAAGCAGATTTAGTGACAGTGCCTGGTAACATGTGATCTAAATGTCAGCAGGGACACATTACAGATATGACATAAAAAAATAATAATAAAAATGGGGGTCTCATGTCTGTGCAGGGGTTCAGGAATTGGGGATTTAAAGCTCTCTGTGTGTAAATTTGTATGCCCTTATGCTGCCTATATGACATTTTCCTGCCACAATGTTTCCACTATCAAATCTCATAAAATATGAACATTAAATTAATGGGCAACTTTAAACTGGGCCTGGATGAAATTTCCTTTGAAGGACAAGCACCCCTTCCAGGATTGATGTCTGACTTGCATCCTGCTGCTGCCAAAATATTCCACACTTTACAACATATTATCACTCATTAATTTAATATTGTCTTTATCAGTATGCTGCTGCTGGAGTATGTATCTATCTATCTATCTAAAATTCTTTTCGTGTTTGAAACGGAAATTACGTATGACCACGCAATATGGAAATTACGTATGAAACGGAAATTACGTATGACCACATGATATGGAAATTACGTATGACAACAGAACATATTATAATACAGGAACTAATCACTTCATTTGTTGATGCCATTTTTATATCGTCTTTACGTATTGTTATTATTTGTGTGAGTTATTTTACGGATATTGAAAAGAAGTAAACACAAGCATGGCGATCTATCCCATAGAAGTACACCCCGCATCGTCCTCTTCCAGCCCTCCTATCTGGACTACAGTGCTGACCCGTCCGCCGCCAGGCGCGTTCTGACAGAGAAGTTCTATTTATTCGTCCACGTGACTGTTGCGGAAACTGACACATTGTAACTTTTTTTTAGTTGGCAGTACTTGATAGTAGAAGAGATGAGGAAAACAGTTTTGCGTCTTCCTACTTTTTAACTGCGGCGAGCTGTAAACAATGTGCGTAAGAACAAAGTGGACGCTGGGAGGCGCGGAATGTCGGGCTGCTCCGCGGGGTCGAGAGCTTCGCAGTTTTGGCCAGCGTCCTCTCTTCTTGCACTGTTTGTGACACTTCAAGTGCCCTGTTGGCTCCTGGGAGAGTGGAAATCTTTGCGAATGCGTGTAATCGGTGCCATCGAAGCAGGACTCTGTTTGTAAATTACCCTGCACTACTACTTACTGTCCCTTAAGGTGAGTTCAGGTCACTAAGACCCCGCAACATTCAAAGTTCCTTTTGTGATGAATTATTTTAAGAAGTAAATCACAGGCACGTAGTGCAAGGTTGTCAGGCAGAAATTTAGACGATCACATAGAAAATGTAATTTCTATACCACAGGGGTCGTGTAGCGAATTTCACAAGGGATCTACTACCGAGAAATAATCCAAATACATTTTAGCTACTGTTAGTACTACCTGTTGTGTTATAGCACCTTTAAAATGTAGTTTACTCCAAACCACTCCAGTAGTGCTCAATATATCTTTACTTCTTAAATGTTAATGTTTTACTGTTTAATAACTTATAGACTACATTTTATTTTTTTCCCTTGCACTCAGTGAGCAAAGCCACTGGGTAATCAACTAGTCTATCTATAAAAAGCTGGTAGAGAAAACAGATGGAAGGATGAATTGTAAAAACATGGAGAGAAGAAAAGCACCAAAAAAACAGACATATTGTTAAAGGTCAGCAGGACCTGTTTAGTAATTAGAACTGCAGTGTTATTTACAGGATATGTGCACAGTTACAAATATGAACATTTGCATGAAAATGTCCAGTAGTGCAGAGTTTCTCAACCAAAGGGTGGGTTGCGGGCTGCCGAATATGAGTCACGAGTTACTATTCTTTATAATGGTAATGAGTTATGATTGGTTGTGATGAGTCACGAGAGGGTCGTGCAATAGGTTGAAGCAATCGCCACTCCAATGATCACACTTGTCCCCCAACTCTGGTCTGACGTTTGTTCTCGATTCACCAAGGGGAACACCACCTCCTTGGTGGGTTGCATATACACTTACATTGGAAATAGGTTGAGAAACACTACAGAACTGAACTCACATCTCTGATCATTTAGCCGAGTGTCAACTATTGGACTGTGTATAAGAAGGTATAAAACATGTAAAACACCAGCTGTTGAGCTTGGAAACATCTTTTAATTGTTCCAATGGAAATAATCTTTAATTTCTTTCCTTTTAGACATGCACACTGATGCTATCTTACTACTCCCATGCACATCTAAGGGTGACTCACTGGGCTCATCTAAGGTATATAATACCACCCCAATGATGAGAGGGGCGCCGCCATTAACCACGTCCAATTAATTAATTAATTAACCAGCACTGAGAAGACTCGCAGTGAGGGCAGCTGATTCCGCTCCTTCCTGTCCACCGCCTATAAGTTCTGAGGCTACTGGAAGGAGGTGCCATTCTATGATTAGAGCACCCCCACAGGATCGAGCTCCATCCTCAAGACGTACCTTGTAAAAGCCTTACACTAAAGCCATAAGAGGCCATCTACTTTTGTGTTTGCTTATATCTATGACATACACTCCTGTTTATTTATATACTGTATATATATATATATATATATATACTGTATATATACATACCCATATATATAAAAGCCAAATACCGCTGACTCACTCATCACGAAATCTCCTGAACCATGAGGACTTGGGACTTGAAATTTGGAATGTAGGTTACCCTTGGCCCATAGGTGCACGCTAAGAAATGGCTTTAAAAATTTTGTGGTCCAAGCACGTTCTGTCTGTATGTCTGCCTGCTTTATGTCTGTCCACTTTTCATGAGAGAATTACTTAACAGATTTAGATCTGGTTGTTTTCTATAATTTGCTTGAACTTTCCGGTTGATTTTGCGACTTCTCTCATCATGCTAAGTACCATAGTTCGCTTGCAGTACCGATGCATTTATGCAAATCCAACAGAGTGGCTGTAGGCCGAGAGCAGGGGGGCGGGGCCTTCCTCATTCACTCGACAGCCTCTGTTCGAGTTGGTCTACGTCTCACCACGTGTTGGAGTGCACCTCGCCTCCGCTTAGCTAGTGATGCCGGTTTGTTCAACAAACATTATGATCTACAGATTGTTAAGGAGTAATGTTTGACGTTTTTGAGAGCGAGATCAGAGCTCTCTGTGTTTTAGAGGGTAGCTGCTGATTGCCAGAGATATCATGGCCATGTGCTTTTCTCCCCACATGGGGAACACTGAACACGGTCAGATATAGTGCCAACGTCTATTGATTTTTAAAGTTTGCCCTGTTTCATTACTATGTACTGCTCAAAAAAATTAAAGGAAAACTTTTTAATGAGCATCAAGTCAATGAAACGTTTGGGCTATTGATCTGGTCAGTTAAGTAGCAGAGAGGGTTGTTAATCAGTTTCAGCTGCTTTGGTGTTAATGAAATTAACAACAGGTGCACTACTGTAGAGGGGCAACAATGAGACGACCCCCAAACCAGGAATGGTTTAACAGGTGGAGGTCACTGACATTTTTCCCTCCTCATCTGTTTTTTCACTAGTTTTGCATTTGGCTATGGTCAGTGTCACTACTGGTAGCATGGACCCAACAGAGCTGGCACAGGTAGTCCAGCTTCTCCAGGATGCCACTTCAATACGTGTCATTGCCAGAAGGTTTGCTGTGTCTCTCAGCACAGTCTCAAGGACATGGAGGAGATTCCAGGAGGCAGGCAGTTACTCTAAGAGAGCCAGACAGGGCCGTAGAAGGTCCTTAACCCATCAGCACAACCCACCAGTATCTGCTCCTTTGGGCAAGGAGCAACAGGATGAGCACTGCCAGATCCTACAAAATTACCTCTAGCAGGCAACTGGTGTGAATGTCTCTAACCAAACAATCAGAAACAGACTTCATGAGGGTGGCCTGAGGGCCTGACATCCCCTAGTGGGCCCTGTGCTCACTGCCCAGCACCGTGGAGCTCAATTGGCATTTGCCCTAGAATACCAGAATTGGCAGGTCCACCACTGGCACCCTGTGCTTTTCACAGATGACAGCAGGTTCACCCTGAGCACACGTGACAGACGTAAAAGGGTCTGGAGCAGCTGTGGAGAACGTTATACTGCTTGTAACATCATTCAGCATGACTGGTTTGGTGGTGGGTCAGTGATGGTCTGTGGAGGCATATCATGGAGGGACGCACAGACCTCTACAGGCTAGACAACGGCACTTTGACTGCCATTAGGTATCGGGATGAAATCCTTGGCCCCATTGTCAGACCCAATGCTGGTGCAGTGGGTCCTGCGTTCCTCCTGGTGCACGACAATGCTCGGTCTCATGTGGAGAGAGTATGCAGGCACTTCCTGGAGTTTGAAGGATTTGATACCATTGACTGGCCCCCACGGTCACCTGACCTAAATCCAACAGAACACCTCTGGGACATTATGTTTCTGTCCATCCGACGCCACCAGGTTGCACCTCAGACTGTCCAGGAGCTCAGTGATGCCCTAGTCCAGATCTGGGAGGAGATCCTCCAGGACACCATCCGTCGTCTCATTAGGAGTATGCCCTGACATTGTCAGGCATGCATACAAGCATGTGGGGGCCATACAAACTACTGAGTACGATTTGGAGTTGCTGCAATGAAATTTCAGCAAAATGGACTAGCCAGCCTGACGCATCATTTTTTCACTTTGATTTTCGGGGTATCTTTGAATTCAGCCCTCTATAGGTTGATAATTTTCATTTCCATCAAACGATGTGGTATCCTTTCATTCCTAACACATTACCCAGTCCATATCAGTAGAGATTTCCAGCAGGATTTTTTTACCATTGAGATCTGATGTGTTTTCAAAGTGTTCCTTTAATTTTTCTGAGTACAGTACATTTGACCACAGTTATGGGTTCCTGAGCCTTTAAGAGAACAGCTGCATGCCTCCATGGGACTTTACTTAAACCAGGAAGTACTTCCTGGATGACTGGCCAGTGCCCCGAAAATCTCCTCAGCAAGTGAGCTTAGAGTTGGGACATAAGAGCAGACAACAGCTCACCTGACCAGGAGGAGGAAGGAATGACCTAAGGACTGAAGTGAGGCAAAGTGATAGGAATGTGCTTTTGTGCTTAGTTAGGCTCAAAAAGGGACATGGTTTTGTTATTTTTGTTAAATATATTTACCTTACAAATTTTACTTCCTTTACATCCTCTCTGGAGGTTATAGTGCATTGTAACAAAGAACAGAAGAACAAAGTGAAGAGCTGGTGACTGTCAAGGTAACACTGTTTAATGGAGGCAAATTAAAAGTTCATAAAAAAGAAAAACAAAACATGTTGGATGATAGGATTTCAAGTATTTGCAATTTTCTGAGGGTGAGATCTACCTCCTGCAGATGTCGGTTCCAGAGCAAATGTCAACTTATGATCTGACGTTTCCTTACTGTAGTAATCGCTGGGGTGGAAAAGGTTGTATTTCTGGACTGGCAGTGGGAGTGACATCAGAGCTTCTCTCATAAGTCATATCTTGGTCAGCAACTGTGTCTCCCTATTCTGATTTCAGGGGTTTCAATGTCAAACTCCCTCACCCAGATGACCCAGCTGGGGTTGATCAAGCCCAGATTTGGGCCCAGGTTGTGCTCTCCAAATGGCTTCCCTCGACCACCTAGAGACTGGTTCAGTGGCCTCTGTGGCTATTTTTACAGCCCTTTTTCTGTTGGTCCCATAGATGCCAATGATGATAAGCATCTTGCAGAAAAAGTGGCCAGCAAACAATCTGTAACATACTAAATTCGGCTTGCACCTCAATGCAACCCATTCTACAGGCACTGCTTCTCCAGCTTTGAATATCTTGCTATGTTGCTTTAATTGGCATATTGGATCTAATCCTCCCATGAAGAAAAAAAAGCTTCATTAGTATGACCTGCTTGAAGGATTTGGACAGCAAGATAATGTCTGGTCTTAGTGATGGTGCTGTAACATCTTCTTGGAACTTGAGTTGTCTATCTAGATCATCTCTTTAGTTCCCAGTCAAGTGGTGTGGCCAGTAAACTCGTGGAGGCAAAGTTGGGGGTCCTATTTGCCGTTTGTGGCTACTGCTAGTAAACTGATCCAGAGAAGACCAAAGAAATATTGTTAAAAAAATGGTGTTTATTAATAAAATAGTTACATGGGAATGGAACAACACTAGTAAGAAACAAAGTAACAGAAAAAAACAGACAGAAAATGAAACCCTAACTGCCCCAATTTGCCTAAAGTGCACAAAGTTAAACCCTGACTGTATATATATATATATATATATATATATATATATATATATATATATATATATATATATATATATATATATATATATATATATATATATATATATATATATATATATATATGTGTGTGTATAGGTACACTCGTATATACAGTATATGGATGTGGTGAGAGTAGTAAGTAAGAGACAGACTGTCAGACCTCCATATTTTTTTTTCCTGGAAAGTCACACATTTTCTCAGCATAACAGTTTAAGGAGGCCTAGTACTGAAGGCTTCCAAATCAGACTAGTCTGCTCTTCCAAAGTATGGCATCCCCAGAAAAAATCCCAGTCATGCTCCTCAGCAGTACTGAGCTAAAAGATGAAACCGTGCTAGTGATTGCAGGCTGAGAGACATGATGACATGGAGAGCTTTTAGGATAGGATTGGGTTCTGTCTTGGCCTGATGCTGCTGATTTCAAATTGAGCTCCTCATGACTCTAATATCTCATTGTGAAGGTACACTGAATGCTGGGTGGAAAAAGCTATTGAGATTTTTTGCAGATTTTATTAAAAAATGGGCAGTTCTATGATCCTAATGTGAATAGTTTGACTGGTTGCAAAATGGATCAAGCTTTTCACTTGTGATGATCGATTTTGCACCCTTGTCCTGTTAACATTTGTTCCAAACATTAACCCAGAATGATATTTACTTGATTATGCTGACCTCTTTTGTAACTTGGTTTGGATCTGCAAAGCAAATTAATATAAATGTAGATGGATGGATGACATAGAGCTACCATTTTTGTGATCATGCTAACATACATAAAGATAACGCGATCATCAGAAGAGAAAAATACACAAAAAAGTTTGTCTGTAAATCAAAAACCTAATCCTGCCAAAGCTCCATGTAGCACAATTCCCCTGGTGAAAAACTGTGACAGTAACATGTGTGGATACTTCAGTTTAGCAGGAACCTGAGAAATCACTTCCAGTCTGCTAAAAAATGAATCTGGATCCTCAATTGACCTTTCTGCTGGGCAACTGTCCAAAACATGGGGCCAAAGTTACAATAGAGTGGCTCAAGAATATAAAGGTGAATGTCCTTGAGTGACTCAGTCAAAGCCCTGACCTGCTACCTACCATGAATCTGTGGCACAATCAGCAGTCGATAAGTGATGTCCAAATCAGGTTAAAACAGCTGCAACAGATGTGCCTTGAAGGACAGGACATGTATATTTAATCAAAAGCTGGTATTGCAGCAAAAGACACTTCTAATTGGCATTATCTGTTCCATTCCTGATTGGGATACTAGTCTGGGCAAGCAAGACATACACTTAAAAACTAAACCTCCTGAATTTAAACCTGCTTTTCCTTTACCTGTTTTCCATTATTTAAATCTTCTTTTACAACTGTACTAATCTAGTTTCTGCTGTATTATTAACTTATACCCCATTCATGTTTATTCATGTTTACTATCTCAAGTGTATTTCCTTTATCATCTGTCCTACACTATATAATGATTAATACTTATTTACATACTGTACATGAGAACATCCATCCATTTTCCAACCCGCTGAATCTGATCACAGGGTCATGGGGGTCTGCTGGAGCCAATTCCAGCCAACACCGGGCACAAAGCAGGAACCAATCCTGGGCAGGGTGCCAAACCACCGCAGGACACACACAAACACACCAAGCACACACTAGGGCCAATTTAGAATCACCAATCCACCTAACCCGCACGTCTTTGGACTGTGGAAGGAAACCGGAGCACCCAGAGGAAACCCACACAGACACGGGGAGAACATGCAAACTCCATGCAGGGAGGACCCCGGAAGCGAACCTGGGTCTCCTAACTGTGAGGCAGCAGCGCTACCACTGCGCCACCCCATGAGAACATACATAAGAAATTTAAAAAAGGGGACCATTCCTTTAGCTAATGGTTCAAATGTCCCAATGATCTCATTCAGATATTTTTTAAAGGTGGTCAAGGTTTCTGTTACTTATACCCAACCATTTTAAAGACGTCAACAAACTTATGTGCACTTGGTGTAAAACCAGAGTATCTGAAAAGAACTCACATAAACAAGAAGAGGACATGAAATCAAAGGACCATGATAGGAATTGAGTATTCAGGTGAAATGAATCATATCTGAGCATGATAGGGCAATCTTGAACTTGTTCTTATAAGAAAATACACAATTTAAAGAAGAGCATTTAAAGTTTTTTTTTTCTTCAGTTATTGTAAATGAGCTATGGTGTATGCCGTTTATCTTTACTGGCTTGGTTTTCCTCTCCAGAATGTGAATATGTCTACTCGTATAAAGTTGTGTGTGTAGTGTTGCGTATTCATTTTTCTAAAATTCCCTTGATTTCCCTTTGTTTTGCTTCCCAGTGCAACAAATCCACGCGAAAAACTTTCTTGTGCATTCAGGATAAAATCACAGTCGTAGACACCACGGGCTCCCTGGCTTGATAACAATGCATTTCATACACTGTACACGTCTGCAAAAGTAACTACAAAAGCATGAGGCTGAGCTCATATTAAACGCACTCAAGAATCCGCCGTATTCCGCCAGAACAATAACCGTGCCCTGCTGCTTTGCGATGATATATACGTTTAAATTCGAAATTAATAAGCTACAAATTGTCCGATTATAGCACATTCGCTTGCAGCTGCCTTCTTCGTGTAGCGAACAGTAACAGGAGAGCCTCGGAATGCTAGGCGTTTATTTACCAGCTATCTCTAGTAGAGGAAGCTACCATATCATAAAATGTGGCATACATAGAAGACAGAATTATACATGAAAAGAAAAACATATCTTTCACCCTAAAAAAAAGGATTCGTCAAAATATGCCAATTTTAATTTAATGACTGAAAGTTAAAATCGTTTCCAGAATGCTTTATATTACAAGGATCCGAAACAAAAATTATGTCCTTTTAAAAATTCTCCCCTGTTCTTTCCAAGATGGTATCGCCCCTTTTGATTGAAAGGTCCACATTTTGACTTGGCTTTATTATTTGTGTTAGGAAGGAAAGACGAAGAGAATTTTTAAGGAGACTTGGGGACTTGGGAAAAAATAGACAGATTGGAAAGAGCCAGAAGAAAAACAACACAGTGCTGAGTCTGCAGAACGGACGGCTTTTTTATTTCGACATAAAGGTAGGAACGACGTTGAAATCTTGAGCGCTTTTTTTCAATCACGACTGCAATATGACAGTTATGGAGTTTCTCACTCGGCTTCTCCCCTTTTCAGAATTATATAGTGTTTGTATTGCCTTCTGTGTGCTTTTTAGGTGTTTTGCATTCAAAAACTATCAGAATCTTTGATCGACACACGCGGTATTCTTTGTATTGAACTGTGTCATTTGTCAGTGTATAAAGCGAGCAGTTCAAGACCGATCCTTCTTATATTTTTATGTATGTTGTAATCTATCTATCTATCTATCTATCTATCTATCTATCTATCTATCTATCTATCTATCTATCTATCTATCTATCTATCTATCTATCTATCTATCTATCAAATAATAACAGCTTTTTCTATAGAGACTTCATCATGCATCCCCACACAATCCAATTCGGGTTCCGTTTGTGGACACGCATTCTTGGGTGCACACGCTGCGTTGCATTTCCGCGCAGCTCTGCAAGCTTTTGGAAGCAGATGTTCCAGCGATGCTTCTACTCCTATACGACTTGGCGAAACGTGCTATTTATTGCAAATAATTAATTCCGCGCTCGTTGTCGGGATCCTAATGTGTACCACGCGCGCACCATTACTTGGTCGAGAGCTCTTTCTTTGTGCTATTCGGGGCACAGCTCCGCTCATCCAGCGGCGCTTAGCTACCTGTCATGTTGCCTTTAAAAAAAAAAATAAACAAATAGCAGACCTTCTTAAAGAAAGGCTGTGCATTTTGCAATGGGGTCGTTTAGTGGAGTTATTGGGCGGATAGAGAAATGTCAAGTTGGCAGACGATTACAGGTTATTAGAGAAGTAGCAGACTAAGGGTGATTCAATGTCAAATCTACGGGCGTGCCTGGGAGAAAAAGGGGGCCACACGCCGACCCCGACATTGCACAAAAGAGAGGGCGTTTTCTGACAAGGATCGCTAAAGGCACGGCGCGTTTGTAATGAATCGAAGTGCATTTGTTTTTATTTTTGGGAATGAAGCTGCAGCCAACCGTTAAATCAAACTGCAGAACCCTTTCACATTTCAGCAGTGCTAGTCCAAGTGGTCAAATGCGATTGCGAATATCATGTGTGAAATTCCCTTAAGGCTGTCAAATATCGGACATCACAAAGGAAAAATTCGTAAAATATAAGTGAATGAAATGCGACTGTAAGCATGTGTTGTGTGTGTGTGCGCTGATACTTTAAGGACAAAATGATTTAATAATGAATACTCGAATACACCCGTAAGTCGGTGTTTGTGTGGAGTGGTGAGTTTAATTTAGCCAACTGTGAGAAGATCCTCCCAGAGTTGGTTCCGATAGTCACCACCCCCTCCTGTCAACTGGATTAAACAGGTTCTAAAATGGATTGACGGGTTGTTACTATTCGCTCATTATCTGAACATAGTTTTCTGGTTTACAGGTCAATGGGAGCGTTATTAGCCTGTCATAGCAGAAAGGGTTGCAAGACCTGGATGGGAAGCCAGTCCCTCACCTAAGTTTGGCATCCCAAAACTTTAGAAATGCCATCTTACTTAACCAAATCCAACTGGATTCTGGGGCAACATAGAGAAAAGTCAAGCCAATACTGGAAGAGCATACTAACTCCAGGCAGAAATTGGAGGTTTCCAACCCATGTCCAGATAACACACACACACACATGCACCCAATTTAAAACTATCAATTGCATACATTATTGAATGGGATATTTTACGTTAACTGAAGCGTGTTTAAAATGTTATGTTAAATAGTTGTCATAATTTCTCAATTTATTCATTTTGCCAGTTCAGTCCACACATCTGACTTATTGTGTGACCATGAGGGGGGCCACTTTACCTACGTTTTCCTATTGAATGTATTGAGACAATTATATTAGTGCTGAACTCATGAAAGAATGTTGCTGTACACAGAATAAAGGCTTTGCACATCTGTGTTTTTAATCTTTTGCATACACTGTTTCATATCGGCTTACAAGACAGTGTGACCTAGTGGCAAGGCTATCAGATACTAAAGCTAAGTTTCTTGTAATTTTTGAAAGTGTGAAAGTCAATATACCTGCATATTTATATAAAGAATTATATTAAAGTCCTAGAGTGGTGATAAACCTTTAGATAGTGCACAATATATAAAGTTACACAGGCACTGAAGTAAAGGTTGCTGGCATATTTTTGTTTACATCTGTTATATAGACTTTTATATCTGTTAAATAAGACAGAGTGGACTAATGGCAAGTGTGCTGGGCTTTGTTGCTAAGTTCCCCACCACTTTGTGAAGCTCGGCTAATCCAGGTCAGGCACTCTTGGTTCTGAAGAACCACCGTGGTTGCAGACATTTGTACTGACCAATTTCTTCAATAGATTCCTTTGATTTATTGATACTTAGATAATTCCGCTCCTTTCATCTGTTATCATTTTACCCTGTCAGAAGCCACCCATCTTATTTCCGGAAAAAAAAATAACAATTTACACTAGCTAACAAAAGATTTACATGGTGCCTTTACTATCTGCCTGTGAGGTATGTAGTTCCTTTTTTGTCTATCTGCTTAGTGTTATACATGTATAGTGCCTTTCTTATCTCTGTGTTGATTATGTAATGCATTTAGTCTCTATCAGTATGTCAAATGTGAAAGGCACTACATTGCATAACAGATAGATATGAAAGGTACCCTATCTATCTATCTATCTATCTATCTATCTATCTATCTATCTATCTATCTATCTATCTATCTATCTATCTATCTATCTATCTATCTATCTATCTATCTATCTATCTATCTATCTATCTATCTATCTAGCCTAGTGCCTTTCCAATCAATCATTTAAGAGGATTACTGTACAAACCACAAAGTTGCTGGCTCAGTCCCAACCCCTGACTCACTATGTGGCCTTGGGTGAAGAACTTAAAATGTCTGCTGAAAAGTAAAATTTATGTACTTAGTGGTACAGCAGTCAATGAACAACTGGTATGGAAACCAGAGTAAGGAGTACATCAGGTAAGGAGATTTGTGTTTTTCCTATTAAGTTAAAGTTATGCATTTTATTGCATTAATATTGATCTTAGTGCCACAGAGTAGAGACGTGTTGCATAGTTGGATATGCAAGTAAGAATTTCACTGTACTCTTTATTTGTGACATTGCTGCTACTATCATTATTGTAAATCACATCAGGATCAATATAAAATGGCTCTAAACAGCAAACATAACATTCACAAATACACTATCAGGGTCACAGGGAGACAGAGACTATTCCAGCAACATTGGGTGCAAGGCATTAACCAACACTGGAAGTGTTACGTGTCATTTACAGGGCCTGCTCATATACCCCCTACACGGAGCCGCCTCAGACTTGATAGTTAAGCTAACATGGACCTCTTTGGGTTTTGGGAGGAACACTGAAGTAAAACCCATGCAGACATGGAAAGAGCACACAGATTCGACACAAACAGTGAATACAGAGAGCTGGATCCATGAGACTGCAGTGCTAACTGAAGTGCCTCATAACCTAAAGGTTATTTGTTTGGTTAGGGTTAGGGTTGGGGAATTGATAGCATTAGGCAATGGGCACGATTGGAGCCTGGACAACATGTTGTTCTTTTTTGGGACACACTAACACGTGCTAACATCAGAAACATTTCAAGCCAACCTAGCAGAATGCCTTACAGTAGGTCAATGTGGGAAACTGTTATGGTTTTACATAACATTTTTTTTTTGCTGATAAGATAATTAAGTGTTATGAAACACACCATCTAACGGCTCATGAATAAAAGGCAGTACTCACAAGCTAGCTTGAGGTGACATTAATGTGATTCATTTCAAAGTTGGAGTACGACTTCTTCCTGAGTGAACATTAGGGTGAAGTGCTGTTTATCTGCTTTGCCACTTTAGTGTATTTGTCTTTCTTTTTAAATTAGAATTACGCTGTGGAAATGTGATACCGGAATGGCCCGCATGTTACTGCTCCACCCCTTCACCAAAGCGCCCAGACACTTTTACTAATTGGCATGCTCTCTTTTTTTTTATGTCCTGTGCATATCTCTATGTAATAGACAGTCATCTGTAAACAGAAGTGACACCAAGTTGTCCTCTGGGCAACCTGATCCATGGCGTCATCCACTGGCCTGACCTTTAATCTTGCCTAAAGTGAAAGGTCATCTAATTGTTTTCATTTCTCAGCTCTCATTTATCCATCAGGCCTTCACTAGACCTTGTTTGGGTTGGGTTTTAGGTAAAATTAGCATTGGCCAAGATGTTTTCTGACCAGAGGAATCAAAAAATGATGAGCAGTGAAGGGCAGACATGTACTATCTGTGTTATTGTCATTGATGATATTGAAATATAAAAGAACATATTTATTTAATGTGGAGTGCATTTTGTACTCACCAGTTCATTCCCTAGTGCGTAGTGTAATTTAGAATCAGTTGGTTGGGGCTGGTGGTTGGGTTTAGCTGTCCTGGCAGTGGTGGGTGTAAGACCAGAAAGAGCTCTGAAACAGGATGGTAGTTCAATGCAGGACACATTAATGCCCATCTATGTAAATATAAAGAATTATTATTATTGCTCCCTAGTCACCAGTTAACAGAACAAGGTATGTTTTTTGGGATATAGGAGAAACAGCTATGGATAGAATATGAAAACACCACATGGATGGCAAATGGGCATGAGATTTGAACCCAAGAGACAGGATCAATGAGGTGGCAGTGGTATTCACTCCACTGCTGTCAGTCTTGGGGCTTTCTTATATTAATCACAATATAACATAATCAAGTTGAGGGGGGCTGAGCTTCTACAGGCAGCAGTCCCAGCCAGGGTACCAGTCCATCATAGGGCCCACTCACCTATCATCTATGGGGAGAACGTGCAAACACCACATGGACAGTTAAAGATTTGAATGGAGGACACTGGATCCATAAAGGACTATTTATACTTTGTGTGTCTCCATAGATGTCAGGCTCTGCAAAGGTACAAGTGACATGAATTTCATCTGCAGTCATGTCACGTGGACATGTACGTCTGTGACTGTGCGCTTCCAGATTTTTGCGGTCCTGTGTGTACCTGTGCACATCAACATTGCATGTGCTAGTCAACAAAATGTGGATGCATTTGAGGAGAAAGTGTGTGCAGTGCTACACGTACGTGATTGTATTATGACCAGAACAGGATGTGCACCGTATGTCCATGAACACATTCACAGCTGTTTGTGTCTGTTCAGTTTTGTAGTATAAAAGTTCCTTAAGGCTGTAGCACTACCCACTGTACCACTCTGATGACCTTAGGGCTTTCTAATATTGATCCTAACAGAATATAATCCAGTCGAGGGTTGCTTGGGGCAGAAATGAACAAAAAGCAGGAACCAGCAGGAGTCAGGGTGCCAGCCCATTGCAGGCAGCCAATTAACCTAACAAGCCTGTCTTTACGGATGAGGGGCAAAACCAACACAGACTCAGTGTTCAAACTCCACGTGGAGAATGGTTAGGTGCTGAATTTAAACCCAGTGTGGTGGATCCGCGAGGGAGCAGCACTAACCACCATACCACCTGATGTTATTTGACCAGTGTTTATTTTGTATAGTGCCAATAACAGCAAGTTTATCACACAGCACTTTAACCAACTACATTACCAAATGTTATAAATGAAGTAGTATGGTAGACAGTAGGACTTTAAAAGAGTTTCAAAACTCTAATTGATGTTGTTTTAGAAAAATTATGTGGTTAGGACTGACAAGTCTTGTTGGGCTAATGGCCTGTTCTTGTCTGGATTGGTCTAATGTTCTAATGAACACCATAGTAGTAGGAATACACATTCACACCAAAGAAGTGAACCACTAACAACATGAGCACCTTGGAAGTGTACAGTCCAGATTTTAGTGTGCTGGAAAATTACTAAACATAAATGAGACCATGTTATTACAGCCTTTATATATCTGTGCTTATGGCTTATGTCCTTAGCAACTACTCTCCTTGCAGGCTGCAGGCCTAATGGTCTGTTGTCTCTTTCTTTACTATTTTCACTTTCACACCATTTTGTTCTAATTATTTCTTACCCAATTATTTTCTGTACACCTAGGCTTGCTTGCATGATTGAAGGTGCGAGCTTTTAATCCAATCGTTAACAGGCCAACAGACATTTAGGCTCAGCTATTACTGCAAGTGGAAGAGGTCTGCTGTTATACCCAGCTGAGATCTGAATTCAGGTGTTTTCTGTATTGTCCTTTCAGCTGTGCTAATAATGAGTTTGATATTTTCGTCACGCAACTGAAATACAATTAAGTTTGTGTCTTGAATGTGACTTTCCTCCCCCCCCCCCCATTTCTGATTGAGATCTGTTCTGGCATAATTCAGGACAGCTGTTTGCCCTTTTCTGTAATTTAATAAAAATAATAATTAGCTGAAAGCCTTTACTCAATCAGGCCGTCCTCTAAACCTTCCTAATCCAATTCTTTATGCTCGCGGTGAGTTGACTATTAGGAAGGTGGTGAGTTTCTAGTGGCTGAACCACAAGATTGCATCTTTTTGTGACCCCTGAGCAAGTCACCTGAGCTCCATCCATCCTTTTTCTTAACCTCCTTTTCCAGGGCAGAGGCACGGGGCAGCAAACCACCGTAATGACTTGTAGTCATCTTGGCTAAAGACGTCAACTAAATATACAGGGTGGTGAAGAGAAAAATGATCAAATTTGTCACTCACATTTACAGAATATGCTGAAAGTGATCTTCTTGTGCGTCAATACATCTCTGTGCCCATTTCAGCATGTTCATGTACACTGTTTGCACACTCTTTGTTCATGGCCACTTTTTTGTGGGCCACCCAGTATAAAAAGTTAGAAAATATATGTCTGGTATAACATTCTGATGCATTCAGGGTCTTACTTCAGTTAACTGTTTTGTAACATGTATATGCTTATTTCTTTCATCAAAGGCAGAGATATCACATTTTTGCCCATTGCATACTTTTTGCAACAATAACTTCAATTTAAAGTAGAATGTTATTATATGTAGTAGTAGAATAAATAAAAGAAATTATTTTTAAAGAGGTTTCAAAAATATCCTGTCCAAATAGGTGTTTGTTTGCAAAAGCAGCTGTCATAGACAGCTGATTCTAACTCGAGTGAGAGAAAAATTGTATTGATTGCAGGTTTTTCTCCTAGAAAATGTTTATTACGCAGTGGCATTGGTTGGGTGGGAGCACGGCAGAGTGTTAGGGTAAGAGAGAAGTGGTACCAACATTAAGTAAAGAATCTTCTTCTTCTTCTTTCAGCTGCTCCCGTTAGGGGTTGCCACAGCAGATCATCTTCTTCCATATCATTCTGTCCTCTGCATCTTGCTCTGTTACACCCATCACCTGCATGTCCTCTCTCACCGCATCCATAAACCTTCTCTTAGGCCTTCCTCTTTTCTTCTGACAGCTCTATCCTTAGCATCCTTCTCCCAATATACCCAGCATCTGTCCTCTGCACATGTTCAAACCAACGCAATCTCGCCTCGGAAGGGCATCTGGTGTAAAATTTTGCAAAATCAATATGCGGACAATACAAATTAAGTAAAGAATAGTGGCAATAAATAATTAAATAATGCAAGGAACACTTTTTTGCAACAAAAAAGGTATACCTATGAATTTTAAGTTGAGTCCATAAAAAGACATACAAGTAAACCTCAGCTTATACAAATTCAGCTTTATGCAAGAATATTAAAATAAAACTGAAGGAAAAGTATGCAGAAACTGAAATAATGCACCTCACAGGGTAATGTGCTTTTTTCTTATATTATGGAAGAGGAGCCTCTCGTCTTGTTGATCTGTTTCAGTCAATTCTGCGTGACTGTCTCCCATATTGTTGTACTTTCAGACATCAGGGCCAAGAAGAAGGAAATGGCCACTGGGTACTCTTTCTCCCCGCTTATCCCAACCAATGTAAAAAGAGTCCAACTTACTTTTGCTGTGATTCATTCGCAGTGGCATACGATGGCATAAGGGCAAGTAAAACACTTAACGCTTGTCCTGTGCTACTCCCATCCTCTTACACTCACTGTTGCACACAGAGCCGTGAGGTAGAGTGAAACTGGTGCTTGCTGCACACTCACTTGGTCTTATCCACAATAGGATGAGAAAACATGCTCCTCTATGTACTATTGTGTCGTTTCACCTAACCTGACATGGAGTGTTGCTCAATCAAATTAGCTCTCTGACTGCTGTGCTCTCCCTCTCTCTTTTTCACATACTGTGCAAGTTGGAAAGAATGAGACGCAGCCCTCTCATGTTCTCACCCGTTTCACCTCACGTGACATGCTTTGTTTTAATCAGCACAGGTATCTTCTCATCTTCTCAAGTCTAGATGTAAACTGGCTAACTGTCAATGCTCTGTACTAAATCTGGGTGCTTTGGATTGAAGTAAGGTGTTATGCCAGCCCCAGCTCTGGCTTCCTTCATGCAGCCGAATCACCTGCAAAATAACGTTATTGTACACTGGAGGCTGTATTTGAAACTACTGATGTGCACTCATTTGTGAAGTGACTGATGTATTTACATAATGTACATATTAATTGGTATAAGTTAAACCATGTTTGCAGTTTTTTTAGTGGCAATGTAAGGGTTTGTCTATGGACATTCTACCATGTGCGAATTTTTACTATAAGCGAGGCTTAGGAATGTAACCCTTACCTAAGATGAGAGTCTGCTAATTTTTAATTGAATCTCAACTAACTCGAGTAGGAGAACATAACATTGTGTCACGCACATTTGCATGGGAGGCAGCTGAAAGGCTCAAAAGACGGTAATTCCTCGCCAAACTAGGGGATGGCAGAGTCCATTAATCCTTGCTCTTTTCCATTAGCAGACCGATCACGAGAAATTCCTCTTGGGCATGATGACGTCTGGTTCCGGTATCAAGGTGCCACTTCTGGCTCCGGCTCCAAGGATGTCACTTCTGTTTCCCAAGAGGAATATCCTGTGATTGGTCTGCTAATGGAAAAGAGCACCCTGCCATCCCCTGGTTTGGCAGGGAATTACCCTCTTTTGAGCCTTTTAGCTGCCTCCCATGCGCATGCGTGTAACAGTTGTTATTTGCTTTGTTTTCTAAGTAACAGAATAGAAACTGAGTGAGAGTTTTGGGTAGGTATTTGCTTTAGGAGGTGAGAGGAGCTCATGTTATCGCCTAAAGCAGTGTCAGGTTTACATCTCAAGCCAACATTGTCTTGTTTGACGAGTCCATTTAAGGACCACGGTGGCTAAAATCTTGACACAAATCAGATCTGTCTCCACAAAAGTGTTTCAACTTTTAAGCCTGATTCCAAGATTTGCATTTTATCACGTGTGTTATGATAGAAATGATTTTATAAATGTATTGTTTTTAGAATAAAATTTTTCTGAATCCTTGATGTCGAACTACATCCTGTAGATGCACACATTATCAGTGATATATCCATTAATATTTTATTAACCCCTGGAACCTCATTGATAATGGTTTCATCATTTGGATTTATTGGTGGTGTTAGAAAATAATTTTCTGTGATTATTTTTGGTTTCACTGTTAATATGGCACAATTTTGTTTTTTGAGATAGTTGCCACCATTTTGGGATCTTGGTACTTAGACGCGGCTCTTTGTTGTTAGAGGATACGGTCTTGGAAGTTGTGGTGTCTGATGTCATCTATGTGATGTTTTAAATACTGCCGTGGGTTCTCTTCCCTTTCGTGATTGTGGATAACCAACAATTTTTTGTGTGTGTGATTATAATGAATTCTGACATTGAAACTTAATTAAACATTGGTTTTGGTGTGCAGTTAGGCTTTGGTAACAGATTTAATGTGACTTCCTGGCCTTAGACTTTGAATTATCTATGTGGTACATTTCTCATCCTTTCCTTGTTATAACATATAGTGTAGGATAAGGGTGATAATTGTGGTAGCCTCGTAAAGAACACAAGAATGTAAACAGAAACAGCGTGTGAAAGTAAACCAAGAAACAAACACTATAGACAATTCATTTCCAGTATGCCTCCTTCAAAAATTCATAGCAATTTGATAAATTAATTCAAATTCTTTCAAAATTGGATTCTACGGTGCCTTTGCCATGTCCTGCTAAAGTCGGCACAAAGCGGATTATTGTGTGGGTGACAGAGATTAGTGAGCGGCCTACACTAACTATAATGGTAGGGGAACACTAGACTGGTGTACTATTGTTATTTGTTCATTGTGGAGTGTATGTGACTAATTTTATTTCATATTTCTTAAACATAAATTTTTTTAAAGAAGTACCTGATTGAGACATAATATCTACTATGTAACTCTACTGTGTTTCAGTAATTTGTATTGTGGATTTGTCTTCCTGAACAGGAACATCAGTCGGACATGTAAAAGAAGAAAATATGCAAAACATACAAGCTGAAATAATGTCTTCCAAAGGAAATTTTGAGAGTTTAAATTAATCAGTAATCATAGGTCATACAAAATGTTTTATTATTCTTAGATAGCCAATTTTGAAATGGGATTGTATAGTATTTTGGAAATTGTTTACAGTGTACTTTATTTGAGAACAGAAATTTCCTGACAAACTTCCTTGAAGAAAAACTTTACCAAATTTCAATGAGATCTGTTTATGGCAGGTCAAGTTGTGTCATATGAACAGATAGACAATAATAGGTGTGTTTGCAGTTTATGTAAATGCACTAATAATGTTAGCACTGTAATCATATATTGAAAGTGCCCTTCAATGAACGCTACCAACCAATAAAAATTCATCTTTGGGATATGGGGAAAAAACCCCACATGGACACAGGTAGCACATGCACACTCCATCCAGATATTTAGAGGTAGCGATGTTGACTCACATGCCATCTGCGCTTCACCTTGTGAAACTGGGATACCCAGAAGCACTGAGAACAGAAAAGCCATGTTCAATGCACAAAAGTAAAAGAGTTGGTTTCAAGTAGCTGCCCAGTTTCTGTCCATTTTTCGTTTCAGCTAATATCGAATTTTTATTTGTAGCTGGTTTCCTGTGATGAGCTGGCTGCCTTGCCCTGTAGTGTCATTTTTCATTTGGAATGGCAGGGATTTTAATAGTGTGAGCTAGTGGGCAGTGCTGCTGCAGCTAATCCAGGGTCTTGGGTTCATGTATGGAGTCTGCACATTCTCCCTGTGATTGTGTGGGTTTTTGTTTACATGTTCTGTTTTTTGTTTTCTACAGTAAACCCTAAAGATGTGGAGATTACAGGGACTGGTGCCTGGCCGAGTCTAGTGGCATGTGTTGCTGTGTCCTGTTTACACCAATTCAGGTGTGACAGGGGGCTGGAGTACATCCATCCCACCTTGGTTGGAGCAACACTTCTTCCCAGATGTTGCTAAAATAGTCTCCTAGATTCCGGTGTTGGGATGAGCAGGTTCAGAAAGTGTATGAATGCTAATAAGTAAATGTAATTAGAGGTTAAGATACTCATTATATTTTATAAGGCAAGCCACTAATGCATTCATTGGTTTCTCTTGCCCACAAATTGGCCTCATGTGACAATGGATGTGGGTGGGTGCATCGCAGGGCTGTCTTAAAGTATGGGCACAATGGGCACTGGCCGGGGGCCCCAGGAGTATAGGGGCTCATGAAGTTTCAGATGCCTTTGTATGTTTCTGTTTTGGCATAAAAACAGGGGCTCCAGCACACTACTTTGCCCCTTAGCCTATGATGCTTTCAGTGCATGAACTGACGCTGTGATGAGCTGATGGTCAGTCCCGGGTAGGTTGCTGCCCCCCTATACCTGATGTTGCTAGGACATACTCCAGCCCTCCATGCCTCTGAATTGGTTTAAGCAGGTCTGTGAATATTATGTCATTTTCAGTTGGCAAGCGACATGTATGGTAAACATTTAAATATATGAACATTTTATAGTACTAGGGTGTTGTTAGCCATTTTGAATGTATTGAAAAGCCAAGCAAAATGACACCTTTTATTGGCTAACTAAAAAGATTACAATATGCAAGCTTTTGAGGCAACTCAGGCCCCTTCTTCAGGCAAGATGTAATAATCATTTTATGAACATTTTATGAAATTGATGTAAATTATAATATAATTCTATATAAGGTGGTGGGAAAATAGGTGGGCAATCTGAATTTCAAAAAAAAAAAAATCAGATAACTGTCAAGTTAAAGAAACAGTGTATTTTTTAATGACTAGTATTTTTCACATTGTAAAGCAGTGTTGAAGACGCAGTTTAATATAAAATTTAAAACTGAAAAAGAACCAGCAAGAAGCAAGAAATGGAAAAATGTGCAATGAAGGAGCAATTCCAGACAACAGTGTTTAGCCAAAGTAAAGGGTAACTTTATCCCGAAGTGGAAACTTCACAGTGTGACTACTTCAATTCTTTTATTTTCCATAGCATATTTCATTGTTGGTGGCACAGCAGTCAGTGCAGGTGACTCACAGCTCCATCGTTCTGGGTTCAAATTCTCACCAGGTCACTGTCTAAATGAAATTTGCACATTCCCCCTGTGTCTGTGTGATTTCTTTTAGTTTTTTTATTTTGGTTTAGGTGACCTGATTTTCCTTACACATTCCAAAGACACAGCGGTTAGGTAAACTGGCAACTCTAAATGGTTTGTGGGCATGATGGACACTGTGATGTACCGGCACCCTGCATAGGGTTGCTTCGACTCTTACAAGATGGAGGTCGGTTTGTAGTGTTGCCAAAAACGACTTGATCTTCCCACGACCACAGCTTTTATGTCGAGCTCTTTCTTCCCTGTAACAATGTGAAAACAAACCCAAATGCTCAACTCAAAAGTGGACCAAGCATTTCGTATCAAAACAGCTGTAGCCATGTTAATGTTAGTGGTGCACCATCTATAGGAAATTGGTAGCAATGCATTTAGTTATGCGGATGCCAGTGAAATACTGTATATTGTTTCTAAATTGCCATAGAAGATCTAAAAAACAAGTAAGAAAAGGGAGAAAAAAATCTCTGACACTTGATCTGAGTGTATCGATGAAAATGAAAATATAGCAATACTATGGCATATCAGTTCTGTTCCTCTGGCTTTAGTGGCTAAGCTGCTGGATTTAATGCACGGATGCCGGTTCAGTCTTTGCCTTTGGCCCACTGCTTGACCCTCTGCAGGTTCCTGCACATTTCATATAAACAGATGTTCTCGACCCTTGGGATGGTGCCTAATATTCAAAGGTGCTTATAATGAAATGGTTGCATGTTTCTTTTGCCTATTTATTAGTTATATAGTACTTTTCATACTGTTTGGTTTGACCTGTTGTTGTCAGGAACTAATTAAATTTTGTACTGTGTCATTCTGTTCAATTTTTTAAATGATTTTTTTAATTAATTTTGTATATTTTTCAGTAGGCACAGCTATTTTATGCATTTTTACATGGTGGCTACCACATTTTTGATGATAATCATGCCTGTTGCTACTCATATGGGCTGATGCTGATCATCATGATGTTATTATAAAAAGATACTGATGCACTCAGGAAAATACTAACGATAAACTTGGTTGGATGCAACTACAGAATTAATTTGGCTTGAAATTTCAGTTTGCTTCTTAGTTTTATCATTTAATGTTCTCTCACTCCCTTGTTTGACCTCGGCCTTTTCATGAATCCGTGTTATGGCTTTTCCAAACTTGTCTCTTTTTTTGCCTTTTTGGAATTATAATTAACATGTTCTTTATTTTTTTTTTTTCATTTTAACATTACGTGTTTGTCACTTTGACTCCATTTTTAATTGTTCCTAGATGTTTGTTTTGTTACCATATTGCATTACTGCTGCCATACTGTTTGAGGTTGCCATGTCCTGTGCCAGTCACATTGCACAGAAAGTCATTGTGTCCTACCTATAGCATATGGTGGTGCACAGCTTCTGTATCCTAGTATTTGATTTGATTAAAACACACATACTTTGAACTACAACAGTCAAGGATAATGACTTCACTTATCTTGGTTTAAAACCTTTGTTTTGGATTAGTGTTTTTGTTTTAGTTGCTCAGTTTTCTTCAGTCTTCTCTGGTATTTGAACTTTTAGCCTGTCCTCTCACCATGTACTTGTCTTTTCCTTAAAGTTGCTTTTCACTTCCTGGTACTAATCTAAAAAATATTCCATTCCCTTTCAGTCTCAGGCACTTTGTGCCAAAAATAAATCAGGCCTGTTTCTCTGATTATTCTTTTGAAATTTCCTTTAGAAAAACTTAATTCTGTATTGCTCAGTCCAAAAACAATAAGACCATTAGGGCAATCCAGCTCAGCACAACGATGACATTTAGTTAAGGTGCTAGATTTAAAACAGTACCACAAAAATGATATTTTATATATGTTCCTTACATTATGTAGTTTGTCGTGGTGGCTGAGAACATTGTTTAATCTCATGCTTTTGTGGAGACAGAACATAAAGTTTCTGACAGAGCAGGATCCAAGGGTGACCATCGCCGGCCAACAGCAACTGATCTCAGAAACATCCATCCATCCATTTTCCAACCCGCTGAATCCGAACACAGGGTCACGGGGGTCTGCTGGAGCCAATCCCAGCCTACACAGGGCACAAGGCAGGAACCAATCCCGGGCAGGGTGCCAACCCACCACAGGACACACACAAACACACCCACACACCGAGTACACACTAGGGCCAATTTAGAATCGTCAATCCACCTAACCTGCATGTCTTTGGACTGTGGGAGGAAACCGGAGCGCCTGGAGGAAACCCACGCAGACACGGGGAGAACATGCAAACTCCACGCAGGGAGGACCCGGGAAGCGAACCCAGGTCCTCAGATCTCCCAACTGCAAGGCAGCAGCGCTACCCACTGCGCCACCGTGCCACCCTCTCAGAAACATCCATGACAAAAGTCTCACACTACATGTTCAATTCAAAAGCGTGACCTCATGTGAAGGGGCGTTCCGTTTTTGGACTTCTTTCATATTCTGGAGGTATTTATTTAACAATATTTTAGCATAAAGTGCATGTGTTTTTCATGTTGAGTGGATGACTTGATGTGTGGATTATGAGATATGAGTAATGTGAGAATTTGTCATGTTGTTATGTACGTTTTTGATATTGTTTCCTGTTGGTCACCTTTGAGTCCCATTCCATTAGAAACATTGTTATGTCCTTTTCTACACAAAAACATAAAATGTAAAAATTTTCTCAGCCATCACATTTTTGGGAGGAGTATTCCTTTAAACCACACAGCTGCTGGTATAGTTCTGCCTTTGGCTTTATGTGTGACCTCAAGTGAGGCCGTTAACCTACACAGCTAATAAAAATACAACTAAGTAATTGTAAGGTAGCTCAGTGTCTCAGGTAAGGTGCTATAGATAAGTAGAAAGATACGAAAGACACTATATTACAGATAGATATGAAAGGCACTATATGATAGATAGATAGATAGATAGATAGATAGATAGATAGATAGATAGATAGATAGATAGATAGATAGATAGATAGATACTGAAAGGGTAGAAATGTCTCCAAATTAAATAATTTTGATAGATAGATAGATAGATAGATAGATAGATAGATAGATAGATAGATAGATAGATAGACAGATAGATAGATAGATAGATAGATAGATAGA
Organism: Erpetoichthys calabaricus; assembly: GCF_900747795.2. NCBI lineage: Eukaryota > Metazoa > Chordata > Cladistia > Polypteriformes > Polypteridae > Erpetoichthys > Erpetoichthys calabaricus. The sequence continues at coordinate 32,651,037 of NC_041395.2, forward strand.
TAGATAGATAGATAGATAGATAGATACTGAAAATCTATCTATCTATCTATCTATCTATCTATCTATCTATCTATCTATCTATCTATCTATCTATCTATCTATCTATCTATCTATCTATCTATCTATCTATCTATCTATCTATCAAAATTATTTAATTTGGAGACATTTCTACCCTTTGCACTCAATTACTTCTGACACCAGAATGCATGTGTGGGCCCTGTAGTCCATTAACGCTCCATCAAAGTAAGTCCTTAGTTTGTAAGTCTCTGCCAGCCTTGTCCCTAAATTGGATTAGGCAAATGCAACAATGGTGTCACAATCAGGCTCAAGGACCGGGTGTCGTGCAACCCATTACATCATTACTGTGAAATGCATTAAAGATCAGCATCTTACACTTCATCCAAAATTTTGATTTACGAATGTATAACCTTTACCATCATTTTTATTGCTAGTTTCTGAATTACTTGTTATGACAATGTCTTCTGCCCTCTTACTAACAATTACATCACATGTTCCTTTATTGGCTTAGATAGATAGATAGATAGATAGATAGATAGATAGATAGATAGATAGATAGATAGATAGATAGATAGATAGATAGATAGATAGATAGATAGATAGATAGATAGGCACACACTATGGTCTGAACATGCATCTGAATGACTTAATAAAAACAGAAGAACCTCGGACTTGGCAGTTACAGTTGCACTGAGGTATTATAAAGGGGTATTGCTGTTTGTATAAAGGAGCCTAGCTGAAAGTCCTCAGTGTTAGTGTGTCAGAGAGAGGGTTATTCATAATGGCATTCAGTTTTGTTTTCATTCTGCAGGTGGCTGAGAGTGTGTCCCATAACTGAGGCAACCCTTTTAATTAGTTTGCCCATCACACTACACCGTAGACAGTCATACTGGCCATCACATTAAAGGAGCATAGTCTCCTAAGAAAAAAGAGCCTGCTCTGCCCTTCTTTATATAGTTCACCTGTCATTGCAACTTGTCATTGATGTGGACCCATAAGTACTTGAGGGAGTGCACCACCTCTACATCTATCAGAAGGAGAGGCTCTGTGATGCGGAGAAAGTTATTTGATAACCAGTTTCTTGGGTTTACTGATGGTAAGTTGCACACATTAAAATGAGCTGTGCTTGCTGCTCAGTTGGCCATTTTGTACAGGTGGTGAGGAGTGTAAATGGCTTTATAGTGATGTAGTGCTTTGTTTCCACATGCTCCTTTATGTGCACTGGTTGCCACATACAGGCTAGTGTAAGTTACAATGGCCACCACTTTCTGAACCTTCACTAAAAGGTGCAGTCTACTGTGGGCTGGGATACTCCACACGCCAGTGTCCTCCTCAAGCAGTGCCACAAATTTCTGCTCAGGCTGTGCACTGATGAAGCTCATATAGAATAAAGAAAGCCTGCAGGCACCCCAACATGGCCTAGAATTGCACAAATGGTGCTAAAAGCCCCTGGCAGTTAACAGATGTCACTTCACAGGGAGCTTCTGAGCGATTTCGAGCTAAGGCTCAATAACAACCACCCTCTTTAGGACTGAATAGCTGGCTAAGAATGAATTAAAGACCACAAAATGTCACAAAACTCATTTATGTTTACAGAAGAATGAAATAAATTTATTTTGCATGGCCTTTAAATTGATGGCAAGAAATTCGTAGACCAAGGAATGGCTGCAGGGGCATTAAGATTTCAGAGTAAATGAAATGAACTGAAAAATGAGATGTCTATAAAACTGCAGTCTAAGCTGCAACATTCAAGCCTTGTACTTTTTTACACTGTGCTTGGAGAAGGGCGTCCTAGTTTTGAAAGGCTTAATTTGGAAATGTGCTACAACCCTGAACTAGATGAGCAAGTTAGAGCATAGATGGATGGATGGATGGATAGATGGATGGAAAGCTGGGCGGTGTTAAAATTCCAAGTGACCTTATGCTAATTATAGCCTGACTGAGGAATGTTGTGTTTTGTGTAAGAATATGGGCCACTTGTAACATTATATGGTAAAAACTTTGTGAGTCTTCTCAGTTTATGCCAGGAAACAGAGGCCTGATCTCAGACTTGGAGACCTGACAGTGAAGTAAGCTGTGAGACAAGTTGCTTCTTCAAATCTGAAATGTTTACTGCTATTTTTTTATTTTTATGCCCAGGACCTAGCGTCCTGGTGTGAAACCCCCAGACCATCCCATCTTTGCTTATTTGGGAGCAGCTCTCTCAACATCACACCAGTCACTTCACCTTGGAATCTGTAAGATTTACTTTCACAAAGTGTATGGTGATCGAAATTGTTTTTTCTTTCTTTCCATTGCCTTCCCACGTTATCATTTCTGTTGTTATACATTTTTCCTTTTGTACTGCTTGCACAGATTGACAGCAGATTTGAGAGACATTTAGAATGGAATCAGGAGATGGCACAGATAGATCAGAACTTAGGAAGGGAGTTGTAATGGGAAAGATTAAATTTAAATAAACCAAGATCAGGACATGTAGCCAGAATCATGGCAAAGAGCAGATTCACTCTGTTACCAACACTCTAATGATGAATCATTCTGACCTTAGAATGCCGGCGACTTCAACCAGGGGAACTGTGGAATAAACAAACAAAAAGCTAGACCTGCTGTATCCAAATGTTAACGCCTAAGTGTTAACCTGTGGACCAATTGGGCAATCTGACCACATCTTACTCCCACCTACAAGCCTGTTATCAGATGACAGTAGCTCTCATATTATCCAATCCAGATATGCATGCTTGGGTGGTTGTAGTTTGTTATAATATTTATATTTTATCCTTGTGTTTTTGTAAAGTTTTCAGGCTCTATTGTAGGCATGGAGCTGGACAGTTTGACATCCGTGGCAGAGCGACGGGCGCTCAGCAGGCTCCTATCAATTATGGAGAATCCACTGCATCCACTAAACAGTGTCATCTCCAGACAGAGGAGCAGCTTCAGCGACAGACTGCTGTTACTGTCCTGCTCCACTGACAGACTGAGGAGATCGTTCCTCCCAAACTATGCGACTCTTCAATTCCACCTGGGGTGGGAGGGTAAACGTTAACATTATTCAGCGTTATTGTCTGTTTTTACCTTCATTTTTATTACTCTTTAATTTGATATTGTTTTTTGTATCAGTATGCTGCTGCTGGAGTATGTGAATTTCCCCTTGGAATTAATAAAGTATCTATCTATCTATCTATCTATCTATCTATCTATCTATCTATCTATCTATCTATCTATCTATCTATCTATCTATCTATCTATCTATCTATCTATCTGTCTGTCTGTCTGTCTGTCTGTCTGTCTGTCTGTCTGTCTGTCTGTCTGTCTGTCTGTCTGTCTGTGCCAATAAAGGAACATGAGGTGTAATTCTTAGTAAGAGGGCAGAAGACGTTGTCATAACCAATAATTCAGAAACTAACAATAAAAAAGATGGTAAAGGTTATACTGTATGTTCGTAAATATAAATTTTGGAGGAAGTGTATTTCGCTGATCTTTAATGCTGTCACAGTAATGATGTCATGGGTTTGCACGACACCCGGTCCTTGAGCCTGTTCGTGACACCATTATTGCATTTGCCTAATCCAATTTAGGGACAAGGGGGGCAGAGTCTTACAAACTAGAAACTGACTTTTGATGGAGTGTTAGTGGACTACAGGGTCCACACATGCATTCTGGTGTCAGAAGTAATTGAGGGCAAAGGGTAGAAATGTCTCCAAATTAAATAATTTCCATCCATCCATCCATCCATCCATTATCCAACCCGCTATTTGTCCCTTTAAACACAAGGTTATTGGTAAATAATAAATACCCATCTTTAACACTGTGGGTCCTCGAATGTTACGCTTTTTACTGCTTCACACTCTCGCACCTTTGCGACTGACTGACCACATAAATGATCTCATTTGTAGAATTAACTGTGATGCTGTCCCTGCTTCTATGAAACCTGGTACAAACACCAAGAACAATACACCATTACCAATACAACAGCTCAAAACTAACAGGTCAGTCCACCAAACACTGAGAATTGGAGGTTAATTGACTTGAAACAGAAATGCATGATACTGTAATTCATGATAATAATATATCTTAAATGCTTGCCAAACGTTCCCTCACAGTGGCACCAGAGCAAGAGTAATAAGCGTTAGTACTGCTGCAGATGATTTTATGAAGGGGAAACAGAAATAAATGCCCCACTTTATGGCACCAGTTGACATGATGGTTAATGAATGGGCTAATTTAGCTTCTTAACAGACTGGCTAATGTTAGATAAAACCTTACATTAACATGACTGACAATGATAAAGATTGTCCTTATGGAATGTCCTTAGGATGCTGATAATGTTATAGTTTCCCCTTTGTAATATTTTACTTATTCCTATAGAGAATTACAACACATCTTCCCATACTGAAATGTATATTTATTTCATCCTAGCTTGTAAAACTCATTTTCTTTTTGATTGCATTAAATGCTTTGACAATTTGTAATATAAAAGAAAGATAACTAAATCTATACATTGTGAAAGACAAAGCACAAAGACTTGTGTAAAGGTTTGGGATGCCATCCCGTATACTGTAGGTCACTTCGATTCATCTCTCAGTAACACAAAATGAGTATATAACAGACTTAAGTAGACATTAATTGAGTGAACCAGGGGGACTTTTATAGCAGACGGACAGAAAATAACATTTGTAATGGAGGAAGAGGAATGGAGATGAGGACAGAGAGGAAAGGTGGAAGTGAGGTCATCGGGGGTGGACCGGAAATGAAGTCATCCAGTGGAGTCGTGTCTTCGAAAGCCGGAAGTGGATTACGTGTTCTGGATGCGTGTAACTACGTTTGAGTTCCAAAAGGTACATTTAATCGTCTTTCTTTCTCCTGGAGAAGAAGAGAGAGAGGCATAAGCATTCCTTGTCCATTCTCTTCGATTGTTATTTTCCCGCAGCCTCTGGCCCGTTGGCTGCCCCCATATTCGTGTGTGTGTGACAATATCTATACATGTATTTTATAATTTTCTTCTGCTATTGTTGAGACTAAGTAGGTCGCTCTTCTAATACTGTAACATTAATTTTATGTATTTCAAATAATGTACTTGGATGGCATAGTGGTAGTGCTGCTGTCTTGCAGTATGGAGACCAAGGTTCGTGTCCTGTGTTCTCTCTACATGGAGTTTGCATGTTGTCTGTGTGGGTTTCCTCTGGTGCTCCAGTTTACTCCAACTGTCCAAAGACAGTGCAGGTTAGGTGAATTGGTGGCGCTAAACTGGCCCTAGTGTGTGTTTGGTGTGTGAGTGTGTGTGTGTGTGTGTGTGTGTGTGTGTGTGTCTGCCTTGAGATTGACTGGCACCCTTTCCAGGGTTATTTTTGCCTTGTAACTTGTGCTTGCTGGGATAGACTTCAGCACCCCTCGTGACCCACGTCTGGATTAAATGGGGTAGCAAATGACTTGGCATAATGTATGTCATTGCTTTATGTAAGGTCCTGGCTTCTTAAAATACTGCATATATTTTATATATATTTGCTGTCACACTCACAACGGTGCCAATTTATTCTTGTCTGTTAACTTTATCAACAGGTTTTTAACTATAAGTAGACAACAGGAATACCTGTCTAAAACGCAGACAGACGGGGAGGAAGTGTAAACACCACACTGGCATTAATTGAGACAGAAATCTGAAATGGGGCTTTGAGGCATTGTGCTGCCTGGTGTCTATTTTTGCTACGTAGCACATTGTGTTAAGTGGACTGTGTAACATAACTTGAGCAGAGCATGTACTGTGTCTTTTATTCGTAAGGTTTATTTAACATTTATAACAAACCCCCATACTCCACTTGTATTTATTCCCTGTTTAACACATTTATTTGAGGTGCCTTCTCTTCACAAAATACAAATAAACATGTATAAAAATGAAATAGGATATAATAAAATATTTAGCCTTCAGAGTTTTATCTGACCACGCCACCTGTGCATTGTGTTGCTGCCAAAGTCTGACCACACTGTCTTCCTGTTATAAAAGAAGGGCCACACATAACGTAATCAGCGCTCAGCTAATAACATCCTTTCTAAAAGTTGACTGTACAAACAATTAAATCCAGAGGGCACCCTCTTCACCTTGTGACCTCAAATATATACATCCATTATCTGAACCTGATAGCTGTCTCTCTTGACATGTCCCCCCATGATAGCTGAGGTCAGAGAGTCCTGGGTTCTGAGAAACCCAAAGGGTCTACCCTCACAAAAGGTCCTGACCAGCACTGCTAATTAGGAGACCCCATCTATGCAATGTACCCTAAGTAACACTTCACTTTGAGAGTGACTGCCTCTCTGACCGCTTATGTCTGGGGAATGGGGCAAAATACGTTAACAAAAAATGAGAAGGGAGAACTCGGATGGTGACAGTGAACCCCAAGTGGAACTTTTTGCTCTCATTGTCCTAAGATCTGTGGGTTAAGGTTTAAACTCTTCAGCCATCTGTGGATACACAAGTAACCTTGATGATCGTCATTCTTATCGCAAGTGATCACTGAGAGAGACAAAGAAGGAAACAGAGAGAGATTTGAATGCACTCAATCTTCATTTAATGTTGCAGTAATCAGTCTTGAATAATTGGTACACTCACATTCATTAATGTCGGCCAAAGCACTTACATCTTTGACATAACAAATATCTGGAGACAAAGTAGAAATGTGTTAACTTGATGAAGACTGTGGGCTTGCTGAACCCAGAATCCCTCAGGCTATAGTTAGGTTCACTTAACACCTTGCCACTGTATTCCCCAAGATTTCTTTTATCAGCCATTTAGCTTCTTCTTTTGGCTGCTCCTGTTAGGGGTTGTCACAGCGGATCAGCTTCTTCCATATCTTTCTGTCCTCTGTATCTTGTTCTGTTACACCCGTCACCTGCATGTCCTCTCTCACCACATCCATAAACCTCCTCTTAGGCCTTCCTTTTTTTCTCTTCCCTGGCAGCTCTACCCTTATCATCCTTCTCCCAATATACCCAGCATCTCTCCTCTGCACATGACCAAACCAATGCAATCTCTCCTCTCTGACTTTGTCTCCCAACCGTCCAATTTGAGCTGACCCTCTAATGTCCTCATTTCTAATCCTAACTGTCCTCGTCACACCCATTGGAAATCTTAGCATCTTTAACTCTGCTATCTCCAGCTCTGTCTCCTGCTTTCTGGTCAGTGCCACTGTCTCCATCCCATATAACATAGCTGGTCTCACTACCGTCCTATAGACCTTCCCTTTCACTCTTGCTGATACCCGTCTGTCACAAATTACTCCTGACTCTCTTCTCCACCCATTCCACTCTGCCTGCACTCTCTTTTTCACCTCTCTTCCACAATCCCCATTACTCTGAATTGTTGATCCCAAGTATTTAAACTCATCCACCTTTGCCAGCTCTACTCCCTCATCCTCACCATTCCCCTGACCTCCCTCTTATTTACACACATGTATTACTGTCTTGTTCCTACTGACCTTCATTCCTCTCCTTTCTAGCTCTCTATTCATCTGATGGATATACCTTTAAAAAAAAAGTTCTTCAGTGCTTTGTAAAGCACTGTATAATGAAAAAAATGATTCATAATGTGCAGATGGAGTTGATTTGTTTCAAACCTAGTTTTGTAAATCTTGACATGCTTGTATGGAATGTTATTTGATTTTAATAAATTCAATAATGGATGGATAAAAAATCAACATAATGTTCAGTTTGTAAACTTAAGATGGATTCGCTAAAACTCCATGTGGAGGCATCCGTCCAGCACAGCTGAACTTCATGTCCTCCAGCTGAAGGCCCACGCCTCCTCTCCTTGGCCTTCATGCATCAGTTCTCCAGAGTGCCTCATTTTTATCTGTACTCTGATATTTTATATCAAGCTATTCTTCAGCAAGGCTATTGGTGAACAGCGCAATGATATTTTGCTACTCATTCTTTTAAGTTTTTGTCTTCAAATAATTTCAGGATCTCTGGGATGATTTTTCTTGTCTGGGTGTATTAGAACGTGTACAGTTGAGAGGAAGCCATTGAACAATTATTGCCCATAGGGTCAGCTACAAGCTGCGTGGTCTTTGCACCTCATTAAATCTACCCTATAACCACAGAACAGTATCTGTTACAATAACATGATTTATGCTTGTCAGTGTGAAAAAGAACCTCTTGTTTTGTCTTCCAACCCCCTCTCATTTTTCCACCAGTGTCTTCTAGTGTGGGTTTCAATGCTTAGCTGAACAAATCAGCTCTGGGTTCATGGTGATCCTGGCATGATGTGCTGATAATATTTTTTCCGTAGTTGCCCAAGGGAAATACGCAGAGGTCTCAGCACATCTGTCAACACTGTCTGAGTTACTTACTTTACTTTATTGCCATAGCAAATGCTGGTAGCATGGAATTTAATTTGCTTGAAATGAGCATTACGCATGCGCATTGATAAAATGATTTAGTCGTCAACAGAATTTGTAAAAACTGTGAAATTGTACTGAATAAGAGCAACAATTGTGGAGCACGATAGGGGTGTGAGGACCAGATCTTGTCAGAGTTCTGCTGTTCATGGAGCTACTGCAAAGGTTATCGCTCCTGTAAGAGACGTTCACATTCATCTTTAAAGCAAGAGCTGTAACCACAAAGGGACACCATTTCGCATTCTTTGATAAATCGGCTTATCTTAGAAATTCCAACACTGACTGGTTTTGCTCCTTCAAGCTCCAAGAAGTTTTGCTGAATGACAAGGAAATTCAGGTCTCCGTAGTTGTCAGAAACACTAATCATTGTGCCACCATGCCATTCTTTTATGACAGACATCTGTAATATCACAATTTTTTTTTTAACTTAATGTTATAAAATAGCATTGCTCCGATTGATTGGCTGCTGGTCTAAATTGGTTGATTGATTGGTCATCGATGAATTGACATATGTCAAAAGACATTTTTGCAGTATCTGATTTTCTATGGTTTATGGTAATTTAGATCTTGTGCTCCTTTACACAAAGCATTATGGTACGTGAGGAATGTGCGCATGTCGTTTTGTTGCCGGAGTTGCTTTTAAACAGGCAGGCCGACTTTAGAAGAGAGAGAGGGAGAAGACTGGAATATTCCCTTTTACATTTAAAAACGTGGAGCAATAAAACTGAGAAACAGGACTCTGAGCAGTTGTCCTGTGCATGCAGAGGACTGGCAGACATATACGTTGTGCAGCTGAACTTGAAGTGGAAAGAAAGAAAGGCGCATCTTTGGTAGAAAAGTGAAGTTGTAATTATGATTACATTTTCTTTTCTTTTATATCGTATGTATTATAGATAAATCTTTTGTGTACATGTTTTAGAAGTTACAAAAGCACATATTTTAAGGGGAGTTTATTTATTTTAGTAGAATTTCATTAATAAAATTGAACAGATGGCTTAGTGGTAGCAGTAAGGAGACTGGGGTTTGCATCCCGGGTCCCCCCTGTGTGGAGTCTGCATGTTCTCCCCGTGTCCCCGTGGGTTTCCTTTGGGTGTTTCAGGTTCCCCCCACTGTTCAAAGACATGCAATTACGCTAAATTGGCCCTCATGTGTGTTTGGGGTGTGGGTGTCTGTGTGGTCTCCCTGCGATGGACTGGTGCCCTGTCTAGGGTTTGTTCCTGACTTGTGCCCTGTGCTAACTGGGATAGGCTTCAGCACGCCACACAACCCTTGTCTGGATTAAGCAGGTTAGAAAATGACAAATTGAACATGTATAATCTGTGGTGTGCAGTTTAATTGTAAAAATAACAAGGTTAACACTTTAATAAAAAACATACGGCTTCTGTATGTGTGGTTAGGAAGGAGCTTAGTGTAAAAAAAAATATCATAATCGATATTGAATTGGCCAAGTCTCAACATGAAATCGGGTACCAGTATCACCCCTGAAAAAACCTGGATTAGTGCATCCCTGAAAAAATACTAAACCTTCTGCGTTTGTATCACAATTTATACTACCAAAGACCATTCATTCTACACTTAATATTAAAATACTAATGGAGCCTGCAATGTGGTTTCACAGTTGGAGATCGACGTATTATCCACATCTGCTTTCTCTTTGGCAGTGGCCATCTTGTCAGTAACTCAGGCAGGAGTCAATAACCATGTTCATTCCAAAGGCGGACTAAAATCCTGTTTTCTTTAGAATTACTGTACATACACATTGAAACGATTAATCTCTCATAGTCAAGCAAAAATGTTTTACGAGTATGTAATACATTTGCTTTTGCCAACTTGTTAACTATTTGGTAATCAATAATGATCAGGAATTGCTTTATTTAAGTAATGAACAAAATAGGCAGGAATTTGACTTGCCAAATCAGCATAACATACCCCATAAGCACTGATAGTATTCACTTTAAATGATCTCTATAACACGTATTATTAGTCAGCAGTTAGCAGTGTCTTATATACCTTATGGAATGAAAGGTACAGTCTGTGAGGAAAAAAATAGCCTATTCAAATGAGGTGTAGTACCGGTCCAGCTAGGACAGAACAGTTTTCCTAAAGGGAGCTTATAAAAAAGAAAATTACATGGATGTGTGGGATCAGATGTCATTTTTTCAGCACATTTCCTGACACTTGTATCAGACAACTCCTTAAGCCGGCAAAACATTACACTACTTATTGTGAAAGGGAACTGCTGTCTGCAATTGCTGATCTCATCTCTTGAGGATGCCAGATTACACAACTAGCCAATATCGGAGGATTGCAATTTACACGTCTCCATGATATGATGACTTTCCAGCACAGTTTCAGATTTCCAAAGTATCACAACAGTCTCTGACGTGCTGTCTGACAAAGCCGATGCTGTACATTGTAGGTATAGCTGGTTCAGCTGCAGGTGCTTTGTCCCTTTTTTTCCTTTTTCCCCATTCTATTGTGGTTCGGCAAACATGAGACAGATAAGCCTGTCTTCTGTCTACGCTGTCCTTATTGTGCGTGCCTGCTTTGTATGCATTGTACTTATGGTTGTCAGCCCTCACACATACAGTGCTCGTTCCTGCAACTCAAGACAAACTCAAATTTCAGTTTGATTTTGTTGGGATGAGTTAAAGACTAGTTGGACTGAGTCGCTGCTTCACACTACACTCCCGCTAATCACAGAAACACACCACAACTGTCCCCAACTTGGTAAGATTAAGTAAATGAAGTCTGTGGCGATTGCTGGAAAGATCGCAAAGTGTACCTGAACTTTTAACTGAGGCCATCAGCTGGCCAGTCCACCTTTGTGCCATCCTAAAGCCATGTTTTAATCTCCTTTTTATATGAAAAAATTTAAAGGTTATTCTCATTATCAAAATGAAAGTAGGTTAAAGACACAACCCATCAGCTGTATAGCCTTCATCATGAGTGCAACTGAAAACTTAACATAAATAGGAGGAGAAGAAAGGAACAAAGACATGGCAGATGAAAGGAGGAAAGGTGAGAGTAGGTGAGAAAAAGCTGCCATTAGAGAAGATGAAGGTGAAGATGAAGGGATTTTTTTTTAATTTGGGGAGGAGTTGAGCTGAGCTTTTTTAAGCTGAGGAGCTGAACAACATAGTAACAGAAGTAGCAAGAATCCTTTCAACAGTAGATCTGAAAATCTAGGTCAAGATGAGCTGAGAAACATCTCGCTTTCGTAGCTGTCACCAAAAAAGAACTTCAATTAATGAGCTTTTTGATGAAAGTGATGATACTGCCCTCCCATTTAAGATTCTTAGTAAAGATGGTTTCCAAGAAATTGAAAGGAGTCCACCAGTTTTATAGCTGTGTCATTAACTATAAATGAAAGATAAGGGCGTGGGTGCTTGCGGAGGAGCAGAGGTAATAAATAAAACAAGCAACGGATCCATTGTGATAACAAAGTGGAGCATCTGCCCTTTGGCAGGAAGCCATTGGTAGGCACACACTTCTTGTAATGCTAGTTCAATAAAGTGATTATTTTGAAATTTGTGAGGACTAGAGCAAGGGCGTGAAAGGTCAGTACCTGAATGGCTGTAATGGCTATAGATTGTCAGATGATGAGTTCTGGCTAGTCTTGCAGGACCAGACATGATTCTCAAACGTTAATACACGTCTGGGGACAACCCGCTTAAAAGTGTGTAGTGAAAAGCAGCAAAATCTTGTGCTGCAAAGGCTCCACCCACAGTCCACCCCCAGATTCTCTAGTCCGTGTGTTTTAAACCTCTGCCTTGGTTTCAGGGAGAGAGCAGAAGATACTGAATGAAAGACTTGATGCTGAGAAAAAATAAAAACCTAACGTTGCTGTTATCCATTCAAGACATCAGTAGCAGGAGGTAACTGAAGCGTAATGATTAATTTGCATGTGGTAATGACTGCTACAACAGTGAAGATAGACAAACAGACACACACACACACACACACACACACACACACACACGAAGACCACTGCATCTACTGGGCTCCACACATTTAAGTCCCACTATCTGCCTAATATCTTTTTGTCATTTTAGCTATTGCATCACTATATGACATAACAGCAAATAGAGTGTAGATAAGCATTGTGGTCTATGGATATACAAAGTGTTAAAATGCTGCAGATGTTTTGTCAGTCATGTTTGCATTTCCAATTAGACAGTACTGTTAAATCTCTTTAATTATTCATTTAGACGTGCAGTCAGAAGGTGGACGTTGTGCAGCCTCATCTGTGTAGCTACTGGTGTCATTAGGCAGATTTGTGGATTCAGGTGTTTTGAGCACTGAAATCTGCATCTCCTGGGGCTCATCGTTATCAGCTGTCTTAATGGCAGGGCTTTTGACAGAGTTTGACGCACCATGTAATTCCAATGCATATTTTGCAGTCATGTTTTCATGAATATAGCTGCCAATTCTTTCAATATTCATTGATTCCTATACTATTCTCGTAACCGAACAACCGAGAACAAACACAGCATCTTCAACAACACATCATTCATTTTTATCATTCGTTCATTGCTGCTGTCGAATGCCAATGTATAGTCTGATGTTACAGAAAGGTTTTTCCCTCGTAACAGGTTATGTTTATTTCTGAGATGTGCAATGTGCTTTCTGCACATATGACACACTGTTATTTGTCTAATGCGGTTTTTTTAGGAGACATTTCAATGGTTGCTCTTAAACAGAAGTTTGCTGTCTGTTGGATCAGGTTAACAAGAGCATCTCTTCTACTTTGAGAGCTACCTTCAGCGGCCTTTTTTATTGTTCACACCCAGTTGTAAGCAAGATTCACTCATGGTTGTCTCCAGACGTATTTCTCTCTATATATAAAATCCAACGTCTGTCTGTCTGTATGTCTGCCTGCTTTACACGAGAGAACTAGGATTTAGATCTTTTTTTTCTATAATTTGCTTGAACATTCCGGTTGACTTCTGTCATTGTGCTAAGTATCATAGTTTGCTTGCAGCAGTGATTTATTTGCACTAATATGAGACAGAGGCTGTGGGCTGAGGGGAGGGGGAAGCGTGACGTTAGGAGTGGGGAGCCGGACGGGGCCCTCCTCACTTACATGCCAGCCTCTGTTCTGGCCACGTTTTGGAGCGGACCTTGCCTCTGCTTAGCTGTTTGTTTATTGATTTTTAAAGTCTGTCCTGTTTCACCACTATGCGGGTGGAGTCGTGGATGATGGCTAGTATATTATATGTCTGGCTTTAGCAAAACTAAGTTTTGGTTGATTCCAAAATTTAATTTGGAAAAACATTTTTTTTTAAAGAAACGGAGTTACTGGTAAGTTTTTAAACACCTCTAATTTAAACCTTATATACAGTAAGTACATAGCAATCAAAACACTGTCAGTATGTATAATTGAAGGGGTGGTCATCTGACAGAACACAGATTTTATAAAATGGAATGAGAGCAGAAAGTGCCATCTGAGATATACATGTAAAATTTTGTTTAATGGAAAGTCATATCAGAATATAAGGCAAGTAAACTTGGTATGGCAGTATAAGATTGTTATAAATTCATTTAAAATGTTATTTATTATTAATTGTATTTTAGGTTCTGAATCTAGTAATTCTGACAGCAATGTAAAGTTAATTAATTATTTATGTTTTCATAAGCCATGTTGAGGCTTGGTCGGAGTCGCTTGTAATTTTCCCATTGGTGTCTGCACACTAATAATATTCTGTTTTCGAGGAAGTTTTTGGTAGAAAGTAGACAGATTTAAAAACACCAAAATTCAGAAGTGTTAATCTGACAGTCTAAAAATGAGTGTTACACATACAGTAAATACTTACTCCTGTATATTTCTATAGACACAGTGGATTTAGAGAGTATTCAGTCTCCTTCTATTTCTGTACACTTTGTGTTGCAGATTTAATTTTAAAATGATAAATTTGCTATTTCGGCACATCAATGTACACTCAATAACCCACAAAGACAAAGTGAAACCCTGTTTTCAGAAAGGTGTACAAATTTATTAAAAATGAAAAACTGAAATCTGTCGTTCATGTTAAGCATTCAGACCATTTGCTGTGACTCTTCAGATTGTGGTCAGGGCATCCTTTTTGCTTTAATTCACCTTGAGATGTCTCTACAACTTATTTGTAGTCCACCTGTGGCAAACTGAATTACTTGGACATCGTTTAGAAAGACACACACCTGTACATATAAGGTCCCACAATTCATACGACATGTCAGGACAAAAATCAAATCATGAAATCCAAGGGACTCCGAGTAGACCTCCGTGATCAAAGTGTAGTGAGGCTTAGATCAGGGCAAGGGGAGAAAACCATTTCTAAAGCATTGAGTGTTTCCTGTAGCACAGTGGCCTCAGATAATTGTGAAGTGGAAGATTTTTGGAAGCACCATGACTCTTCCTAGAGTTGGCAGTTTGGCCAAACTGGGTGCCAGTGCAAGAAGTGCCTTGGTCAGTGATTTGATTAGCAACCCAGTGGTCTCTGTAACAGAACTTTAGAAGTCCCCTGCTAAGATCTGTCAGAAGGACAACCATCAATCAGGTGCATATGAAAACCAGCTTGGAGTTTGACAATCGACATTTAAAGGACTCTGGGAGCATGTGAAAGAACATCTTCTGGTCTGATAAGACAAAAACCTGAACCCCTTAACTAGAACTGCAAGCATTATGACTGGTGAAGACCAGACACTGCTCATCACCTGCCTAGTACCACCCCTACAGTGAATCATGGTGGAAGCAACATCATCCAATGGTGGTGGTTCTTAGCAGCAGGGGCAGGTAGACTGGTCAGAACTGAGGGAAAGATGAATACAGCCAAACACAGAGATGTCCTTGAAGAAAACCTGCTTCAGAGTGCATGCCACCTCAGATTAGTGAGACGATTAACCTTTCAGCACAACAATGACCTCAAGCATACAGCCAAGACAATGCTAGAGTGGCTTCTGGACACTGTCCTTGAGTAGTCCACCCAAAGCCCAGACCTCATCCATATAGAACAGAGGTGGGCAGAGTCAGTCCTGGAGGGCCAAAGTGGCTGAAGGTTTTTGTTCCAACCTAGTTGCTTAATTAAAAAAACAATCCTTGTCAATAATTTCATTTCATCTTTTGTTAGTGCTTTAACTCTGCCATGTCAGGTCATTCTCATATCCAAGATTTTTTTGTCCTTTCTAAGGATAGCATCCAAACGATTTGAAGTCTAAAACAGATGAGTAATTCTCAGTCCTTCACTTTTTTCTCTTCACTTTCCTTCCAGGTATTTAATTAAACCAATTAGTGCAAGATAAATACACACAGGTGTAAATGGAAACAAGCTAAATGTGTAAATGCTGGTTTATTTTGTCATTTACATCTTATCGCTAATAAGGAGCAATTGAAAACCGAGAATACAGCTGTTTAAGTCTAAAATAAGCAATAAACGTTCAAAATCTTAACAAGCGAGGCAACAAAAATGAAGCAGAAGTGTTATTTGAGCAATAAATGCTTCTTATTAAGCAATTCGGTTGGAACAAAAGCCTGCAGCCACTGCGGCCCTCCAGGAACGACTTTGCCCACCCCTGATATAGAACATCTGTAGAGACCTGAAGGCGGCAGTTTACAGACATGGCCCATTCAGTCTAACAGACCATGAGAGGATCAGCCTGGAAGAATGGTATCAACTTCCCCAATACAAATGTGTAAAGCTTGTAGAGACTTACTCAAGAAGACTCGAAGCTGTAATTGCTGCCAATGAGACTTCAACTAAGTACGGAATTAAGTGAGTGAATACTTACTGTACATGAATGAGAGATTTCAGTTTTCAATTTTTGATAAATTTGTCATCTTTTTTGTAAACATATTTTTGCTTTGTCTTGATGGGTTATTGAGTACAGATCAATTTTTCTCAAGCTTTTTGGTGTTGTGACCCACTTTTTCACATGTAAGTGACTTTAATTCTTTGCATTTATATAGCGATTTTCTCACTACTCAAAGTACTCAGCAATTACAGGTTAAGGGCCTTGCTTAAGGGCCCAACAGAGCAGCATTTACGGAATTCGAACCGGCAACCTTCCAATTGCCAGTGCAGATCCCTAGCCTCAGAGCCACCACTGCACCGCTTTGTAAACCACCTGTCCCCTTCGTGATTCGAGTGTGATTGTGAGATTAAGGGAGAAATCGAGCATTATTGTCAGAACGCGATCCAGTTACAATTATAAACAATAGCAATATGTGGCCCACCAGTGGCACCATACAACCCACGTTTGGTTGAGAAACACTGTTACAGAGTAATGGGAAAAAATGCTCAATTTTATGTGTGCCAAAAGTGAAGAAGTCTGAATATGTTCTGAATCAACATGTGTATGCATACATATGGACAGTGGAGAGTTGGGGACAAGATTGGAGATATTTCTGCTTAACCTGGGGAAACCTGGAAAATGATTGCATATACACACATACATGCATATGTGCTTCAGGTAGGAACGTCCTGTGCTCTTCTGGAAGTCTCGTCAAGTGACAATGTCCTGTGATGAGGTGGGGTTTTCAGAGCTGGAAGTGGAGTGTAAGTTACCAACCCTCCAATACCTTTTCCAGCCCCCTCTGTTTCCCTTGTCTGCCTGTAAAAAGGGCCCCACTCTTTTGTGTTCAACAATAAATACAGTATGTATATGTTTTTTTAGTAAGGCCAAGGGCTTGTGAAATAGATAGGTTTGTGCTAAATATCCATCCATTCATCCATTTTCCAACCCGCTGAATCCGAACACAGGGTCACGGGGGTCTGCTGGAGGCAAGCCCAGCCAACACAGGGCACAAGGCAGGAACCAATCCCGGGCAGGGTGCCAACCCACCGCAGTGTAAGTATTATAATGGGGTTAAATATTAACATTGAGGTTATGGTAAATTATGAGTTTTAGACACCTGTAAACATCATTTTACTGTTTGGGCATATCTTTACCCTGCATGAAAGTGATCAGATTTGGCACTTATTTCAATCCTTAAATAGTGAAAGGTTTTGCTGTCTGTGGCACTATGATACTATTTTTCAAAGAATATTTCAAATTAAAGTAGTTGCTAATAAACAAATGTTGTTCTCATTTTTGATACATTTATTGGAAATTCTCAGCCATTTTTAAGCAATCAAAATTTCTGGCAGTAAGATCCACCATGTCCATCTGTCTGCTAAACTTAACGGGTATTTTTTCCTTGTTAACTTCTGTCACTTGTGCAGTAATTGGGGTTTATTGCATTTATAACTCTGGAATGTGGTTCCTATAGTACCGTATATGTGATGAGAATACGGAAGAAGTGTTATTACTGTATTTTTCATTTCTCTTATTTCACACATACTGTATCTTAATATTGTACATTTTAGAAACTATTGAGAAATTATAGGTGAGCGTATTTGAATGGAGTTTAAGGTGGCATGTTGATCATGGAATCACTTTGCAGCTTACATGTTCTCCCTCCATAAACTTTGCTTTTCTCTCAGTTATCCTGGTCTTCTCCCTGTACTCCAAGGGTGAGCACGTTAGACCAACAGCAGACCACAGTACTGACCTTGTGGTGCTTTGGCTTGGGGTTAATGGCTCAGGGTCCATCTCTGCTTCACTCCCTGACCTTGAGCAAGTGACTTAGTGTCTCTGTGCTTCAAATAAAAATCTTCAAACAGTTCTGATGTGCTCAGATCTTGTAAGTGGCTTAAATCAAGGGATTGCCTGCTAGGTGATACTAATAGGTACCAAAAATGTACAATGCATTGTGTGGCAGTTTCTCCTATAAGAAGTAGTGTAAAATATTGTTAAGGAGGGTTGAGTTTTGCTAATACTTTACCTAATACAACTCATTAATATATATTTCAGTATTAGTAAAGTACAGTGCACTAATAAATTAACACATTTAGAAATCAAATGATGAGTAGTTCATTATTGACAGATAATGGCACAGTTTTTGTTATTTTGGAAAGATGAATTCTCCTGTTTGTTGTGGCTGGAGGCTTTAAGTGGACTGTCTATTAATACGAGGATGACGGAAGAGTAGAGACATCAGGATTTTCATCGTCTCTCCCTGGAAATGATGCCTGGAGTGATGCCAAACCACAGAGGGAAGCTGTACTTAAGGTCTCACATCACACTCATGCAGTGATAGATGTGTACAATTTGTTTAATTTGTCGTTGTTAGTTTTATTTTACTGTACCATACACAACCTTGTTTTCAGTTGTTAACTTTCGGTCCACACATTTGGATATTTTAAATTGAGCAACATTTAAAACTGTATAAAATTTAAATTGTGTTCCACTTTATCTTTTAAATATATTCAGGGTGAGTAGCGTATTCCTTGCTGTGAGGAGCAGGGGGGCTTATAGTGAGACACTACGGCAGAAAAGTTAAAGGTGTCATTAGCAGTCAGTATAGAGTAAGCACTCCACTCGATACTGTGATGATAATCCATCCATCCATTCTCCAACCCGCTGAATCCGAACACAGGGTTACGGGGGTCTGCTGGAGCCAATCCCAGCCAACACAGGGAGCAAGGCAGGAACCAATCCCGGGCAGGGTGCCAACCCACCGCAGGACACACACAAACACACCCACACACCAAGCACACACTAGGGCCAATTTAGAATCGCCAATCCACCTAACCTGCATGTCTTTGGACTGTGGGAGGAAACCCACGCAGACACGGGGAGAACATGCAAACTCCACGTAGGGAGGACCCGGGAAGCGAACCCGGGTCTCCTTACTGCAAGGCAGCAGCGCTACCATGCCACCCTGTGATGATAATAATAATACTAATAATAACTAAGCACTGTGGTGGGCTGGCGCCCTGCCCAGGGTTTGTTTTCTGCCTTGATCCCTGTGTTGGCTGGGATTGGCTCCAGCAGACCCCCGTGACCCTGTAGTTAGGATATAGTGGGTTGGATAATGGATGGATGGATGGATAAGTAAGCAAAGTACCAAGCATTGCCAGGGTTTGGGTCCAGCCATTTTGGAAAGATACATACTGTAGATTTTGGGTTACCCATATTCATTTCCCGTTGGGATTAATAAAGTATCTATCTATCTATCTATCTATCTATCTATCTATCTATCTATCTATCTATCTATCTATCTATCTATCTATCTATCTATCTATCTATCTATCTATCTATCTATCTATCTATCTATCTATCTATCTATCTATTACAACCCTCTTCTTGATGAAATACCTATGGTTGGACCAACTGTAACCTATATGCAAAATTTAGTGAAAATCAGTGCTGCTCTTTTTGTGTGATCGGTGAACAAACAAATAGACAGGCATACAAACAGACAAGATGCCATCTGAGGGTTGAAATGAGATCTTTTGTGTGGAAAGTGGATAAAAAACATCAAACGAAGCCAGAAAATTCAAAAGACAGACACAGAGTATTAAAATTTAATTCATATTGTATAACTGGACCCATTGCATTTAACTTGCTCAAGGTTACACAGTGAGCTAAACTCAGGAACTGAAACTGTCATCGTCACTTTGTATAGCCCCTTTCTGTACTAATTACTAGTAACCCAACGTGCTTTACAAGATGTGAACTTGTAAACGTACTACACATTCAAGCTTGAAAACGTGGGGCTGTTAGGAGGAAACAGGCCCTGTAAAGGTCACATTCCATTCTGTGAGTCTTCCAGTGATTCTGAAATGTAGCCTTCATTTACATAATGTTAGAATGTTGAAGGCAGTCTCCGGGAAGCCATGTAATGTGACAAGCCCAGTAAGTCACACCAAGTACCCTGTGACTTGCACCTCAAACAGGTTTGATTTTGTCTTTAGTTGTATGGGCAGTCTTGTGTGCATGAGAACTGGCGACCAATAAGTGCTCACCTGGAAGTACAATGCATATAATGTACTAGCGACAAAGAATGTGGAATGCAGGTGAGAAGAGAAGAGTAGAAGAGAGGCTAGTCTGTGTGATGTTGTGCATTTCACATGCTACGACATAATGGAAAACAGAAAATAAAAGGGCAGAGAATGAACTGACGGTACCTGTTAATCCTTTGCATAGCGCCAGTTCTGTCAGGCAGAACGTTTTTAGCTGTCACAAAAAGGAGCAAACACAACTGTGCCAGAAGGTCATCACGCGGTCAGTAAATTACACATAAAATCGATGAAATCGACAAGGTCAAGCGTTGAGATCAGCCAGTCTAACATGCCTATGTCTAAAAGTTGCATAATGTGACATTGGCCTAAGTGTGCTGGTCTCCTCTCTTCTGTTGTCCTAGAGGAACATTACAGGATTACCAGTGTTTCTCACTGCAATTCTGGTGATCCTGCCTATTGCCCTTCTGCATAGTCCAGCACACCTTCAAGGAATACTGCTGCCTGCTCATTACCCACAAGGTCCTTTACTCATTTTTATTTTCCCTACATCTCCTGGTGGTGCCCTTGCCTCTTGTTAACCTCTTGCCAGCTGAGCACACTTTGATGCTCTACATGGCTACTGTGTAATTTTTTGCCAGTTTTAGTTTTTCCAGTTGTGGCCCAGCAGGAACACACAGCAAATCAGGCATTGAACTTGTAACCTTGAGGATTACAATTCAGTGCCTTAGCTACTAAGCCATATTGCCTAAACCAGCTTGGTGGAAACTGACTTGGTAGGCTGGTTATAAAATGTAATTATGGGTAATTGAGAAGTATTTTCTCTAAAATCCTCATGGAAACTGCTGTATAAGGGATCCGATGCACTGGAACACTAATGCTGTTATTTGGTTTTTATCCTGTATTGACGTAACCTCTTATCCACTCTGTCATCTCCCCATTCATACCCATCCTTCTGTGTAGTCCTCCTACTACCATGGAGTGAGGAAAGATGGAGGTCATATTTAGAGTGCCGATTACAACACAGTGTGCCTCTCGCAATCTGGAACACTGCAATTTCAGTCCCCTGGCACAGATGCCAATGAGAGATAGAGACAAAGCAGCTTCTGCGATCCCTTAGGTCAAAGAGAGCAGAGAATATTGGGAGGCGGTTTGATTTTCCTGTTTCCATCTGTTTTCTGCCATCCCATGATTAAAACCAAAAAACATAAAAAAAAGAAAACTCAAGTTATTTTCAGCCCCTCTCCTGTCTTTACAAAAATCCCCTGTGGCAGAAAATCAGGGTGGAACATTTTGTGTTAAAAATCATCAAAAACCAAATCCCAGGTTTAGCAGAGAGAATCCTCTTCTCGTTCATTACGCACACTAAAATGAGTCATCATCTGGCCAGGCTTTCACTTCCACTAGGATCAAAATGTTATTTTTATACCCATATAAAACAAAAGTCATCCCCTTGAAGCAGCAAATTATCTTCGGAAGTGAATGAACAATCACGCAATATTCATGCAAAGAAATGCAAAAAAAAAAAAAAAAGAATTAAGTAAAAATGATTTGCCTTTCATCTCCATTACGAGAGCCGCCCTCGCCTGCAGTAAGCCTACTGTCCGCTTAATCGCGGCGCTAATTAAAACTTTTCACCAACATCATATTTGAGTCCTGTGTGGACGTCAGCCATGAAGCTATAGATTAATTTTTACATAACAGATTAGAGCTCATTCTGCCGAGCCTTGCCATGTGTCAGCCAGGTTTAGGATTCTGTCTCTGCCATCTACATCTGTTTTACAATACAGACATCTTCTTTTAGTATTGCAGGTGACATTTTTTCTTATTTGATTAATCTAAAGTGGAATGAGAGATCTGTTCTCGGTTAGACAGTCAAACAATATTTAATATAAGACCTTTTAAATTCAGCACTACCTCAAAAAAGTTTCCAAAGACAAGATAATTCCAAATCTAGGGATTCAAACAATGTACAGAAAAGCATTAAAATTCTATTATCACCAGCATATCACATCAGAGAATAACTCTAAAAGTGAAATGCTACAGATAAAGGAAGACAATGTCAATTCAAGGGTTAAGTTCACAAACCTGTTGACTGTACTCAAATCCTCATTCACCCTTCATAATACCAGGAGACCTGAGCTCACATACAGTAGATTATCAAGTGCCAGGCAAGAATCAAATGAGGAGAGGACACAAATCCATCCCATGGCTCACTCAAGCAGACACACACACACACACGCACACACACACACACACACACACACACACACACACACTCCGGGCCAGTTTTTTTTTTATCTATATGTCTCTCAATCCGTCCATCCATTTTGGAACCCACGTGTCCCAAGCAGGGTTGTGGGGAGGCTGGAGTCTATCCTGGCAAGAATTGGGCATAAGCCACGGACAATTAGGGTGCCAGTCCATTGCAGGGTGAATACACACACACACACACACACACACACACACACACAAACACTATATGCCTTAAAGGTAATTGTAATCTGTTTATTTGTCTACCAATTCCGCCATACCAATTTTAACAAAATTTTGCGAGTGAATTTCTGTTGCTCCAACTTAAAATTCAGGCTATATATACTGTTTAAAAAAGGGAAATGGCAACAGTTCCCATCAGGCAGCAGGACTGCACTGGGGCTAATGGAAGGACATCTTTATCAGTGCAAACAAAGCTTTGTGCTGGCCAAAACAGGATATCATCTAAGACTGCCGGTAGAGCTTTTTCTTTTCCACTAATTTGAAAAACAATTTGACTGCCTTGCGGGATTACAGCTTTCATCTAAAAGTACGTCTTTTTGTCTCATTGTGGATTGTGTTTAGCCATATTGAATTTCCAAAAGACCGTTTTTCCCCATTTTCCTCTGAATCCTTTTCTCAGAAGAGCACAAGTCCTAAGAAGGTGTACAGTGTTGTCAAACCCTTAAGGACAGATGGTTGCACTTTTCTTTCCAGACCACAAAAAACTTTTAAGACTCCAAAAAACCCTTTTCTAATGAGGTTTTTATTTGTGAAATTCACATGCGAAAAACAATGTTTAGCATTAATTTCGCAAAATTGTGTGCAAAAGTAAACTTGGCTGTTTCTGTCACTGCTACCTATTACTTTGTAAATTTTTATTTTACTTAATCTACGGAGTGAGACTCATGCTCTCAGAGAAGGACAGTGGGGACCTGTTCTGTGTTGGGAATTTTTAAAATTTTATTGAATTGTGACGGCTTCGAGGAGATTCTGGTCCACCATCCGGCGTCTCAGGAAGGGGAAGCAGTGCAGTGTCAACACTGTATATGGTGGGGATGGTGCGCTGCTGACCTCGACTCGGGACGTTGTGGGTCGGTGGGGGGAGTACTTCGAAGACCTCCTCAATCCCATTAACATGCCTTCCAATGAGGAAGCAGAGCCTGGGGACTCAGAGGTGGGCTCCCCCATCTCTGGGACTGAGGTCACCGAGGTGGTCAAAAAACTCCTTGGTGGCAGGGCCCCGGGGGTGGATGAGATACGCCCGGAGTTCCTCAAGGCTCTGGATGTTGTAGGACTGTCTTGGTTGACACGCCTCTGCAACATCGCATGGACATCAGGGACAGTGCCTCTGGATTGGCAGACCGGGGTGGTGGTCCCCCTCTTTAAGAAGGGGGATTGGAGGGTGTGTTCCAACTACAGAGGAATCACACTCCTCAGCCTCCCTGGAAAAGTCTATTCAGGGGTCCTGGAGAGGAGGGTCCGTCGGATAGTCGAGCCTCGGATTCAGGAGGAACAGTGTGGTTTTCGTCCTGGTCGCGGAACAGTGGACCAGCTCTATACCCTTAGCAGGGTCCTGGAGGGTGCATGGGAGTTTGCCCAACCTGTCTACATGTGTTTTGTGGACTTGGAAAAGGCATTCGACCGTGTCCCTCGGGGAATCCTGTGGGGGGTACTCCGAGAGTATGGGGTACCGGCCCCCCTGATAAGGGCTGTTCGGTCCCTGTACGATCGGTGCCAGAGCCTGGTCCGCATTGCCGGCAGTAAGTCGAACCCGTTTCCAGAGAGAGTTGGACTCCGCCAGGGCTGCCCTTTGTCACCGATTCTGTTCATAACTTTAATGGACAGAATTTCTAGGCGCAGCCAGGGCTTTGAGGGGGTCCGGTTTGGTGGGCTCAGGATTGGGTTACTGCTTTTTGCAGATGATGTTGTCCTGTTTGCTTCATCAGGCCGTGATCTTCAGCTCTCTCTGGATCGGTTCGCAGCCGAGTGTGAAGCGGCTGGGATGAGAATCAGCACCTCCAAATCAGAGACCATGGTCCTCAGCCGGAAAAGGGTGGAGTGCCCTCTCAGGGTTGGTAGCGAGATCCTGCCCCAAGTGGAGGAGTTCAAGTATCTCGGGGTCTTGTTCATGAGTGAGGGAAGAATGGAGCGTGAGATCGACAGGCGGATCGGTGCGGCATCCGCAGTAATGCGGGCACTGCATCAGTCTGTCGTGGTGAAAAAGGAGCTGAGCCGCAAGGCGAAGCTCTCAATTTACCAGTCGATCTATGTTCCTACCCTCACCTATGGTCATGAGCTATGGGTAGTGACCGAAAGAACGAGATCGCGAATACAAGCGGCTGAAATGAGTTTCCTCCGCAAGGTGTCTGGGCTCTCCCTTAAAGATAGGGTGAGAAGCTCAGTCATCCGGGAGGGGCTCAGAGTAGAGCCGCTGCTCCTCCGCATCGAGAGGAGTCAGATGAGGTGGCTCGGGCATCTGATCAGGATGCCTCCTGGACGCCTCCCTGGTGAGGTGTTCCGGGCACGTCTAACCGGGAGGAGGCCCCGGGGAAGACCCAGGACACGCTGAAGGGACTATGTCTCTCGACTGGCCTGGGAACGCCTTGGGATTCTCCCGGAAGAGCTAGAAGAAGTGGCCCGGGAGAGGGAAGTCTGGGCATCTCTGCTCAAGCTGCTGCCCCCGCGACCCGACCTCGCATAAGCGGGAGACAATGGATGGATGGATGGATGAATTGTGTACACGTGACAATGACTCTGTAGTGAAATCAGGACCGTACTTTATTTTTTTTTAAAAAAAACCTTAGAATTTTGAAAAGGCCAATGCTGTTGTACACCTGCATATCATTACTGAGTGCAATAGAGATAATAAACACTGAAACATTATGAAGCAACATTTTTTTACACACACCGAGTTGGAGTTCAGAATATGGCAGAAAGAGAACACCTGTGGAGAGCATTAGTAACTTTTACTGTTTCTTGATGATAGACCTTCATTCAAGTCTATTTTCATGATGAGGCAATTATAGTTGGAGGCTTTGATGCCAATATAGCAGTGCGATTTGTAGTCATTTTATATCAACATTGAATTAATCAACTTTGAATCATTTTTATAACATTATCGAATGCCGCCATTGGTTCTGTCTACTGTAATAATATGGAGACCTGTCGGTCTGTCTGTGAACCCCAATCCCCCAGTTCCCTTAAGTCAATGTTATGCCAGATGTGTCGACTGCAGTCGCTGATCTCATTGCCTGACCATGTCAATTTAAACAACTGAAAGTTGCTGGACACGACTAATTTAATGACTTTTCCATCACAGTTGTGCCTGACCCTTTTTCTGACAGCTTATATCATGTGGCCTTACGAAGCCAGCACTGTATGAACGGTTAACAGCTACTCCGAGTTCAGCAACAGTCTCTTACCTTTTTATCTTGTTTCTCTTCATAAAACACGAGACATCAGACAGACTTTTTTTCTATTTATGTGGTCTAAATCAGCTACGTTCCTCATTCCTCATCGCATTACACTTGCTATTGTGTATTCATTGGTTCTCAGCTCTCGCACACACAGAGCCCACCCCCATCACTAAAAACAAAATCAAATCTGTTTGATTATATTGGCGTGAGTCACATTCTAGTTGGAGTGAGTCACTGGGTAGGTCACTTTATCCTACTGGCTTCAGGGGAGCATGCTGCCGTCGGCCTCCAACTCACTATTATTAAGTGAAATGAAGGCTACGACTGAAAAATCACTGGAAAAGTAACACAATGTGACCTGGCCTTTACTGTAGCTGCTTCTGGCAGTCCATGGATTCAATTTATCAACAAGCCAACCAGTTTATTAACATTTTACATAAATATTTGCTTTTTTTCCTTAACTCATTATATAAACATACCCAAGTAATGGCTGGTACTTTAGCTAGTAAAATAATTAATGTCAATAAGTGTACTATAGCTCTGTGCTTGATGTGAGCTTTCCAGTGGTGCTCTGTATGGAAAGGCGCTATATAACCAGAGAAAATAGGTTGAGTGCCAATGTCTGAATCAACATGTGACTCCGGGCAAGTCGCTTCACCTGCTTGGGCCATGTAAACAATTGCGCTTTAAACTGTACTTGTAAAGCTCTTTAGGATGGCGGCCACTATGAAACGACATTATACAGTATAACATGATTGCTAGTTCTTTCCACCATACCATCATATCCACTCAGATTAAAACACTAGAGTATATTTTTTTAAGTTGGTGCACTATTCAGACTGGCAAGTGCTGATGGGTGAGTCTGACGTGGCTCGCTATGAGTTGAGTGTGTGTGTGTGCCATGTCCAGGCCCAACTTCCCATTCAGGTCTGTCTCTTGCTATGTACCCGACTTTGCTCTCAGTGTTCTGAAAATGGATGGATGTCTGCTTTCAATGTCTTAACAAAAAAAAAACCTCAGCCTGTATAAACTTGTATTTCTTGTTTTTACATGCTAGAGAGAGCAATATGTTCTTTTCTGATGTCTCTGATATCATATTTCTTGTTTGGTTTTGATTCTGGTCTCTGAAGAGATTTTCTTTTCAAATACAATGAGTGCAAATGTGAGAAAATACAATGAGAGAACCTCAGTAGACATGAGCACCTACCTTTTCAGGTTGCCCCATCTCTGGTGTAAACTGCAGGTGATTCGCTTAGCAGAGGGAAAGGGAATTTGTGTCTGCGTCAGTTATTTAATGATTATAGTGACAGTCAGCTAAGTGTCTGATGAAAACAACCCATACAGGAGAAGTGCTAAGAAAAAAAAAATGCTTGCATGTTTGATTGCCTGTGCTTGTCATATTTTCATTGTAAGTAATCTATTTTCTTTTTGTTCTGAGGGCAGCACTGTGGTGCAGTCATTAGTGATATGGATGTGGTCTCCTGGCTTTGAATCCTGTGCCTGGTTGTTTTCTTTTATGGAGTCTTAATGTCCCCCCTTGGGGGCAGATCATCAGCCAGTTTGTGTTTGAACTGTTACTCTGTCTAATTTACATCAATGACATTAATTCTGGCACATTTAATAAACTTACATAAGTCACAGATGATGCCGCCACTGAAAAGAAAGCAGATGCAAAGAATGCAGCAAAAGCAGTTCAAAAAGACTGAAAAATCAGCAAACGGAGGAAATACTTGGAAAATGTAGTTTTATGTAGAAAAGTGCAAGGTTCTACATGCAGGTAAAAAAAAATGGGTAATAAATACAAGATTGTGATGAACTATGGAAAGTCAGCTTGGGAAAGGATTTAGAGGATTACACAGACATCACATTCACATTGCCTGGTCAATGTGCAGAAGCAATTAAAAACACAAGTAAAATATCATTTTATAATGTCTCAGTCAGATTCAGTAATATGCTGGTGGCATCTTAGATTCAGGGTGGCATGGCGGAGCAATGGTAGCACTGCTGCCTCATAGTAAGGTGAACAGGGTTCACGTCGCAAGTCCTCCCTGTGTGGAGTTTGCATGTTCTGCATGGGTTTCCCCCACATGCTTTGGTTTCCTCCCACAGTCCAAAGACATGCAGGGTAGGTGGATTGTACTAAATTGGCCTTTGATACTAATTTGGCCTTCATGTGTTGTTGGTAACCTGTGATAGACTGGTGCCCTGCCCAGGGTTTGTTCCTGCCTTGCACACTATGCTAGCTGAGACAGGCTGCAGCACAATTTGTGTCCCTGTTCAGGAATAAGAAGATGACTGACTGACATCTCTGTGTGAAGTTCTGGTCACCACACTACAAAGCAGCTAGAAGTGCCGTGTAGAGATCCCTACTGTGAAAAGCCAAGGGAATTAAACCGTTTTAGATCACTTCATAAGCTCTGTGACTTCAAGATTCTTAAATCCATTGATAAAGATGACCCATCAATCCTCATTCTTTTAGACATATATGGTTATCTTCTGAAGGATAGTGGTATAAAATAAGGGTAAGTGTTTTTGAAGACTGAAACCAGGAAGCACTTTTAACACAAAGAGTCGTGAAATCTGGTACAAACTGCTGACTCATGTAGTTAAAGGTGAGCAATTTTTTAAAACTATCTGGATGACATATTGGGACAACTTAGCTGTTAGTTCAGCAAGCAGACTTGAAGGACAGAATGGTCTCTTCTGATCTGTCAAGTTTCTTAGGTCCTCATGTGTCTGTGTGAGGGTTTGAGTGGTTTTCTACCCATGTCCCAAAGTTATAGTAGGCTAATGCTGAATTCATCCCATGGGTTGGAGTGTCAGTGAGTGGTTTAATTAGTTTCTGCCATTATGCTGGATTAGTATATTTCTAATATTGAAATTGATCAGGGTGGTATGAGGGTGTAGAGTGTTAAGTTGATGTTGCATATCTTTTCTTACAGACTCTTCATTTTGTTGTTTCTTTAATAACCTTACAATGATTTAATGATTTTAGGCAGTCTAAAGTGTGCAGGTTTCAGAATTTATATTGCAGATCCCTTACCTAACTGTGCAGGAGCAGACAGATACATTTTATTCATATGAACAGAAAATATTATGAATGGACAAAGTAGTATCTATCTAGTAGTCTGTATGGGGAGTCACTGAGCCCCAAAACTCCAGACATAACTACACACACACACACAATTCCATGTTCAAAACAAGTATTTATAAAACAGTATACCTTTTAATAGGCTCTTTTCTCCTTCTGTCTTCTTTTCCTCCTAGGAGAGTGTTGTCTATCTCCTCTCCTGACTCTGATTTCCCAGGTAAAGCGGAGGGCTCCATTTTAAGCCCCGACCCAGTAGTACTTACAGTCCCCAACTTCTTGTCTCCAAAAACCACTTCTGGGTTAGGCAGGCCCAGAACCTTCACTTATCAACAGTTTGACCTGGCTTCCTCCATAGAAGCCAACAAGGCAGGGTTATGGGACCACAACTCCTTGGGGCTCAACCCAGAGTATGGGGGAACAACCTGCATGCCAGAGGCATTCTCCCATTGTCCTATATATGTGATCTCCTGACCGGGAAAGAGTCCATACTTATCCTGGTTGGGATGTTCCATCCATTTTATCCTTTGGCATCTCAGCTTGGCATGTGATTCCCATCCATTGCAGCTGGGATGCCAGTGCTGTTGCTTTTCACTTCTGTATAATTAATAATGTTGGCCTTCTGGCCAGGTAAGGGAAGGCAATCCTTCTCAGCTGGGATGCCAGTCTATCTATCTATCTATCTATCTATCTATCTATCTATCTATCTATCTATCTATCTATCTATCTATCTATCTATCTATCTATCTATCTATCTATCTATCTATCTATCTATGTAATATACTACTTTCATATCTATATCTGTTGTACATATAACATATTATACCATTTATCCACATGAGTAAAGAAGAGTTTTACTGGGTAGGTCCATAAGTGTGTCTTGTCCCACCATATCAGTGACCACGAGAGTTTTACTGGGTAGGTATGTAAATATGTATGCCTAGCACTTCTGTGTCCATCAGATCCCACATATTCGATTTTAGTTCAGCGTTTAACAACATAATCCCGGACAAGCTGGTACAAAAGCTTCATAATCTGGGTCTGTCCACATCATTGTGTCTCTGGATCAGGGACTTTCTCACCAACTGGCCTCAGGTGGTTAGAATTGGAGATCGTATATCAGCCACACTGGTTTTGAACACAGGCACGCCACAGGGTTGTGTGCTCAGCCCAGCACTGTTCACGTTATTCACGCACAATTGCTCTGCCATCCATGCCACAAATATGGTTGTAAAGTTTGCGGATGATACGACTGTGTTGAGTCTCATATCAGACAATGATGAGACTCACTATAGAGAGGAGATACAACACCTAGCACTATGGTGCTCAGCCAACAACCTCATCTTGAACACCAGCAAGACCAAAGAGATCATTGTGGACTATAGGAGGTCCAGAAGAACAGAACATGCTCCTATATTCATACATGAGGAGGCTGTAATGTGTGTGGACAATATCAAGTTCTTGGGTATCCACATCACATCGGATCTGACCTGGTCTTTGAACACCTCTCACCTGGTAAAGAAGGCCCAACAAAGACTCTTCTTCCTCAGGAAGATGAGACGTACTGGATTCTCCTCTTGGCTGCTCACAAACTTCTACAGATCTGCTATAGAAAGCATTCTCTGTCACAGTATGACAGTGTGGCATGGCAGCTGCACAGCACAGGACAGGAAGGACTTAGCACGGAGGAGGAGAACAGCACAGGGGATCGTAGGAAGTCCTCTCCTAGACCTGGACTCTGTATATGCTGGAAGGGTGCAGAAGAAGGCCAAATGTATAGCTGCGGATCTCACCCATCCGGGAAATGGACTGTTAGTACCACTGCCTTCGGGAAAGCGGTACAGAAACATAAAAACATGTACCAGCAGACTGAAAGACAGCTTTTTCCCCAAAGCTGTGAAGTCCATCTGCCCCTGCTGATACACACACATACATCTACCCCTAACCTTCCCCCCTGTAGACATGCACACGCACTTTCCCTCGTAATCAAACACACACACTTGTATTCCTCCCCTGCACACCCATGCGCACAGATCACTGGTCTCTGCAGGCGTACTACCCCAGGAAAAGTCTGGACTTGATGATTTTTTCTTAATGGTGTCTTTTCTACTTATGTTTATTTTATTATTTGTAGTGTATTGTGTATTTTAAGTATTCTGCCTTGAAGCAGAGTCCTACCAACAAAAAAATCTATCTATCTATCTATCTATCTATCTATCTATCTATCTATCTATCTATCTATCTATCTATCTATCTATCTATCTATCTATCTATCTATCTATCTATCTATCTATCTATCTATCTATCTATCTATCTATCTATCTATCTATCTATTCTACATGCTAGCTTACTATTGCTTGGTGTGCATGACTGATGTTGCATTTTGCATCATGCCTCAATGTATGTTGTCATGTAGAGTGAGCTGTGTATGAGTGAATGCATTGCACACGTGTTTGCACACGTGTGTGCACACTGAACTGAACATCAGGGCGGAAACATTTTTTGCATAAAATCAACTTGGCTGTTGCTGGCACAACCGTCAGTCAGTCGTCAGTAGTAATCACACCACAAGAAGAAATTCTGGAAGTAGTGATAGTTTTTCCAAAATAACACCTCCACTATTTCTCAGCCTGAAATAAGCATTTCATTGTGAATGATTGACTAATCATTTGCAATTCCATTTCATTTTCTACTTTCATTTATTTAATTTGACACAAGCGGTACTGCTTTGTAAAGCAGTTATTTTTCATTTCAATTTTATCATTTTTACAGTTTAATTTACTTTAGTTTGCAGGTTGTACACAGCATGATTGATTTTGTTGGTGCTTTTGCATGAAAAGGTTATGCAGTTTTCATTCCTTTAGATACTGTTGCAAGGCAATTTAGTGGAAAAATCAGACAAAGTTTTTACTCAGAACATATTTGGCTAATGCCGAGAATAAAAGCTTAGATAAATGGACCACCAGTACCTTCAACATAGGAGGCCTATGGGGCAGCACACAGAGGGAGGTCCACCTCCCCTGCCCTGGGTAAGTCTTTGGAATTAGCTGATGTGTTTGCAATATATGACTTGTGAGAAGCAGCCCGGACACAGGCAGACGGACATCGTAAGTTCTCCCAACACACGTTTATTTACATTATTTACAAGGTTCAATTGTGCAAAACCCAGTGCCTCCAGCACCAAATCCCCCAAAGTCCAGGCCTCTCCTTCCAATGCCTGCTTCCTTCAGGCCGCCTCCACTCTTCTCCACCAAGACTTCGTCCACTCCTCGCCCGACTCCAGTCACTGTCTGAAGGGAGGCAGCCCCTTTTATGCACCCCCAGATTGGGCTCCAGGTGCTCCCCGACACTCCTCCGCCGACTCTCCCGTGTGGCGGAAGTGCCGGATGCACACCAGGAAGGACTCCGGGTGTCCCCTTTCTTCTTCCCCCCCAGCACTTCCGGGTAAGGGGGAAGTGCTGAGGTCCAGGGCTCTCTAGGCACTGGGGCACCCCCTGGCGGTGACCATGGGCCCCTACAGGGACTTCCAAACCCTGTACCCGTGGCCCCCAACACAACCAGGGCGGTCGCCCCCTCGTGGTCTGGAGGAGGCGCAAGCCCTCCTCCGGTCCTCTTGGGCGTCCCGACTGGGTACCACTCCCAGCGGTCTGCCACAGACTCTAGAATCAGCATGCATTAATTATTGGCTTAACTATTATATATTAATACACACACACACACACACATTTAATATTTACAGTATATATGCACATGTTTGTTTGTGTGTTTATGCATGCATATGTGAATATGTATGTATATGCTGGGAAAGTGTTGTGGTGGGTCAATATTAATACTTGGCCATTTTCAGAATGAAATCTGTTTGTGCGTCAGGATGTGAGTCCGTGAACACACTAACACAAAAATTAATTGC
The DNA here is from genome assembly GCF_900747795.2 of Erpetoichthys calabaricus. Classification (NCBI taxonomy): domain Eukaryota; kingdom Metazoa; phylum Chordata; class Cladistia; order Polypteriformes; family Polypteridae; genus Erpetoichthys; species Erpetoichthys calabaricus. The sequence continues at coordinate 32,683,934 of NC_041395.2, forward strand.
TCTCTCAAAATGGAACTTGGAAAGGCTATTAGCGTTGCAAAATTTCCGAAGCCTGTTAATTATCGGCAAAATCTCTCTAGAATGTTTGTCTCTATAGAGATAATGATTTAGTATCTTTTGTGCACATCTGTGCTACCAACATTAACCCAGTTGGGAAAGGAAAATACACATCTTTTCAACAAGATACAATCTTTCTGTTTCATCAGTGTAATAAAATATTGTACTGCAATAGATTACTAGTAAGTGTACAGCTTTATGTTTGGAAGGTCATGTGAAGGGCAAATCAGATCCATCTACCTATCAGATACAGCAGCTTTCATTGTAGTCAAGTCAAGTCAACTTTATTTATAAAGCACTTTACAAACAACAATTGTACATTCATACATTTTACAAACTTCCTTTCTGGGTCTTGAGGAGGTGTAGTCTCTTCTGATAGTACAGGAGAAAAATGAAGACCATCACTGGAAGGTGCAGCAGTGTATCACAAATGTCACTGACTTAAACTGTCACTAGTTAACCCAACATGCACGTCTTTGGGATGTGGGAGGAAACCAGAAAAAACAGAAGAAACCCCAAATATGTGGAGACGCTTCACTTCTAGTCAAGGAAATGAGCCCTTCAGCTATTGTAAATGTGCCCCCATGATTTAGAATGGGAGTCCTATTCAGTTTTAATTTGTATTAGCTGTGTTGTTTACCTGTGTATGATTGCATGCCTGACAATATATACAGTATGTTACGGCCAAAACCCGGAATCGGCCAAAGCGGGAAGTGTCCGGCCAAATCGGGAAATGGCCAATGTCGCTGTAAATTGACCAGCAAATTTCTGATCTTTTCCTCGATTTTGGGATTTGGCCAGCCAGTTTGTGAAATGGCATGGGGCGATCAGACAAAGTCGGAAGAAAAAGGCGATTTGTTGCGCACTTAGTAGTGCAACTGCATTGAGTTTAGCGTTGGCGGCTCTTGTTCAGAAAGCAGACGCCACTTGGTTGTTTCACAATAATTAAATTAGGTATATAAGTAGGTTTCACATTTCTGTTATCATTTTAGCCCTAAAATAGTGACTTAACATCAGGGACCTATTTTATTGACCTTAAGGTTAGTATTTGGGCGAGGGGAAGGCCGTCTCAAGTGGCATCCGCTTTCTAAACAAGACCCGCCTTGAGCAGTTTCTCGTGCAGAATGGAAAACTCACTTCTGAATCTGTATCTGAAATTTTTAAGCATCTTCGCACCTTGAGTGGACAGTCTTATATCAACACATCGAATTTTGGCCAGGGACTTCTTGCCACTTTGCGAAATGGTCGGCCAAAGTAACATATACGCTGGTCATTTCTAGTAATTCGGACTTTGGCCACACCTCTCGGCCAAAATGTGAAACGGCCGGCCAATTCGGGAACTGGCCGAACTTCGGGTATTGGCCGTAACATATATAAAAGTGAATTATTTGTGTATACTTATAGTGAGATGAGTGTAAGTTTGCCTTGTGTGTGTGTGCGTGTGTGTGCGTCTGTGTAACTGCCAGTTCATCCCTGGTTGTTTCCTGCCTTGTGCTGGATGCCACCGGGTTAGGCTGAAACAACCTCTCCCACCCTTCAGTGACCCTGAATTTGATCAAGAGTGTTCAGGAAACAAATAGATGGATTTCTCCTGCAGTCTCCTGGGGAATCAACTTGAGCTCAAAAGGATGCACAATGCCTCCACAAACTAATCAGGAAAGCCTGTTCCATTACAGGGTGAACTCTGGACACACTGGAAACTGTTCTGGAAAAGAGGATGGTGGTAAAGTTGGGTGCAATCATGAAAAACACTCATCCATCTCCTCCAGCAGGTGCTCTATCTCTCTCTCGGTGCACTTTTAGTTACAGGCTCATTCTACTACAGTGTGCTAAGAAGTGCCTCTGGGGGTCTTTTCTGCTCACTTCTGTGGGCAATTCAGTGCTTCCTCCCGACATACTCTGTAAGTTCATTTTAAAATTTCCGCACAGTAAACATTTATTTATTTTTGTTTGATTAATTGACTGATTGCCTGTATTGTCTGTCCTCATGAGTCTGTATCGTTGTTTTTTTATGTTTCTGCTACTGTATGCATCTAAATTTCTTCTTGGAATTAATAACATTTTTCTAACCTGATCAAATCTAATAAAACAATATTTACCATAAACATTCCATAATATTAATATTTACTTACACTTTGTAGACACATTTATTATTGTTGGAAATTGTATGTGATTGTTGTCTTCGTAGAGCCAGTGTGGGTGAGTGGGCATGCAGTGGGCTGGTTCCTGCCTTGCGCCCAGTGCTGCTGGCATAGGCTTTCACCCACCATGATCCTGTAATGGGTTAAGAATGTTATTATGTTATGTAATCAAGGATCAGATTGCTGAAACAGTATATTACACTTGCATGATGTGTCATTGAGGTCGGTGTGACAGCCGCTCTAGAAGTTGGACAGAAAAGACCCCCTTGGTGTAAAGAGAAGGTCATACTTTGTCAGGCTAAACTAAGCTGGTCTCTTTAGTCTTGAACAGAGAACACGTTTGACAGGCCAAATCTGGATTAAATGTGTAAAATGATTAATGCGTAATACATGGTTAAATATGTAAACTGGAATAATACTGAGAATTTAAAGATTAGTATTGTATTGGTAAAACAGCTGTTAAACTTAATAACGGACAAGGGGATTTCAAATGCAAGCAGTAATTTGGCATGGGGTGTATTTTCTCAACCGCTAATAGGGAGCAGAGTTGAGTGCCAGCATCCTACTTAGAGTATAACATGTTCCACCAAATCCCAGATAGTCTGAAATGCCACGATACATTTCACTAGCATTATCTCTTTGTATTTCAAGTTATCAGTCAGTCCGCCAGCCGACAGTTTACACTTTCTGCATCATTTGATTAAATATTTAAACTGCAATAATTCTGGTGAATTTAAAGGTTAGCACTGCATTAATGGGGAGGATTTTAAATTGCTTCTGCCCCGAGTACGCTGTGTCACAGCTTTAAAGCATTTGCTCAGCAGAATGAAAGGCAACAAGTCTGTGTGTGTGTGTGTGTGTGTGTGTGTTTACTATGCTTGACAATATAATAGCTTAATCAAACTGCCAAAATACAACTAGCAATTACCTTGGAAGTCAAGCTCCTTACTCAAGGAAGAGTATGAAAATGAACTGTGCTTTCTTTCACAAGGCAGTGTTTTAAAGTGTGTTTTAACGATGATCTTCAGTAGTGTAAATGTCGATTTAAAAAAACAAGTCTCTGGTGACAAAGCTCGAGAAGATGAAAGTGTTTATTCGCTTTTCCGTGTGACTGCTCCTACTTATGTCTCTGCAGTCCCCTCATCGTGTAAGCATAATGAATGGATTTTACTGTAGATGAACAAAGAACAGATAAGACAGCTCTTAACTAAAGGTTAAATAAGGCAGCCTAAAATAATGTGCAGCTCTGTGACTGGGCCATCTGCATTTGGCTGCACTCGTCTCCTCTAACATGTCCAGAAAACTAATGAACTCGGAGCGGAAAAACAGCATCCAGCTTGGCCAATTCTTTTAAAATAGTCAAAAGCACCAGAGTTTAAGCTCAGGCTAAGACAACTCTCGTTTGAGACTGAAGCTTTTAGGTATGGGGTGCCATTTTGAACATAATTCACTCTTAACAGCACACACATTCTATACTGAAGTGATCATACTATGTACTAAAGTACATGTGCAGCACAATACAGGCCTGTTCCTGAAGTATCAGGTGTCAAGGCAGGAGGCAATTTTAAATTCCTCAAAATGATGTTTATTTAATTTAATTACCTGCACCGGACATTCGGAATGAATGTAAATATGTACATTTCAATATTGTATGTAGTAACTGCTTTTGATTATGGAGTTGTATGTATTTCAGTAAATACTTTGATATCTGGTGTGTGTTCTTTGGTATAGGGGCTTTACACCAGGGATAAGTTTAATTTAAGGACAACAATAACACATTATATACCCAGTGTGGGAAAGAATTTACCAACAGACTACTGCCACAAGTTCTTTACAAAAAAGACATACTGATACCCTTCTGCTTGTCACAATTAGTATATTCTGCCTCGTGTTTCTCTTGAAGCTGCCGTCCCTCTTTGCTTTGCTTTTTTTGGATGTTCCATTAAAGCTGCTGGCAGCCACGGGACAGAATTCAGCGCTGAGTGAAAAAATTGTAGCACATAAAGTTGAGTGAGAGAAGCAGTCCAGACACAGGTGAGAAGTACAGGGTGGCCCATATTTATGTATATGATTGAAAATGCATTATTGCCAGGAAACTACCAATGTTATTATCAATTAACATAATGAAGCATGAACATTAAGAACCTTAAATGTTTTTTCATCCCCTGTTCTCTATGGCGTGGTCCACCAGTGTACCATCCAGATCGATACACACTTGAAGACGAAGAGCATTGTTGTCACGGACGGCTTGGCATATCTATACTGGTATCCTCTCAAATTCTTCTGTGATAGCTACAATAGGCAGATGTTCTATCAGACTGTTGTGGAGAGCGCCCTCTTCTACGCGGTGGTCTGCTGGGGAGGACAAACTGGTGAGGAAGGCAGGCTCTATTGTAGGCACGGAGCTAGACAGTTTGACATCCATGGCAGAGCGACGGGCACTGAGCAGGCTCCTGTCAATCATGGAGAATCCACTGCATCCACTGAACAGTGTCATCTCCAGACAGAGGAGCAGCTTCAGCGACAGACTGCTGTCAATGTCCTGCTCCACTGACAAACTGAGGAGATCATTCCTCCCCCACACTATGCGACTCTTCAGTTCCACCCGGGGGGGTAAACGTTAACATTATTCAAACTTATTGTCTATCTGTATACCTGCATTGTTATTACTCTTTAATTTAATATTTTCTTTATCAGTATGCTGCTGCTGGAGTATGTGAATTTCCCCTTGGGATTAATAAAGTATCTATCTATCTATCTATCTATCTATCTATCTATCTATCTATCTATCTATCTATCTATCTATCTATCTATCTATCTATCTATCTATCTATCTATCTATCTATCTATCTATCTATCTATCTATCTATCTATCTATCTATCTATCTATCTATCTATCGCGACAATAGCGACAATCAATTTGCCACCATTCTGTATTTGAATACAGCAGGGGTTGCCCGGTCAAGCACATCATTACTCCCATTCTCAGGCTACACAGTGATGCCATTTTCGATACTTTTTGTACAGTAGTTTAAAGGCTACAGCCTGTGAAACATCATATACATAAATACAGGCCACCCTGCACATCCATTTACACCTGCATGAACACATGTCATGATTGGATGGCACTTGACTGACTATGTTATAAAATCAGATGTAAACATTCTTGTGATGGATCACAAACACCGCAGGGTTGGTCAAAAATGTGTATGATCAAATCTTATATGAGCTGGATTACATTTTCTTCACACATATGGGTTATGGAAGCCGCAGAAAGGTGGCCTGCCCTAACGCCTGTTTGGCTTTAGAACGTGAGCAGAATGGCAGTAGCGAGCGACCATCATATTCATAAACTGTCACTTCTTTAAGATCACTGGAACACTAAAGTTCTTTATGGCAGTAACGCATGTCCCCTTCTTTTCGCTTTTTCTTGTTGGGTCACTGCAAGCAGCTAGTTTCCATGCAAACTATAGGTTAGTTCTTTGCTGCACAGATAAAAAGCATTTGGACACTGGAGACACATTTTAATGCCAACTTTAAATATTAATTACATACAGATACAATACATGAATATTAAACGGGGTCTTTGTGTACCGAATGTAACGTTTTTGGAACATTCATGAAGTGGGCCACTTGACCTTGATTAGCCCACACACCTTGAGTTTGACAACCCCCCTGTTACTATACTTTGATATACAGTGTGAAAGTATAAATGACATTTTTTATGGAATGCATAATATGTAGAGTACACCTTTTAGTTTTGTCACCTTAAGTTTGAAACTTCATGAAAGAAAATGGCAGAAAGAAGTAGGATTCAATTGACTGACCCGGCAGCAATGATGTCAGGGTGACAGCAGGTAAATACTATTCAGTCTGAACTATTCGAAGCACCGCTTTTGTGTTTGAAACTGCAACCAACTCCCAGCATTGTCCTGTTGTAGAACGTAACCGTTTTATGACCATTTTGGGTGGTTTGGTATGGTTTAAATCCTTGTTGGCTCCTATTTGGCTTCTTGTTTAGGAATACCTCCTGGATAAAATAAAATAAAGGAAATATGTTAATGGTTGCCTCAGGAAATTCTGAAATTGTTACGTTGATGAAAGGGCAAAACAATTAATTTAGGCAAGTATTGTGTTGGTCAAACATGTCTTTCCAGAATGTCGGTGGTCTGTCTGCTCCTGGGTCATCTCATAGTGGGTATTGCCTGGCATCCTTTATATGTGCTAATACGATTTCAGTGGGGTCCTTTTCATCTAGAGAAGCAGGTCCTGAGATTTCTCACTCTTTTATTTGAATGCACAGGGCAGATGTTTACATTTTTCTGCAGTAGGACCCTTGACAGTCACTTAAGGAACATATGCTGCATTCATGCTCTATCAGGTGGATGGTAAATACGAGTTTCCGAGTTCCACATTCCACATGAATGCTTTACAAACTTGGAGAAACAAGTCGGTGAAAATAAAGCTACCTGAATTCTCTGAGTTGTGATTTAATGTTGACGTTTCACCTTAGTCAACTGTTTTAAAATGAAAAGTTTAACCTGATTAGTCTGAAATTCACTTTTTGTGGTTGAACTGTATTTGGTGTGAAATGGATACACATTAAATATGTTGAGTTTGCTCTTTATTTTCATGAAAATAATTCAACTTATCTTTAATTGCTTTTTTTGAAGACCAAATAACAAATCAACAGAGACCTAACACTTCTTGGTAAAGTCATACTGGGAATTCATGTGAACTCAGAAGTGGAAAAGTGAAATGTCACAACTCAGAGCTCTGAATGCTCAAATTGCATTCGAGTATAGCAGCAGCTCTGAGTTTGTAGAGCGTTGACGTGGAATTTCCAATTCGGAAACTTACACTTACTGTCTGTCCAATAGCATATGAGTGCAGCAGAAGAGTAAGTGGGGGACTGAACCTGCGATGCTGTGATCTAGAAACTAGGCCTCACTGGCAGTGAAGTACAGATAAGGTATTCTACCGTTTCATCCATCCACTTTCCAAACATGATCATGGACAATTTCATCCTAATCGGGTTGGAATGGGCACTCATGTATACACAGAGCTTGAGCCAACGTTCAGTTTCTGAGTCATCTATGTTTCATGACTTTGGCTTTCCTATGATAATGGTGAATTGAAGCCAGGTCCTTGAAAGTATAAGGCAGCCAAATTAGCCTTTGTGCCACCCATTGTGCTGTTCCAGGTACAAATATATCACACTTGAATATAGAGCTGAGGGTGGCACGGTGGTGCAGTGGTAGTGCTGCTGCCTCGCAGTAAGGAGACCTGGGTTCGCTTCCCGAGTTCTGTGATGATGCGGGTTCGTGCATGCTCCCATCTTCTGTACAGGAGCCCTTAACCCTACACCGTCGGTAATGTTACCGATGAGCTAGACAGTGAGGCAATAACAATGGAGCAAGGGGATGGTGTATAAAAGTACAAAGTGCTTTTATTTAAAACAGAACAAAAGAAACAAGTGTTCAAATTAAATAAAGTGCATTGATTCATAAATCTTCATTAAATAAATAATCCATAAAACACACGTGGAGGTTTAAAAGTCAATAAATAGAACAAAAACAATAATCCTTTAAAAGACGTTGAGGTTAAAACGTTGGAAGCAATCTCTTTAAAACACAAAGCCCGGTGTGTTCGTCTTACTAGTGACTCCCCAGCTTCTCCCTATTCAGGCTTTGCAGCAGGGGGAGCCACTCTACCTGCAGCTGACCTTTTTTCCACTTCAGAACAGATCTGGAGGCCTCCCGATCCTGGCTTCGGTCACACACTCATCCCAGACCGGGACTTAGCATCTCTCCAACGGCCAGGACTCTCACGCTGGAGATTATCTTCCCAAGTCTCCCGACTGCCGCTGTCTTCCACGGCGAGTCACCCCCCCTCACTAGTCACTCCTGCTCCTCTCAAAATCCTCAGCGGGAGCGACCACAATCAACTGCCCTAGGTTTTAGATAAACACCTCGCTAGGGCCCACAGTCCAACTGCACTCGAGTCTGCTCTCGCTTGTTTGCTCGATCTCCTTTGCTCTCTCTCACAGGCTTTCTCCTCACTTCCTTCCAGCAACCTCAGTCTTTTCCTTTCTCTTTCATTTCATTTTTTTCGCTTTCTTTCCGTTCATTTCTCCCTCTAGCCGACTCGTGCTTCTATATATCGAGAGGGCATAGCAGCTGCAGCAAATTAGCAGCCCCAGGAACAATCACGGATGTGGGCAGTCTCTCACCTGTGCACTTAAGTGAGAAACGCCCAGATCGCAAATCGCCCTGAGAACTGCTGCAGCCACACAACCACCACACCCCCTCGCTAAGCCGCAAGCACGGTGATTATTTATTTAAAACTGGCCTTTGCTCAGAGCTGTGGACCCGCTATACCACAGGTCCTCCCTGCATGGAGTTTGCATGTTCTCCCCGTGTCTATGTGGGTTTTCTCTGGGTACTCCGGCTTCCTCCCGCAGTCCAAAGACATGCAGGTTAGGTGAATTGGTGATCCTAAATTGTCCCTGGTGTGTGGGTGTGTGTGCCCTGCCCAGGGTTTGTTTCCTGCCTTGCGCCCTGTGTTGGCTGGGATTGGCTCCAGCAGACCCCCATGACCCTGTAGTTAGGATATAGCAGGTTGGATAATGGATGGATGGAATATAGAGCTGACTGCTGCTTTTCATGATAGTTGTACATTTTTTAAGTCATACTTGTAGATTCTGTTTTTCTAATAACTCCATTGATGTTTATTTATAGACCATGAGCTTTGCATGGCACCTATTTTTAATGCATATTCAAACAACAGACACTGGAGCCCAGACATATGTAGGGACCTCTGTTTTCAGCCAGCAGAAGACAGAAGTGTCGTGAAAATATTCATCAGTGTTATTTACTTTCTTTTCCCTCCAAAAAAATGAGAGAGTTCTTTGGGATAATGTGAATTATGCAGTTTACACTGTTCTTAGTGATAAGGTGGTCGTGAACTGTAGGAGTTTAAAAAAGCAGAGAGAATGTTTGTGTTTGTCATTGGACAGACACTGAAGATATGGAAGTGCTGATTCTGGCAAGGTTAAATCTGGGGGTGGAGTGGAAGAAGGGGGGGGGGGGGGGTTACTAAAGCTTCAGAAGGAGTGTGGCTTTTTGCCAAGTGACAACATGACCGCCTGGTTTAACACCACTCATGTCAAATTTTGCCTTCATCTGAAGATAAATGGTTGTACACCACATTTTCTCGGGAGCTGCAGTAGCAGCTACTGAGTTTTGTCTGAACCAGCTTTTCATTTTAATTGATTACATTGACCAACAGGTCATTACTGTGGCAGCAGGTTTACCAACTTTGTAATGAATGATGGTAGTAATGAGGGCGCTAAGTCCTTGGATACAGGTTTGGAACTGCCCTTTATTTTATATTCTCTCTTTAATGAATACCTCAGATTCTGGGTAGTGATCAAAAGAATAAGGTAATGGGTTAATGATATAAAAAGGAAGTACTTGTACAAAACTGTTAAGCTCACGGTCCAGAAAAGTGAGGCATTAAAACCATCTGTTATGACATCTGATTAGATCTGCTCCTTCCTATCAAAAGGAGTCAGCTGACGTAGTTTGAAAATGTGGCGACGATCCAGGGCATGCCTAATCTATACTGAAAGCTATAAGCCGATGTCACATTACGAGACTTCTACTCGAAGGTTATGTCAGACTTGAGGACTGTAGCTGCTGATCTCATTGCCAGACTGTGTTCATTTAAATGATGGAAATTGCTGGAGATGTCACATTTGCTGAGTACTAAACTTCAAGTGCAGTTGTGCTCACTGCTTTTTGTGATAGCCTGGCTGAGCCAGTGCTGTACGATGGGTTAACAAATACTGTGAGTTCAGCTTCAGTCTCGGCCCTTTTCTTTTACTTTTCCATTCTATCATGGTACATAAAACACAAGCCATCAGACAGAAAAGCTTACCTCCTCTATGAGGTCCAAAACACCTGCATTTTTTATTTTTCATCAGAGCATTACATGAATTGTAATTCCAGATGAGCATTCATTTGTCGTCAACTCTCATGCACACAGAGCCAAATAGTATAACTAAAGAGAAAATCAAACTGGAACAAGTCTGAAATCAAACAACTTACCAGAACCAGATACTATTTATCATCGAGTTCTTAAAGAGGTTAGTGAATATATACATGGTGGTCCAGATCTAATTATGCAATTTTCATTACGCTATAACTGTCTTGCAAAATGTCTTGCATTGTTTTCCTGCATTGCATTAAAAGTTGCATAATTAAATCTGGACCCACTATATACTGTATATGGTATTCACAGCGCATCACTTTTTCCACATTTTGTTATGTTACAGCTTTATTCCAAAATGGATTAAATTCATTTTTGTCCTCAGAATTCTACACACAACACCCCATAATGACAACGTGAAAAAAGTTTATTTGAGGTTTTTGCAAATTTATTAAAAATAAAAAAACTGAGAAATCCCATGTACATAAGTATTCACAGCCTTTGCTCACTACTTTGTCGATGCATCTTTGGCAGCAATTACAGCCTCAAGTCTTGTTGAATATGATGCCACAAGCTTGGCACACCTATCCTTGGCCAGTTTCGCCCATTCCTCTTTGCAGCACCTCTTAAGCTCCATCAGGTTGGATGGGAAGCGTCGGTGCACAGCCATTTTAAGATCTCTCCAGAGATGTTCAATCGGATTCAAGTCTGGGCTCTGGCTGGGCCATTCAAGGACATTCACAGAGTTGTCCTGAAGCTACTCCTTTGATATCTTGGCTGTGTGCTTAGGGTCGTTGTTCTGCTGAAAGATGAACCATCGCCCCAGTCTGAGGTGAAGAGCGCTCTGGAGCAGGTTTTCATCCAGGATGTCTCTGTACATTGCTGCAGTCACCTTTCCCTTTATCCTGACTAGTCTCCCAGTCCCTGCCGCTGAAAAACATCCCCACAGAATGATGCTGCCACCACCATGCTTCACTGTAGGGATCGTATTGGCCTGGTGATGAGCGGTGCCTGGTTTCCTCCAAATGTGAGTTCAATCTTTGTCTCATCAGACCAGAGAATTTTCTTTCTCATGGTGTGAGAGTCCTTCAGGTGCCTTTTGGCAAACTCCAGGTGGGCTGCCGTGTGCCTTTTACTAAGGAGTGGCTTCCGTCTGGCTACTCTACCATACAGGCCTGATTGGTGGATTGCTGCAGAGATGGTTGTCCTTCTGGAAGGTTCTCCTCTCTCCACAGAGGACCTCTGGAGCTCTGACAGAGTGACCATCGGGTTCTTGGTCACCTCCCTGACTAAGGCCCTTCTCCCCCGATCGCTCAGTTTAGATGGCCGGCCAGCTCTAGGAAGAGTCCTGGTGGTTTTGAACTTCTTCCACTTACGGATGATGGAGGTCACTGTGCTCATTGGGACCTTCAAAACAGCAGAAATTTTTCTGTAACCTTCCCCAGATTTGTGCCTCGAGACAATCCTGTCTCAGAGGTCTACAGACAATTCCTTTGACTTTATGCTTGGTTTGTGCTCTGACATGAACTGTCAACTGTGGGACCTTATATAGACAGGTGTGTGCCTTTCCAAATCATGTCCAATCAACTGAATTTACCACAGGTGGACTCCAGTTAAGCTGCAGAAACATCTCAAGGATGATCAGGGAAAACAGGATGCACCTGAGCTCAATTTTGAGCTTCATGGCAAAGGCTGTGAATACTTAAGTACATGTGCTTTCTCAATTTTTTTATTTTTAATAAATTTGCAAAAACCTCAAGTAAACTTTTTTCACGACATTATGGGGTGTTGTGTGTAGAATTCTGAGGAAAAAAATGAATTTAATCTATTTTGGAAATAAGGCTGTAACATAAAAAAATGTGGAAAAAAAGTGATGTGCTGTGAATACTTTCTGGATGCACTATATATATATATATATATATATATATATATATATATATGTATATATATATATATATATATTGCGGGGAACAGCCCGGACACAGACAGGTAGACATGATGTTTAAACCACACACGTTTATTCACAACTACTATTTACACTTATCGTGAGCACAAACCCAGTGCCGCAGCACCAATCACCCCTCAAGTCCTTGGCCACATGCACAATGCCTTCTCTCAGTCTCTCGTCCGCCTCCACTCCTCTCCACCAAGCTTCGTCCACTTCCACCCGACTCTTGCCCACGACTGGAGGGAGGCGGCCCCTTTTATTCACCCCGGAAGGACTCCAGGTGCATCCTGAGGGGCTCCGTAGCCACACCCCTGTGTAGCGGAAGCTCTGACAGTACATCCGGAAGTCCTCCGGGTGTCCCCAATATTCTTTCCCCCAGCACTTCCGGGTGTGGTGGAAGTACTGAGGTCCAGGGCTCCCAAGGCATCGGGGCGCCCTCTGGCGGTGACCACTGGCCCCTACAGGGTAGAGCTTCAAAGCTCTGTACCTGTGGTCCCCAAGGCAACCAGGGAGGACGCCCCCTCGTGTCCTGGAAGAGGCACAAGCCCTCCTCCGCTCCTCCTGGGCATCCCGGCCGGGCGACAAACCCCGGCGGGTGCCACAGTGCCCCAACACCAGCGAAGACCTGTTGGTCCGAGCGACACACCCCATTATGGCGGTTCAACCCCGAAGTGGGTCCTACTACTTGTCCAGGGTCTGCTTTCTTTTTCGGCACCCTCTCCGAGGCCGTCGCGCCCCTCTGTTCTGCGCCGCTACTGCCTCCGCAGTCTCCGCTGGTCGTGAGGCTGCCCCATCGCCAGCAAAATGTCGTCCTGCCAGACGGTCCGTCCGATGAGGGTCGGCTTCCCACGAAGCAGGTCCTACTGCTCGTCCCGGGCCCAGTCCTGTAACAGATAGAAACACAGGGGCAGAGCCGCTGCCTGGACACCCTTTTATAGTGCTAGCATTTTGAATGTGTGTAAATGTGTGAGTGGTTGCTCATTGACAAGTGTAACACATGTTAAGAAAACTTTTTGTAAATCACGTTGCTCTCCTAACATGTGTTACATTTGTGCGCACTGTTAATACTCGAAACGTTTACTGTGTAGTAGCCGGTAAAAGTCAATGAGCAACCATTCACAATGCTAGCACTATAAAAATTGCCAGACTTAGTGTTAGTAAATGAAATCACCAAATGTTAGCTGTTTCACAGTAAGTAATAACAATAACGTTCATAAAAGAACTGCCACATCAATGAAGCAAAGTTTGCAAAGCTTGTATTTTTACCTGAAAGATGCGACTGCAGTTATGCCCTCGTCCCGGAGTGTCACTCTTTTACTGTTCCGAAAAAACAACATAATGATCCATCCTCTGCTGATGCCATGCAGTGTACCTTCAAGGCCATCGGTCGATGTGTTGTGAGGAGGAGGGCTGTTCGTACGTGTCATCAAAAATCGCGCAGAAGAAGAAGTACCTGTGGTTTCAGATAACGAAAATGTGTCTGTTTTGTTGTTTTTGAGCTATTACACTTTCATTATTTGAATCACAAATAAATCGAGAAAAGTATGTGTAATTTTAAGTTGATGACTGCTATTTGTTACCACAGAATTAAAAAATACCTTATTTCACTCATTTTATTCTTTGATCAAAAATCAAAATCTGAAAATTCCTTTCATTTTCGTTTTTTCATTTTTGCTTCTAAAATGAAATTTCAAATATCAAAAAGTACACCGACCGCTGCTGTCTGCCTCCGACTTAGATTAGATTATGTAAATGAAGGCTACAACTGAAAATCTTAAATAGGATACATCTATATTGTAATTTTTGCTCATGCACACACCCACACCCATTTATACTGAGGCAGTCTTCAATTAATCCAATGTGCATCTGTTTGGAATGTAGGTGAAAATCAAAATACCTTTAGAGCAGTGGTTCCCAACCTTTTTTTGGCCATGCCCCACCTAGGCCTCTCTAAAATCATGGTGCCCCCACTGTAACATATACCTTATTCTTATTATTACCTATTCAAAAAGTGAACTCCTACTCATGTGGAGGAAGCCCATAATGTTACTAATTTGGTATAAACACGCTTCCAAAGAACATGGAAACAAAAGAGGGAAAGAATAGTTGAAGTACTGACAAAGAAATCACTAAGAAATTGTGAAAAAAATAATATAATATGAAGTAATATGAAAATACAGCAATTACAGTTTTGAAAACATATAATAAGAGATTTGTTATTCATAAATATAAAATAACTTTAATGACAGCTTTTTCTGTATTTTTGTTATATTGCAAAATTTTATAATCATTGTTACAATTCATATTATTTTAATGATAAAAACGATTTCAAAGTAGAAAAACCTAAGCCGGTTGTAAAATCATAAATTAAAGGGTTCTTCACTATCCCTTCTATGTTTATATAAATATATAAATGTCTCTGTAAAAAATAAAAAAAATTTCTATCATTTTTAACAGTGAATTCCTGTTTTTTCATTTTATAAATTGTTTAACGTACCTAAATTCTCAAATTGCTCCCCTAAAAAATCTAATTGCCCCCCAGTGGGGTGTGCGCCCCACGTTTGGAATCAACGCTTTAGAGCAACCCACAATGACATGGGGAGGACAGGAAAATTCCATATAGAGGGTGACTGGACTGGGATGCCAGTACAGGATATTAAAATTGTTGTTCTCTTGTTATCCATCTAGCCCAGGAAATTTCCTCATGTTTACTATGCTCTATTTGTGGAGAAAGCCCACCCACTCAATTTTAACGGGTGAAAATGATTCAAGGTGTGCAGTGTCAGTAAAGTAGATGAGTAAATAAAGCAATAAGTACAGACTGTAATAAACAAGTAATAAAAAATAATTTCATTATTTATGCTCACATATGATTTTGCTATTATTTATTTATTCATACGTTCCAGAATGCAATTATTTAATTTATTTAGTCTGAAATATTCCTCAGTAAGGGGCTGTCACTTAAGCCACTGATTCACAGTCTGGACCTGAGTTAATGATTTAATTTTTGGTTTGTAATTATTAACCTATTTCTGATTTCCTTGTGTGTTTGGGTGTTTGTGGATGTGTAATATACACAGTAAAAATATCAGTTTTGAAGGGTTGTCTAGCAAGAGGTTGGCTTAGATGCAGTACCACGGTGATGGGTCAGGGTCGTAGAAAATGCATCACTGTCAGCTGGAGAGGTCATTTATATGCCAGTATGGATGCACACAGTCAGTATGCTGATTGCTTTGGAAGAGTTTTGAACAGGAAACCAGCACAAGCAAGAAAGAGGTGAGTGGCTGGGGCTGAAACATGAACTACTTTTCTAGAACACTAGGGGATAGATGGCTCAGCCTTGGATTATTTTTATTTAGAAAGACTAAGTCCAGGGAAGGAATGCCAGCTAATAGATGGTGGGTGATAGACAGTAGGCAAAGGTCCAGAAAGGCAACAGAGTTTTCTTAATCTTTTAGGTTATTTGTTCTTTGTGTTCTATCAATGATCATCTCTGATGTCAATGTTTTTTTTTTTTCTAGAAACAACAGTATTTTTATTATCTTGCTGATTATTTTTTTTTTTTTTGTTCTTTATTTCGCCTTATACAATTTCTTGTATTAGGAATTTGGTAGTTTTCGCATACCCCTTGGGGTCAGAGCGCAGAGTCAGCCATTGTATAGCGCCCCTGGAGCAATTACAGGTTAAGGGCCTTGCTGAAGGGCCCAGCAGAGCAGTGGCCTTTTTGGCAGTGACGGGGATTCGAACCGGCAACCTTCGGGATACCAGCGCAGATCCTTAGCCTCAGAGCCACCACTCCGCCCTTATTATGTGATTATGGCTGCTGTGATCACCCCTCCTAATACATATTGAAGAATTTAATTTCACAAGTCTATCTCTCACCGGGACATAATAAACATAAAGCATGAAATATGAGCATTCAGTGTAAACATGGCTAATTGCAAATAAAAGCAAATAACCAACCTTTACTTTAGCAGATCCTTCCTCACTAGAAGGCCTAGTTGGCCAATATTTTATGGTCAGATTTAGCACCCTGACAGCTAAACTGTGGAGATCTTCAGTGTGTTTTATTTGTAATAAGGCACCAGAAGATGTGCCAAAGTCAAAATCCACAGCTGTAGATGGAAAGTTATAAATAACCTTGAACCTAGCTGCCCCTCAAGTATTAAGTTCAAAGTGTGCCTCCAACAATAACTGTTGAAAGATATTGAGTTGAATTATTCATTACTACTCATTGAACTTGGTTTGCAGTGTAAATAATCGCTGTATTGTGTCATGATGGACATTCCATAACCAGATCCAATGTATGTGTGTGTGAGAGTATTGCAGGGCAATGCAAAAGACCTTTAGAAGAAAAATGGAACATCAGCTGCTTTTATAAGGAAGGTGGTTTGACGTGAAAAGTGAATTAGAAAGCTTGATGGCCCCTGTCTGTATTCATGGAGTATTGGGGATAACTGCTGTGAGCTTTGTAATAACATTTGTTATACAGGACTCAACACACTATCGATCAGATGTTGTTGTTGTTGTATTCTTACAGATCTTATGGTGTTTAGGATATTCCAGGTCAATATTCTTTAAGGGGCAGAAGTCTGGTACAAATTAAACTTATTGAATCTTTTTATCAGACTTTAGGTATTCTTTAAAAGTTATTGCTTTACCAGTTGTTACCAAACAAAAAACTCTTTTGGATTTTCCCTAATAAGTCTTTAACTTAAGGCCAATGTCACATTATGTGGCTTTTAGCATTGGGGCATATCAGACTTGCAGACAGGCTTTGCTGGTCTCGTTTCCGCACCGTGTTAGTTTAAATGAGTAAAAATTGATGAGCATGTTCCTTTGCTGTATGAAGGGTTAACATCTATGGCAACTTCAGCCTCAGGTTCTACCTGTTTTTTTCCATTTTGACATGGTATGTAAAACATTAGGCATCAGAAAGATGAGCTTCACTTCTATTGTAAGGTCCAAAACACCCGTGTTTGTTATTCGTCATCGTTGCATTCTTCTGCATGAGCATTCATTCATTGGTTGTCTTACCTCATGCACACATACCCTGGCTCTATGACTAAAGACAGAAGTGAGTCACAGACCATGTCACATTACATGACTGGACCTCATTAAACATGCCGCTGACTACCTCCAGCATACCTGGACTGTGTAAATGAAGGCTACGCCTGTGATATGGCCTTAAACCAAACCATTGTTTTTAAATCATCATCAATTCTTAATAAAACTGTTATCAAACAAGATCTTTTATTTTGTATTTTTGTCACGATATTTAACCATTAAGTATTATGGATCTTTCGGAGTGAATCTGAAAGTTTGGATACCTATATATACTCTGCCATTTTTGTGCAATGACATCATGCTTCAAGCAGATGTCAGCTCCCCCTACTGTGGAAAAAATGGCAGCACCAATGAATATAGCAATATAAATGTATAAGAACGCAAACTAATGACAATGATAATTTCCAAAAATTAAATAAATCAAATCAGAGCATTCTCTAATGATATACTGAGAATAATTAATACATTAAATAAAATTAAACCAAATGTTTTTCAGTGAGATCTGTTAGCATACGCTCTCAAGTGTATACCCAGGTATCTTATTCTAAATAATTTGGTTGATCAAAAACCATCTGAACATTGTGAGATTTTAAATTTAGAGTCTTTTTCAGAAAGCCTTTGATAAGGTGCCAAATGAGAGGTCGGGTATTACATTAAAAGAAGTGGAAGTTCATAGTGTGGTATGTGTGGTGCAAAATTGGCTAAAACTTAGGAAGCAGGGAGTTATGGTGTAAGGAACCTTATCAGAATTGGGTGATGTTAAGGGTGGTAACCTTAAGGGTTCAGTGCTGGGACTAATGCTATTTTTAGTAGATGTAAATTATCTACTGCGGTGGGTTGGCACCCTGCCCGGGATTGGTTCCTGCCTTGTGCCCTGTGTTGGCTGGGATTGGCTCCAGCAGACCCCCGTGACCCTGTGTTCGGATTCAGCGGATTGGAAAATGGATGGATGGATGGATAAATTATCTGGATAGAAATATAAGCAACAAGTTGGTTAAGTTTGCAGATGATACCAAGCTAAGTGGAAGGGCTGAAAATGTTGAATCTGTTGAATCATTACAGAGGGACTTGGACAAAGCACAGGCTTGGGCAGATGTGTGGCAGATGAAATTTAATGTCAGTAAATGTAAAGTATTACACATAGGAAGTGAAAATGTGAGGTTTGAATACACAATGGGGCTCTGAAAATCAAGAGTACACCATATGAGAAAGATTTAGGAGTCGTAGTGGACTCATTGCTATCAATTTCCAGACGGTGTTCAGAAGCCATTAGGAAAGCTAACAGTGTAGAGTACAAGTCAAGAGAGGTTATGCTTCAACGTTATAACTTACTAGTGAGGTCTCATCTGGAGTACTGTATTCAGTTTTTGGTCTCAGGACTACTAAAAAGACATAGAAGCGCTTGAAAAAGTTCAGAGAAGAACGACTAAGAGTAAATTTTGAACAAACAATAGTAAGATTTTATTTACACAAAGAACCATACAGACAAGAAATAAGTTGGCAAATAGTGTTGTAGAGAGTAGACCTCTAGTAACCTTCGATTCTCAAGGTGATGTTATTTTGGATAAATTGGGTTGGCCAAATGGGCTGAATAGCCTGTTGATATCAAAAGTTTTTCTGATGTTCTAATGTTCTTCATGTTTACTGCTGGGCAGTTTGTGTACACTGTTACGATTCTGCCTGACTTGTGTTCCTCAAAACAGATGGGCCTCAGTGCTCCAATCGGAAATGAAGATGAAAAATCTACCTCAGTCCAACATCTATATACAGGTTTTAAGGCCTTTGCAAGATGGGGGAGTCCCCTGGCACTGACACTGAATACCAAGAAAACAAATATATATTCACACATTAATCATTCAAAGAAAAGCCTTTATGACTACCACATTACGATTATCAATTTTAAGTTATGACATTATTTTTTTTTGGGAAAGTTATTTCTCTTTAAATATTTTTAGGTTTGTTGATCCCAGTCCTGATGTGAGTTTATTGATATTTTGTTGTTTTAAGCTTGTTGAAATGATTCAGCATTTTCCCGCAATACCATTTTGTTTTTTGCTTTGTGCATATTTCTTTAAAAGTTGTTATGTGGTTGTTAGGAGTGATGTCGGAGGTCACAGATTTGTGTGGCATCATAAATCAAGGGTTTTATAGTTCAACATTTTTCACTCCTGATTGTTTGAGTTTGCAGATTCTCAAAAGAACTTCAAAGCATGTGTGTCATTTCTGGTTATGACTATGAGATAGGATCACGTTTTGGATTTTGATGCTAAGTTTATTGACTTCCCTGTTTTGACTATTTGCTTTTGTTTTTGACTCCTGTCTGCTTCCCGATCCTGTTTTCTATTGCCCCCCAGTTCAATTTATTTGATATTTCAAAAATCAATTACCACTTAGACGGAAATCGAAAATCTTAAGCCAAAGAGAAGTTTTTAACAATAATTCTGAAGTGTTATGATTGGTGTTCATCTTTAATATTTTCTGCTTCTTTCTGAAGTGTTTGTGTCTATTCTGGGATTTTTATCCCGAACGAAACCAATTTTGACATTCATTTTTTATTTTAAAACATCCGTAAAAAGTTCAAATATTACATTATGTTGAATTGCCATTTTGATATTCCTGTTGGCATCTCCATTGTCTGGCATTTGCGTTGTGGGTTCCATACTAACATTACCAGAATTCTGCAGGGCTGCGCGGCATGTGACATCTTCAGTGTAACCGCAAAGGCCACCAAGTGCACCTTTGCATTATCAGACAATGCATAAAATCATTGCATTACTTGCAATTGTTCCTTTTTTTGGATTATTTTGGATTAATTTCTGACTGCGATTCTTGTTGTGCCCTTTGGTATGTTGAAAGATAGGCCTTATTCCTGTTTAACAAACTTAGCACAACTATGTTTTACATCTCCTCTGCTGGTCCTTACTAAACATGTTTTACTGTCTACTTGAGGCAGAATGTGAAGCACCGGCCTCCAGCCACCCCGACCCCAGTAGGTACAGCATAAAGGGGACATTAAAGATAAATGAAATTAACTAATTTAAAACATTAAAATAATACATAGAAATTGACATACAGAATACTTATTAGAAAAAAACACAATATAAGATGTCACACACGTGCGAATAGGATGAAGTTGTATGGACCAAGTGAGGGTAATTCCACGTAAGGCCAGGGAGTGGCGGGGTGCGCTAAACCCTCTTCTGTTGTCTCTGCAGACCAAAAATGGGAAAACCTGTGTGATTCAACCTTGAAGACGTCACTTTTGGTTCCGATGCCAGAAGCACGTCACTTCCGTGTCCATTACATCACTTCCGGTCTTAGCATTTAAAGCCGCCATCTTACCAACAGTTCATCAGTTCTTCAACGATTGCACAACAGTGCCAATTTTCAAAACCCATTACAGCCAGGGATATTATGCAGGTGGCTGCCCCAAACCTTTTTAAGTGTGTAGAGTCTAATCATTTCAAAAAGAACATAAGAAACTTGACAAATGTGAGGAGACCAGCCAGTCTGTCAGGCTCGTTTGTTTAGCTAATAGCTAAGCTGACTCAATACTGTATCTCCTGATAATTCATAAAGGTTGTCAAGATTTCTGCTTCAACTATACAGTTTGATAGACGAGCAAAAATTTTTAATAAATTTTGACTTGATAAACGAGCGAGGTTTGCAGTACGAGTAGTATGTATACGCTTTGTCTGCTGAGCGTCATGTGATCACAACTGAGTTGATGGTTCTTCTCTCTCTCTCTCACTGCGGGATTGTGGGCAATCGTCTCCTATTCTCCATCTGAGTCGGCGTGCCTCACTCATATAGTAAACATCCGTACGAGCGTATACTGTTTACTACAGCATTAGCATAGTGACTGTGTGTGCGTGCGCGTGTGTGTGTGTATGTGTGTGCTTGTTCGCTCGCGTGTGTGTGTATGTGTGTGTGCACGCGCGCGAGCACACACACATACACGAGCGCGCGTGTGCACACACACATACACACACACGCGAGCGAGCACACACACATACACACGTGCGAGTCCCCGTCTTACACCCTAAAACACAAAGCTGAGTCTCAGTACTTTAGCAACACCAGCTTTATTCAGCTTGAAACCGCAACAGCGCGGTTATTTATTGTAGCGGGATCTGCCGCTCTCCTACACACAGACACAACAGTCAGGCAGGGCCCTGCACATTTGTAATGTTCCTTGTTCCTTGTATCACCCATCGACGGCAGGTGTTTATAGCATGTCTGCGATCTTTTCGGATTCGCTTTTATGGCGAACTGCTACAGCGCTGGGAGACTGCGATTGCTTTGGGACGCTCTTCCGTGTGTCGTCCCGTTGGGTGCAATCCCACAAGAGTTTAGAAACTCACTCACACCAGCCATGATTCTTTTCAAAGGTAAAGTGCAGGTTAATTTGTTTTATGTATTTTTACTTTATGTTTTGTATTAATCATTTTTATATGAATAGTTTTGGGTTGTGGAACAAATCATCTGAGTTTCCATTATTTCTTATGGGGTAATTCACTTTGATATACGAGTGCTTTGGACTATGAGCACGTTTCCGGAACGAATTATACTCGCAAACCAAGGTTCCACTGTATGTCTCGGTAGGATACTTGGAAAAAGTGAAGAGATTATTCAGTAATATAACTTATAATAAATTATGTCAAGGATAATAAATTAAATATCTAAAGAGAAAAGAAGCCAAGGCCGCTCTTGCTACAATATAGTGTGTGTTCATTGCTCAACCTTTGTATGATTACTGAATGTTGCCATGATCTAATAACAATAATAATTGAATTCTTTACGTTTATGTTGCGCTTTTCTTGCTACTCAAAGCGCTTAACATAGAAAGGGGAGGCACCACTTCAACCACCATTAAGGTGTAGCATCCACCTGGATGATGTAACGGCAGGCATTTTGCACCCAAACACTCACCTCACATTAGCTGTTAGGTGGTGAAAGGGTGAGAGATAATTAGAGACAGGGAATGAGTAGGTTGTTGTAAGTAATTTAGCCAGAACATTGGGGATACACCCTACTGTCAATGAAGGATGACCACAGAGAGTCAGGGCCTCATCCAAAGGATGGTGCCATTTTTATAGTACATTGTCCCCGTCACTGCACTGGGACATTGTGATTCACATTCAGACCACAGGGTAAGCGCCCCCTGCTGGCCTTGCCAACACTTCTTCCACCAGCAATGCAAGCTTTTCCTGGTTTGTCTCCCATCCAAGTACTGGCTGGGCCTGAATGTACTTAGCTTCAGGTTGACTGTCTCTTCTGAAGTGCAGGTGGTATGGCTGTTGGCATATCGAAATATTCCATCATCAAATTTCATACTAAGGACATATTTTTGATTTACCAATTTTTTTTAACACTATTAACAAATTGCTTTCTAAGAATGAATGTTGCACTAATTCATAGCCGCCTACCCCTTTGTCTTAGTCATTCTCCCTCTCATCTATGCACAAACACACAAAAGGTGTGCCAACTCCATGCAATGAACCCTGTCACAAACTTACTTTGCTAAATCACAAAGTTGAATTTAAATCAGGATAAAGAATTTGAAGCACTATTACCAGGCTTAAGAAGGAAAATGTTTCTTTGAAGATAGTGGTGAAATAAAAACTGCTTTTGCTGTCTGATCAGCATGCTGTAGCAAAGGCCAGTGTATTTCCAGCTGTTCATCCATACAAAAGAAAGTAAAGCACACTGCTTTATATGCAATTTTAAACTCAATTTGTAATCCTGCTGCTATGGTAAAGACAGTAGAGTGGAACACGATGAAAAGACATTAATAGGATGTTATAAATATGTATTTTTTTACCTGCAGAAAGCTTTTTTTGTCCAAGGTTGAGAGGGCTTTGCAAAAAAGTGACCGTGAATAGGCACTGTGGGGGTCTGCTGGCAACAAGCTTAACCTGTGCCTGCTGCCAGACCTCGTAGCACAAAGTGAGGGTGAGCCAGCTATTGAGTGCCTCTGCCTGAAAAAGAAGAAAATGGTAGAAATGGCCAAGTTTTTTTGTTTCTGTGACTTTTTTTTTCTTTTCCCAACTGAACAAGCTTAGAATTTTGGAGTAGATGGCTATTGAAATGTCAGTTTAATGGAACACCAGGTTTCTCTAAGGTGGGGTGTAAGCTTTTATTTATTTTTTTTTATTGGATGATATATGCCTATCTGATTCCTGGGAATGGAATTAAGTTGAAAGGCCTGGCTTCCTACCAGTTCCTCCCTCAGGGGCCTCTCCTAAACTCAAACCATGGCTGAGCTACTTTTGCATTTGTTTATCATTCTCACTATTGATTTTGATTGATTAATACTGATGATGCAATGGCTAATGTTGGTGCTGCATAGCTTCTGGGTTTTGAGTTCAAATCTCACTTGTCTGTGTGGTGTTTTCAAATTCTCAATGTGTGCGTGGGTTCTTTCTTCAGGGACATGCTTTTCGTTCCCTATGCAAACACTTTGAGAGTCCTGTCTGATTACTTGTCATTAATTCATTTGCTGTAGGTGTTGGACTCCGTCAAGGCTGTGTCTTGTCACCGCTCCGGTTTGTGGTTTTCATGGACGGAATATCAAGGTGCAGTCGTGAAAGTGTCCAGTTGAGGAGGTGTTATGAGGATCCAGTTGAGGAGATGCTTTCAGATAACGTTGTCCTCTTTGCCTCCTCTGTTTGTGGCCTTTGGCATGGATTCGAGTGAAACGGCAGGGATGAGGATCAGCTCCTCTGAGTCTGAGGTTGTGGTTCTCCCTCCAGTTGAAGAGAAACTACTGCCTTTAGTGGAGAATTTCAAGTATCTCAGGATCTTGTTCATGAGTGTAGGAGAAGGGGAACGTGAGATCGATAAGCAGATTGGAGTGGCAGCAGCTATTCGGCCATTCTGTTGTTGTAAAGTGGCAGTTGAGTCTAAAGAGAAAACTCAGTTTACTAGTCGATCAATATCCCTGTCCTCACCTATGGTCAGAAGCTGTGGCTAATGACTGAAAGAATGAAATTGACAGCACAAGAGGCAGAAATTAAGTTTATTTGCAGGGACAATGGGCTGATACTCCGTTTAAAAGGTGAAAAGCTCAGCAATACCGGGAGAACCTCAGAGTAGAATCTGGGAACGAGAGAGCAAGGGAGCAAGGGAAAAGGAAATTGAAAGAGTGGAGGTGAAATCAAGGAAAGGACAAAGGTCAAGAATAAACATTGGGTGCCAGGAGAAGTCCCATTCGGAGCAAGAAAAATGTCGCTTTTCAGGGGTGAAATTACTTGTGCTGAGCAATGGAGAGATAAAGGAGTGGCTGATTACTCCAGAATTGTCGAATGATGTTGTAATAACAAGGGAGCAGGGCTCGGTGTTCCCCTCATTATGTCAGTGGATTGTGGTGGGGACAAGAGTTGAAGTTGGTTGACCGCACTCGCTGGCATCTCCATTCGAGAGAGGGACACACTGGGACTCAGGATCCATAGGAAGGAAAAAACGAGACGATCCTGACTGTGTTTTAATTCTTGATTTTGAACACCTTTATTTATAGGCTTCGTTTATTTAGGAATTTTAACCTTCACCATCACACAGTTTTTATTATGGATTATTTGTTAAGGAATTGCAGTGTACTTTATTTATTGGACACTGTTTGCTTTGGATATAAAATGTACTTTACACTTTTTGTTGCACCAGCCTTGCTATTTTGTGTCCTCATTACACAGTCCATCCTCAGGTTTATGACTATTGCTGTCCCGGGAGCTTAGTGATGCCAGGCTGTGGGCAACCTAGGGTCACATACCACTATGCCACAAGCAAAAACTTAAATAACTCAGCATACACTACATAAACCAAAAAGAAGCATAAATCAAAACTGTATTTTAGCAGCTTTGTTTAAATGAGTTGCAGTAAGTGTATAGTCATGAAGAAAATGTACTATGCGGTGCTCTAATCCAAAGACATAGCTTTCCCCCCTTGTCTTCACTTCATGCTCAGTTCACATAAAATATTTTAAGTTATTTACTTTATTGCTACACATGCAGCTTTCTATGTGGGCCTAAACTCTTATCTTACTTTTGAATCTGTTTATATCAATTTCCCTCTCTTTGCTAGGGAACATCAAATCACCGTGCTGTGTTTGGTTGTATCCGGTTAGATTCAGTCATACTAGACCTCTGCTGCATTTTTGAACTGCTTTGTTTTTATTAGCACAATGCTATTATGAGTGAAGTATATTAGGACATTAGAATGGAAGAGTCATGACAACAACAGGTCATTTAGGCTATGAAACTTGTCAGTCCTGTTCACATTAGCCAATACAAATGGACAGTGAAAGGTGACTAAAAAAAGAAATGCAAACTGGTAATTATTGTATCATTTGACATTTGTCCAGCAGTGAGGTTGTATGGGCTGGCACCTGTCCTGGTAGAAAATGAATGGAGGCTGTGTGAGGCAGTGTGGTGTAGTGGTTAAGGCTTTGGACTTTGAGGTTGTGGGTTCAAATCCTGCTGCTGACTCTGTGTCACCCTGAGCAAGTCATTTTACCTGCGTGCTCCAACTGGAACACCAAAAGAAATGTAACTAAATGTTGTAAAGGTGTCACCCAAATTTGTACAGTTGCTCTGTATAGTGTCTTGGGCTTGAGTTCTTTACAGTAAGGTGCTTTGTAATTAAATGGTCTCTGACTTCATAATCGTCCATCAATTTTCAGAACCATTTAATTAATTTTTAGGCCAGAGCCTATACATTAAAATTAGGGATATGGCAGGAACTACTAGTAGTTCTGGTCTTAGTGAGATAACAATACATTGTATAAGCCAGAAATATTAATCATGATTAAACTGCACTGCAATGTTTAACATTTTATATTAAATCCAAGTAAATGAATAACCTGAGTAAACAATATCTAGTGCTATTGATTAGCTCTTGCCAGTAAAAACACACACATTTTGCAGCATGAAGAAAGTATTCAGTTCATCAGTACCTGTATTGTTTGGTTATGTGGTTAAAGGGAGCCATGAACATGGGAAAGAGGGGTGTGAGGCCTCCAATAAGAGCCACAAAACAGGCCAGGACATTCACCAACTTGCCCAGATAACGCTGCAGCCCAGGCAGAAAACCCACAACCACTAGTGGCAGGCTTCAGCCTAAGCAGGCTCCAAAATGGGAAGCTAGCTTTCAGAGTTCAAAAAGACTTTTAACTGTTTAATAATATATCAAAAACGCCCTTCATGGAAAATCCTCTGGCTTGGAAGGAAAAAGCCAATACAGAATCATTATAAAGGAAAGATTTATTTTGGTTAATCCATAGAATACAAATAATGGTAGAATAAGGCAAAAGGATTTTCCTGAAAGACATTCTGAGAAGACCAGTCCCAATAAACTCTAAAATCTAAAATTAGTAATCCAAAAGCAAAAGCAATAATCAAATAAGCCAGAAACTTTGAAAGACAGCGATACTCACAACGAACTGTACAAACTCAATGACGACCAGTGTTGGGCCCTTTATCTGTGATGTCAGTGTAAAGGTAAAGGGATGTCTGGGTGGTGCCACCTCCTCGAGTTACACTCACAAAATTCAGAATGGCAGAATAGTACAACAAAAAAAAAAAAACAAATAATAAAGAAAAAACGTACAGAAATTACATACAAAAATAGGAAATCACAATTAACCAGAACAACAACAAATCAGAAAATACACGTAAGCCAAAGAAAGAAACCCTGGCTGAAATATAACAGGTTAGCTAATAGCTACATTTCCAAATATGTTATATTGCTGTTTTATTCACTGACTCTTTGTTTTTTCTGAATCTTCAGAACCCTGTGTATGTAGAAGTACTCCCCAGTTTACATCTTGAATGCACTTCCCCTTAATCCCCACTTGGTGTCCTCAGACTCTTCTACTGCCTTTTGAACTTGGGCTATACTCCAGTGTAAAATTCAGTTAGAGACAAAAGATAACTACCCTGGCTGATCTGATGGTTGGCGGAGGCTTGTGATGATGGTTTTGGACTGGTGCCCTTTCGAGGAGTTGTGCCCAATGCTTGCAAAGATAGGCTCTGACTTTCCCATGACCCTGTTCAGGAAAAGTGGGTTTGGAAAATTGATGGATGGATGGATGAATGGTTTTGTTCACAAGAAATTCTGTGAGGGTTGGGACACCCCAAATTGTGAGTGTACCTCTGTTATTGAGTGATACCCTTTGTGGACATAATCTACAAATCCCCTGTTTGGATTTAATTCATACCCAGCATCCCATAGCGACTGCTATATTTGGGGAAAGCAAACAGCAGCTCTTGCCTAAATGGCCTAAATAAATATTTGCTCAGCTCAAGTGCCCACTTTTAACTGTGAGAGCTGTGATGTTACATTGTAATAAGCTTTCCTAGTGTCTTGAAAGTGGAATAAGACTACATGGCTGTAATCCATGACATTACATGTGCAGTACCTGCCGATACCCATTGCACCACATGGCCACACTCCTGTGATGTTATGCAATTGTAGCCTGTTGTGAATCAGCGACACAAAATTGTCAAAAAGGGTAAAAAGTCCTCAAACTAAACAAAAACCTTAGCAGAACTTCACTGGTTAGCCTCAGAAACAGGCCTCACAAAAGGTAGCCTGACCCCAAGCTCAGAAGTCATGGTTCAAGTCCTTCACGTGCACAAAATAGAGCTCTGAATTTAAAAGTCCAAAAATGCTTTAAATACACAAAACTGCCCTTCATGGGAGAAGATAACTGTGAACCTCTGGCTTAAAATAGCAAAGGGCGCTGGAAAATCTTGATAAATAAAGGATTTATTTATATAAGCAAAGAAGATGAAAATTGGCCAAGTAAGGGAAAATTAGGCAAAAAAAGGGTTTAACTACAGGGACAACCCAAGGCCAACAAGTCTAAAATGCAGTTCAAGGCACAATCTAAAATCCACAGAACAGAAGCAAAATAGCAAAAACAATACTTACAAGGAATGACCCGAACTCCACAAACACCAATGAACTGCTGAGGGATCCATCTTTCCACCTGAATTTCAAGGTGGAGGGTAGTGTCTCAGAAGTAATGCCATAGCATCTCCATCACCTTACTAAACAAACAAAGGAAAAAATAATATTCAAAACAAAATAACAAAAATCATGTAGAACATAATAAACAAAGTGAAATTTAACAAAACATAAAAATAATGATGGATAGATGAATGGAAGAATAGAAAATTGTCTAAACTGTAACACAGCCATCTTGATGCCTGCAAACAATGCATCGCCATAAAGAAACAAAGCAAAGTGAAGTCCAAGGTTTACTGAGTCAAATGGGGTGGCAGTATTTTGAAAGAGATGCACCAGAAAATAAGACAGAGTAGAAATGCACGCAAGATCGACACTGAAACCACAGTTTCAACACAGACTCAAAAAAACATGGCAAAAAGTTCTAAGCCTGAGAGTATGAAATGGAAAGAATAGCACTAAGTCTTAATATCCACAAAATATGGCCGCCATTGCTGGCCTTTAAACGCATCTCATTATCAACGTGGGCGGCACGGTGGTGCAGTGGGTAGCGCTGCTGCCTCGCAGTTGGGAGACCTGGGGACCTGGGTTCGCTTCCCGGGTCCTCCCTGCGTGGAGTTTGCATGTTCTCCCCGTGTCTGCGTGGGTTTCCTCCGGGCGCTCCGGTTTCCTCCCACAGTCCAAAGACATGCAGGTTAGGTGGATTGGCGATTCTA
The DNA here is from genome assembly GCF_900747795.2 of Erpetoichthys calabaricus. Lineage (NCBI taxonomy): Eukaryota > Metazoa > Chordata > Cladistia > Polypteriformes > Polypteridae > Erpetoichthys > Erpetoichthys calabaricus. The sequence continues at coordinate 32,712,820 of NC_041395.2, forward strand.
AATTGGCCCTAGTGTGTGCTTGGTGTGTGGGTGTGTTTGTGTGTGTCCTGCGGTGAGTTGGCACCCTGCCCGGGATTGGTTCCTGCCTTGTGCCCTGTGTTGGCTGGGATTGGCTCCAGCAGACCCCCGTGACCCTGTGTTCGGATTCAGCGGGTTGGAAAATGGATGGATGGATGGATCATTATCAACGTCACATGTCACAACCTCTGTGATCACACCTCTGGCAACCAGAATCTACGTAGATCTTGGCAATGGGATTCACAAAATTAAATCATAACACAAAAGCAGTAAGTCTTACACAAAGAACAAAGCAGCACAAAATACATTTAAGTGTTAAATGTGTAACCTGCCAGCCCTATATGATAAAGGATTTAGTGACTTGTTGACCGGCCGTTAGTGCCTTAAATCCAGGTCATGGCCAAAAATTGATGTTTGCTTTAGAAAGTGCACCTGAAATGTTCCAAAGCCTTGCCCAAATGTGTACTGTACCTGTGGAGTGTGAAACACAATCTTTCTGACAGTTAAGCTAAGAGAATATTCGATAATAGCTTATTGGTAGCACTCCCTGTGAGCGCCAGAGCCCTGCATGGGCTGTTTCTTCGCTTCACTGCCTCTTGTGTCTTTTTTTTTCTCTTGATGCAGTGCAGCACCTTTGTGTTGTTTTTTCAGTCTTTTTCAATCAACAGATTTTTCACATTTAGTGAAGTAATTCAGACCAGAGGAAATGATTTGTGTATTTTAAGCTGGCTACATGTGATGACATTCTAGGTTTACTTCCTGCATTTTTCAAGCTCCTGTTGCCAGTAAGATAATTTTGGTAATATGTTAATCATTATGGATCTTTCATTAGTGATCAATGACGTTAGTTCAACCTTTTGAAGTAAATTATTGTGTGTTTTGTCCGTTGTGTAGAAAAGCAAAATGGTTGCCAGAGAAAATACAACATGGCTTGGTGTTCCTGTTAAGTGAGATATTTGCCTTTTTATAAATCATTCCTAGATCTTCTGGGAGTAAAGTGTTACTGTAGTGTTTGCTCCCAAAGGCTTTGTAACAGGTTCTCGTTTCTTTAATATATGAGGTGTTATAGACTGATTTGAATTTAACACATTCTTTCTAAACTCAATGACTGAAGCTAAAGACGACTGTGTGCGTGCCTGTCCCTAGAGATGTAGAGAACTCAGATTAATGCTATCGCCAGCCGGCCTCATTTAAACCCAGACCAGCACCAGCCGTTTCCTTTTCTCATCCTGTGAAGGGGCAGCTTATTGTTCCATCAATGGCCAATTGTTTGATGCCTCCATCACTGCTATTAAAAGTCGCTTTTGTTTTGGGTTAACTTGTTCTAATCTTAGGCCCATGCATCTTCACGTCCAGTAAAAGACAAGTCATTAAATGCCTATCAGTGCCTTTGATCATCGCACACATTGACAAAAGAGAAGCACACAGGGAGTTTCCATCTAAATTGTGTGGCAAAAAATAGTTGCCCCCTGAAACACTGTTCCAGTTTGTGTGAAAAAGTGTCATATAGAACAAGTGACATGTGAGTAAACAGCACAGAGGAACTACTTCGTTTAAACATGATGGTTTGTCACCATGAGGTAAAACCTGAAGATGCAAGAAGCTTTACTTCATAGCATGGAATGCTACAGGTATAAATTATTTTCTGTGCTACATTCAATCAAGCATCGCATAACTTTTCCTACAGGCAATAAATGGACTGCAAAGGAAGTTAGGTGGACATTTGTTGGTGTCACATAATGTCCCACAAAACCTGAAATAGACAGACATGTTGATGTCACATAGGCATACCCTACTGGGTAAGGTTGGTCATGATTCTGCACAGCCGTGTTATTATTCACGCATGTCCGGAGAAGTTGTGCATCTTTTAATCATTCATCTTTCCTCTAAAAAACTGCAGATGCAACTGGCTACCATAAGCCTAATGAGAAATGTTACTTTTTTTTTTAATGTCATTTGCCACCAGAGGGCAATCTAACTAGGTGTCAGGCTTTTGTTTTTGATTTTTTTTTATAAGTTTTTATCTATAAATTATTTTTATAAAAATTATTTAGACCTTGTTTCAAATGTTTTAGACGTCAGTGGATCTTGTGGTCACATTTTAAATGTGCTTGATACATTTTTAATGGTGTTTAAATAAGTAACAATCTCCTGTGACACCATTTTGGTTTTCTTGATGAGCTCTAGCATTTTGCTCTAGCCTGGCAAAGTTAACAGGAAGTGTGAGGTGCTTCCGGGTCAAGGAAACAAAAAGGTTGTGTCGTTCACTTACTAGTTTTCCTTGCTTGGATTCAAATGAACCTTAAAAACTATTATTCCTTTGCTGTTTTGAAATACAGTAAATCCTCACTATCTGTGGATTCTGTTCCCATGTATTTGCTTATCTGCTATTATATCATTCATGATGGGCACTGAGGCTTGCAGTTTTTCCCCATGAATGAGGTTTTCCTAGTAAGTGTGGTCGTAAGCTTTTACTGATTAAGCCCCTCCCCTTTGTACACACTGCACATAACTACTGCTGATTGGATGGCTTAGTGAGGTTCTCAGATGCCCAGCTGTGGTTATTCATGGCTTTTGGAGAAGTGCCTAGAAGATGATTGAACTTGACTACAGGAAGTAAAAGTCATAACAAGGTTTTTGTAGGTGAACCTACATTACTGACCCTTGAGACCCAGTGCCGCCCTGCCAGTCCCTCCCTAAACCTAACCTCATTTTTCCCATAGGATCGATACTTTAGTGTTTGCTGTTTCTGTTTCCATGAGGTATTTCAAGAACATAACCCTGAAGTGAATATCGAGCATTGAATGTATTTCTGGATAACGAGTTCTGGCTGTACTTTTTGACTACGATTTAAGATTAACATTTTGGTTCTAGTTATGTGTTGTGTTTATTGGTTTTCTCACTTTTGACCTCTCTACATGACTACGATTTTTGTAACATGTATTGAGCCTTAATTATTTGTTTGTTGACTTCCTGGTTATGACTCACTGCTTGTAACTTCATCTCCCGATCCCCAATCTCCATTACAGTGGTGTTGATGTTATTGCTGCGATGTGATAAAAAAGTCAGCATTGTGCACTTCCTGGTAATCCGATTTTACGGATAAATCATAAGAATTTTTTGCACATGGTTTTTAGTATTCATTTTTATTGTTACAAACCCCTTTTCTAGCTTCAACTTTGATTTTTGGTTTTACGGTTTGGTTTACACCAAAGTTAGGAAAGATTCTCTTTTTGGGTTTTTTTTTGACGTTTTCTTCTGCTGGTCACCTCATTATTTCTAGTTTGCTCTTTTTTCGTTTTACCAATCAGGAGTTATGGTATGATCTGGACAAATCCTCTGGTAGGAAGAATCTTGGCTCAAGGTAGAGCAAGAGAGAGATGGTGTGTGAGAGAGAGTGAGAGAGATGGGACATGTATGTGGTTCACTATTTAACAAAAAGAATTCTCCTCTTAACAGCTTAACTGACCTGATTAAGTCCCATCTCTGTTCGAGATTACAGAAGCCTGATTAGCCTCACCTGTCAGAGCTCTTTGGTCCTGGGAGGCACTTAGTTGATCTCCTGAACACAGCTTCAAGTGCTGCTCTGTCTTTTTTGTAGCCTGGTGTCCAGAACTAGACACAGGACTCTAGATGTGGTCTCACTAGTGTGCAGTCTTAGCATAAGAGACCTTGTCATAATGCACTGACGTCTCCATCACAATACACTGGCTTGTGAAACATTATTTACCAACGTGACTTTCTAGAAAGACATGATGGCCTGCAGATTTCCTTCATCCAGATTCCATCAGGCAAGCATGTTATGGTCCCCACTTCTGAATTTTGGGAAAGTGCCCCCTGCGTGAAACTTTCCTTTTACTAACACTTGAAAATGTTCTCTTTTTAGGCTGCTTTTTGGGACAGAATGTTTCAATGCTTTGCTGCCTACTAGGTAAGGTACTCTGCTCAGATCTTACAAATTGCAGGTTCCCAGTGTGACCCTTAATGACGTTCTTAACCTGAAAGATTTCTAACTGTGAGAACTAACGTTTTCGTGAAAGTGTTGTAGGCGTTGCTCAGTTAAAAAAGGGTCAAGCAAAATGTCGACTCTTTGATAGGTGAATTAATAGACACTCTGTTATTGGTCTTTCCTTTAGAGAAGATGATATCCATTTTCCCTCCCTCAGGGATTTAAGTGAATCTCTTTTTTGCTTTTAGAGTTGGTTGTTAAACTTTTAAAAGCAAATAGTGCTCGGTAAATCAAATATTTAAGTGGGTTAATGAGTTGCTAAATGCCTATAGCACAAGCTTTTGCCCACTGCTGTTCAGTTTGCTTAGCCTCTGTGGCATACAGAGCATGCTTAGCAACAGAATGCAGCTTCCAGGCTCACATCTCATTCTGGAGGTCGGGCAGCACCAAGAGCAGTCTTTTAACAAGAGCAGTGACAGAAAGGGAACCAAAAAGGCCATATCAAAATTAGCAGCCATCCAAAGGGCTCTTTCGTTCTTTTCTTCAAATAAACAGGGCTTGTTCTCATCCAATCACAGCTACCTGCGATGGTGCAAGTCGGCACCATACATTCTTTCCAGGAACCTCTTCCATCACAGAGATGAGGACAATATCAAAGTAAGGGATAGGTTCATAAAGTGATGCAGTGCTTTTATTAAAACCCAACAATCTAAACAAACTGTTCAAAGTGCAGTGCTCCATCTGTTATAAATAAATAATCCATAAAAAGTCCAAGTGATAGTGGAAGTTAAAAACAAATAAATAATCCATTAAATCGAGGTTAAAACACCATGCAGGAAGCTTCTTTACAAATCTCCGAGCCCTGGTGCAGGAGGTGAAGACGCCCAACCGACAGGCGAAGCCATTCTTTTTCTACAGGTCTAGGTCCCTACAGTCCCATGGCACCCAGCAGGGCTCCCAATCCGGACCTCATTCTAAGGCTTGGCTCCCTGTGGCCATCCATTGTCCCAGCAGGGCTCGCTATCTGAGCCTCCAAACCTCTTGCTGCCTTCCTGGACTTATACGTAAGCGGCATCTAGGTCACTAATTCTTCCTAATCGCTCAGCTGGAGTAACCGTCTCCAGCCCCTGAGCGTTGGCCGCACGCTCCCCAAGGGACCCTTTTTCCGGCTGCCTGCCTCCTCTCTCGCTCTCTCTCTCTCTATCTCTTGTTTGCTTTTGTACCAGCTCTCTCTCCCGTCTTCTTGCCTGCTTTTTACTTGTTTCTTTAACCTCCTTTCTGTTCTTCCTTTCCCTTTTGCTTCTCTCTTTTCTTTTTCCTTCCGTTTCTCTCTCCTGTTCTTTCTGCTGTTCTGGCTCCCTTTTTATCTTCCTATGGGCACGGCGCCTCGATTGCAAACTGAGGAAAGCCAATGAAGCACTTAAGACAGGACACCCTCTTAAGCTGCCAGTTGCATGGGAAAACTCCACTCCTCAACCAGCCCAATGCAGCTGGTGGCACAGGTTCATGGCATGACCTTGTCACTGCAGTAAAAAGCAATGAAAACACTAAAAACAACCCTACTAAAATTTAATCCAACCCCCCATTGGTAAACACAGGACATTAAAAGAATAAGAACTTTAAAATGACAATTAAAACAATCAATAATTACGTGTGCATTAAAATGGTCAAATTTTAAAATGTTCTCTATGGGTTAATCAGAACAGACTGGCACCATACCCACTTGCTGCTCCTTTTACTGGTCTTCATTCCTCACTGCCTCGGCTTATCCCTTGGTTACATTATTGGAGGTGGCAGGTTCAAGGGGCTCCCGGAAGGACCTGGTAGCGAGCAACCAGCCGGCACCATCACACTACCCAGATCAATAAGAAGGAGGGCAGAATATACCAGAAAATGAGCACATCTATAAAGTGGCTCCTGATATCCTTTAAAAGGCCGGGTCTCTCTCAGGTACCCTCATAGGGATCTGTCGTACAGAGATAACATGGTCCCAGCCCTTTTCATTCTAGGAACACACGCTACCATCTACAGAGCAGGAGGTTTTTGACTGGGCCCCCTCTTGCCACATGCTGTCACTTGACTTGAGCCCATGTGGTGCTACCTATCAGCCAGGGAGAGGCAAGCCCTTCATAACCCCTCTGTCGCTCTTAGACTGCCCTTGTTAACTGCTGATGTGCCTGCCCCCTACTGTCTTGGAAAGACGTTACCTGTTTCTGCTCAAGTTGTCAGTTTCTCTTTGTTGTCTACGTACCCTTCCAAGGTGCTCACAAAGATTTTGGATACGTTTTATTTATTTATTTAGTTTGCCTAGTATTCTTTAATCCTTGTAAACTGGTCCTCTAGTGCAGTATTTCCCAACTGTCGGTCTGCGGACCAGTACCTGTCTATAGAATATTTCTGCCGGTACGAGAAAATCATATTTTTTAGCTAATGTGAATAGTTTTCAGATAATATAATAATAATAATTCATTACATTTATATAGCGCTTTTCTCAGTACTCAAAGCGCTATCCACACAGGGAGGAACCGGGAAGCGAACCCACAATCTTCCACAGTCTCCTTACTGCAAAGCAGCAGCACTACAGATAACATCTTGAATAAAAAATTAAATCTTATTCTTTCCTGTGTATTAGATTAACATGAAACCTAATAGAACGTGTATCTTCTGTCTGACTCAAAAAGTGATTAAAACCATTCAGATGAATCTAAACCTCTAAATATGGATGCTTAAAACTCCAAAGGAATCCACAACAACCCCCCTCCAACCTTTTCCCAGTTTATTTTTTTGTAAGTCCTGAAGCTTGAAACTCCCTAATGTTAGTAAATATGGATGCTAGAATTTCTGCTCCTTTAAGAAATCAGGCTTAAAAAGAGAGTAGCGGCACTTGCGTGTTTCCACTTCATACAATGGTTAGACAAATTATATGTGTTTATTCAATTTTCCATCTCTCTTGCGTGTGAAGATTTTCTCAATTTTTTGCCAGCTCATAAGTCAAAAAGGCTGAAAACTGCTGCTGTAGAGTGTCAGTAAAGACAACTAAATGAGGCTGGGGTCAGGACAGACATCTGGCATTAAAACATTCTTCTGTAATCTCTGTTGGTGATGAGATGCAAAGTTGAGAGCTATGAGGTGCACCAATATGGGCATGGAGAAGATGAAGCTCAGTAAGAGAGAGAGCAAGACATGGTGTCAGATGATATGAAAAGAATGGTGCTCCTCCTGAAAGACCATGATGAGTGAAGGAAAATGATTTCAGAAACAATCAGCTAACACAAGCAGACCCAATAAATGGCTGTTAAACTGGAGATGGTGGTAAAGATGTATGGTGCTGATCACAGACTACAGTCTGAGAACAATCGCATGTCTTTTAATCTACAATATGGTAAAAGAACTGTGGACCACCCAGGCTGGCACTGCCACCTGAACCTGACACAGACAAGCGTGGGACACAAGTTCAAGGCACACACGTTTTATTTTTTCTATTTCCTTGTGAGAAACGCCTTCCCCGTTTCCCACAGGCACAACACAGTCCAAAGCACAGCACAAACACAATACTTCCTCTTTTTCCTTTTCTCTACTACTGCAGTCAAGCTTCGTCTTCCTCCTCCCGACTCTGGTGTCCCGAGTATTGGCTGCTGGCTCCTTTTATGAGGTACCTGGAAGTGTCTCCAGGTGCTTGATGACTCATTTCCTGCAGCACTTCCGGGTGTGGAGGAAGAACTGCCCATAAGGGCTCAGCAGCTTCTGCTGTAACACCCCCTGGTGGTGCCTGTGGATCCCAACAGGGCTGCACCAAACTCCCATGAAGCCGTGCGGGAGTCTGAGGCATTGCTGCAACTCATTGGTTGCCATCTAGCGTCCCGGGGAAAGTAACGCTGTGGACATGCTTGCTACCCTGGACCTCCCACGCACGCTACAGAACATTAGAAGAATAGTACATTTACCTATATAAACACACAGATTACATGTACCATAAAACAGAAGTAATGGTCAGTGATTAACGTAAACAAATTGGCAACACTTCAGGATTTCATTCTAATCATTTATTAGCATTCTGCATATTATAAAGGGTAAGAGAGAGTGAGGACTTGGGGTAAAAGTAGTGTTGGAGTAATAGAAAAGATCGCAGGTAGAGGAGGTCTGCAAAGGAGTTCTTCTTTAAGTCCTTACCTTATCTGGTTATGGATGTGTTGACTTTTTGGGATAAAAGACCAATCCCCCTGGTGCAGGCTTTTTGCTGATGACATTGTGTTGTGTAGCACCAGAGAAGAGGAAGTGGAGAGGAAGTTGGAAGAATGGAGAAAGGCTTTGGAAGATAGAGAACTGAAGGTAAATAGGAAGAAGACAGAATATATGAGGTTTAATGATGACTAGGATTCAGATGTTAGGCAGTAGGGAGCACTTCTGAAAAGAGTGGATAAGTTTAAATATCTTGGATCGGTGGTAACCTGAGATGGAAAATTAGAAGCAGAGATAACCCATAGAGTGTGGTTTGGATGGAACAATTAGAGGAAGGTATCAGGAGTAGAAATAAGGTGAAGTGGTAAGACCACTGATGCATGGAGCTGAGACATGGGCAGTAAAAGGAGCGCAGGAGAAGGAGTTAAATGTGGCAGAAATGAGAATGTTGAGATGGATTTGTCGAGTTACAAAAAAGAGGACAGAATAAGAAATCAGAGGTACAACAAAAGTGGGAGAGATATCTAAGAAAGTATAGGAAAATAGGTACAGTAGAAGTTTAATGAACGTGTGATGAGGAGAAGCAATGAAGCAGAGTGATGGGAATGGAAGTACAGGTGAAGAGAAAGCGATGGAGGCCAAAATGGAGGTGGATGGATAAAGTCAAAGAAGATTTGATAAAAAAAGGACTTGACTGGTGAGGAGGAGGTGCAGGACTGAGCTGTGTAGAGAAGGTGGATCAAGCACACCCCACACAGCCGTGGAAAAACATGAAGTGGAAGAAAAATATTGTAAGCCTTATTAACATGATATATAACAATCACAGATGGCCTTATTATTTTTGATATTTAATTATCAGTACTATAGTTAATAAAAAGCATTTAAACTGTGAATAACTGGTTTATAATGAATACCTAATCTAACAGATCAATATTCTGTTAACCTTATTATTGAGAGATCACCAGGTGAAAGTGAGAAAAGAAAAACAAAAAGTCCAATAAATAGCACCAGCTGTGTGGTTAATAGACACACACACACACACACAGACACACACACACGCACACACACGCGCACACACACACACACACACACGCACACACACACACACACACACACACACACACAAAATGCATATCGCCCCCTAGTGGTGCTTTTCTTCTGACACCATTATAATGATAGCATTGTCACTGCTTCTATCTACTTTCTCTGTCTTCTAGGGCTTTTGTGATTTTGGTGTTTTTTACATATTTTGAAAATATTTTACATTTCTTTCTAATAACCTGTAAAGTATAAAGGTGCATGATGTGAAACTATGATCTAACAAGTCAAATGCAACTTGCCAGTTATTTTTAGTTGCTCACTATTCTCTGTATACTATAGGTTTGTTATATTGTAGTAGTAGCAGTGATACTAATAATAGTAATTTTGTACAGTGCAGTAAAATCCTTACTTGCATTGTCACTCTCCAGCTTGTATTACTTAGGCCAGTGGTTCCCAAACTCGTTCCTTGGGACCCCCAACGGCTGCAGATTTTTGTTCCAATCAGATTTACAATAACTGATAATAACTGATTTCATTCAGCTGGCTGGTCTTTTTGTTCTTGCATTCAGAAAGGCACAGCAGAAGTATTATTTTTTTAATTGTAGAGATATTTCTGTTTTTTGCTATAGTTTTGAATGCTTAACATTTTTTTCCCATTATTCTGTGTAGTCTGCTCCCTTCATTGTATCCTAATAGTGACAATTAAAAACAAGCAAAGCAGACAACTGGGTGAACAACACTAAATGATGAAAGGCTGCAGCTGTTTCCGTGTCAGACCCACTAATTAGTCAATAAGAGAGAGGCAAAATGTAAATCTGGATGAAAATAAATAAAAAGTAAAGAAAAAAAACTTTATCCACATATAACTGCTTAATTTTTTTATTAACATGTATTAACACACTAACTTTTGTAATTTCTTCATTGACCCAAAACACAGAAACTAGCATATAACATCTCACTTAATTAGCCCAGGAGATTAAATTAAAAACAGATGACAGTTGGAACAAAAACCTGTAGCCCCAGGGGGTCCCCAAGATCAAGTTTGGGAACCACCTACTTAGGCCATGAGTGTGCCCTGTGATGGACTGGCACTCCATCCATAGTTGGTTCGTACAGTGGACCCAGTGCCCAGTTTCCCTTCATCTAAATCTCCATTGTCCACCAGGCTGCCCATCACATTTTCTTTTTTTTCTAACTAGAGCAGCAGCAAAAGGGAGTCTGAAATGGGCCAGCTAAAGTCAGAAGCCGTCCACAGCACTTGTTTTTTTTCTTTCTTTCTTACTGCTATCAGGTGATTTTTTTTGGATGTGCTTCAGCAGATTATTAAAACTCGGCTGGCCTGTTTTTGTTTGCCGTAGTGTTTTTCCCGAGGCAGGGGAGTAGAGAAGGATGGTCGTGCCTTTTTCGATGCTGGTTGAAACATGAAGTTAACACAAAAACAAACTAATAATAAAGTATGAGTTTTAACATGCCATTTAAAACTTTTATGGTATATTGGAGCCTGGGCACTTGTAACAATTAGGTAATTTTTGTAATTTTGAAATTTATATAATTGCTCTATTAGATTTCTTTTATTAGCATGTTTTGCTTTGTTTCTCTTTGAAGCTTATTTTTGAAATCAAATTCCTTTTTTTGTTTTTGTAAATCTTCTAACAGTTCAGAATCTTATAACAAAAGTGAAAAATGCTGTGCATTTACCTTCAAGCTCACCATTCAGACTACTTTTAAGTGTTTACAAGTGATTATAAGCCAGCCATTTTAATGTCTCCTTATGCACTGTGTGCTATTTAGACATCCATACTGTGTTCTTGCAGTCTAAGGTGTGCTCTTACATCAGGGGTGTCCAACTCCAGTCCTGGTGAGCCGCAGTGGCGGCAGGTTTTCATTCTAACCCTTTTCCTAATCAGTGATCCGTTTTCACTGCTAACTAACTCCTTTTCCCTTCATTTCAATAGTCCTGTTTTTAAGGATTCAGTCCTCTGAATTGATTTGTTTCTTCATTAAATGGCAGCCAAACAGAACTGAGATGTGAAACGAGCCAACAGATGACCAGCTAAATTGGAACGTCAAAGTTCATCCAATTTCACTCCAACCAGTTTCTTAATGAGAAGCCATTTTTTGGTGTTAATTAAAGCCGTTATTGAATATCTTGACTTGTTGCTGCTCTCATTCTGCCACAGCAGACTGCTGATTTTCTGTTTTTTCTAAGACCACCGTCAAGATGTTTTGATGACCTCAGGAGACGAACATGACCGAGACCTTCACCTTTCTTTATTTCCAGGTTAGTTTTGCGTCTCATTATTGTTTGACTGCTCATTAAGGAAAAAGAAACAACTAAGGGGTCTGAGTCACGTCAATTAAAGCTAAGGCAAAACAAGTTAATCAGCAGCAAAAATGGTTCACTACTTAAGAAGATGGTTAGAATGAAAACCTGCAGCCACTGTGGCCCACCAGGACCAGAGTTGGACACCCCTGTCTTAAATGGACTGGTTCCAGGCCATGGTTGATATCTGTTATGGCACAATAAAGATGATTCAGGAACTAAAAGACATGGTCAGTAAAGAGAAAGGGTCAAAGCCAGAAAGAAATGCTAATGTGGCAAAATCCACCACAGGAAAGGGCAAAGTTGAATGTCAGGAAACAGAGCAGAACTCTAAAACAAAATTAAAACTAACACCATTTAACTATTGCTAAAAAGGATTATTTGGAATGTCTACTAGGGGATGCTGAAGCTTTCATATGCCATCATGCTTATACCGGAATTCCCAGTCAATTAACATCATGTCATGTAAATAATAAAATATGGCAATAATGAAAAACAACACACACTCGCACACATCAGTTATGCCTCTTTGGCATGTAGGGCAGCAACAAAGTTTTCACTGCTGCCTATCTTGAGACAGTTTCTTAATGGTGCCCCGACTGTGGTTCATGGTTTCCAGCTTTGCCTCCACAGTATGCCAACTTTCATCCCTGGGCTTTCCTCTCTTGAGCTTCCCTTTAAGAGTCCGTTGCAAGGCAGTTTTAGTGATGGAGCTGACTTTGCTTTTGATGACATGGCCAATCTGTCTTCATCACCAAGGCGGCCATGGTCTCTTGGTAGCGTTGAGTACACAGTTGTCTCTTGGAGATGATTCTTGGTCAGAAAATACATAAGATTCTTTGTAGGCTTTCTGTGTGGAATGTGGCCTGGTTAGTTATGTCACTGCCTGTCATTCTCTGACACTCAGATCCATATACAATACAATACAATACAATTTATTTTTGTATAGCCCAAAATCACACAAGAAGTGCCGCAATGGGCTTTAACAGGCCCTGCCTCTTGACAGCCCCCCAGCCTTGACTCTCTAAGAAGTCAAACAAAAACTCCCAAAAAAACCTTGTAGGGAATAATGGGAGAAACCTTGGGAAAGGCAGTTCAAAGAGAGACCCCTTTCCAGGTAGGTTGGGTGTGCAATGGGTGTCAAAATGAAGGGGGTCAATACAATACAATACTATACAATACACAGAACAGAACAAATCCTCAATACAGTATAAAAATAAAAACTTTAGAAGTACGGAGCAGAATTTAACAGTAGATGATATCACATAATAAGATTTGGATATATTTAGAGTCCTGGAGACCTCATCCATCAAGCTGCCTCCCCCATTTGGCCATTCCATGGCTGAAACAGCGCTGGGCCAGCCAATCCGATGAAAGGACCCCTCCTTCCCATGATTCCTGCGATCCTCCATCAGGGAAGAGATGATGACAAACAGCCCTGGTATAGCCTTAGCTTAGTGTGGCTATACTGTAGGGATTGCCACACATTGTTGAGGTTCCAGAAAGTGTTCCTTGCTTTTCACAGTCTACTCTGGATATTTCAGCTTTATCATACCGGAGTATGGTGCCCATTTAAGTGAATGTGTCAGCCATATATAGGTTATCTCCATCAACCTTAACAGGTGTTGGGCTGTCCACATTGAGTGTCACGGCCTTCGTCTTGGTCCAGCTGATCACCATTCCCACCTTCTTTACAAATGCATCAAGAGAGTTAATTTTCTCTTGAATAAATGCAACAAGCAAAGCAAGGTCATCAGAAAAACCATATCGTCATAAAAATGACTAAATCAAAAATGAAAACTAAGTTTAGAAACAAATTCCCATATTTAAAAACCCAAACAGTCAAAGGTCCAGATATAAAAATGGATGAATACTACAGTAACCAGCTTACCCCAGAACTGCACAGACATACACCACTTCACTGTGACCCTGAAATGCGTAAAGAGAAGTGACGGATAAATGGTTGAAAGAGTCTCTTCCAGAAGGTGGTACCCTAAAAAGAAGGCCCTGACAGTGTAGTGTGTTATTAAGTTAATGTGCTCATCTTGTGAGTGTGTAAACATTTATTTTTGGCCAATTCCAGTACAGGACACCATTGCATTGTAGAGCATAAACTCACAAATGCTCAGACTCTTCTCTAAGAATCACCAGTCTTCCTAAATTCCTTATCCTTTGTATGTGGGTGGAAATTTGAGTTTCAGGAGGGAGCCTGTGGCGGCTAAAGTACATCTTGTCAGCATCGGGAGACAGCCATTTACGTGGTGTGGGATATGGCCGGCCTGTAATCCTGGCCAATACCCCCAGGTCGCCAGATGGAGCTCTCCCTGCGGCATGGAAGTGCCCCGAACACCAGCAGGGAATCATGGACGATGGATTTTTCCTTTACAGCTCTGCTGGATACCTCAGGGGCCAACAGATGACGGGGCAGGGAGAGTTGTCTGTGCCCTATAACCTGGAAGTACGTCGTAGGCAAGGCGACAAAGGAAATGACGAGCTTCTGGGATGAAGAAAAGGACAAGGAATCACATGGACTGTAGGGTTGGAACCACTTCCGGGTCAGGGAATATACTGTAAAAGGACGATGGGAAATCCCAGACGCTGAGCTGAGCTGGGTGGAAGGATGTCAACGCGTCTGGGAGTGAGGAGGATTATTGATTTATTGATTGTTTATTGTGTTTATTTGAATATTGTGGAGAAGAGGGTGCTTTGTGCACGTTTTGTCCTAATATAATATTTGGACTTTTACCTGGTGTCTGACGTGTGATCTGAGGGTTCAAGGGGTCACGGGGAGCCTTAATCTGTCACAATGGGTACCAGTCACTCAGATTTCACCTCTTGAGTGTCACCAGTCAAGCTTACCTACACACCTGTAAGGTTTGTGTCAAACTTGGGTTACTTTAAAAAAAAGCCACTCAGACACAATGACCAGGATGAGAGATCTGATCCCAGGACTCTGGTGCTATGTAGGTACAGTAGGAAGTGATGGAGGGGTTCACACTACTGCCTCACACGTGTTGAGTGATTAGCATTGCATTATTCTAAATAGACAAAAGGGTCTCAGCTTCTGAAAAAAATATTAAAGGAGACAAAAAATGAACAATGCAGAATGAGCTGACTGTCATAGTTCACCAGCAGCATGGAGTCCCCTCCATTTAAAATATTATAATATAAGACTGTATGCGTCATGTTGTGCACTACTACAATTGACCTGATAAGTGTGCAAACAGGGCAAACAATCCATCCAAATTTGATATGAAAATCGGATCTAATCATTTAAGCACAGGAACAAATGGTTTTGAGTTCATCGGTATTTAAGTAATCCATGCAAATTCTGTCATTCTGGAGAGAACACCAAGCTGGCATGCTTGTCATTTTCTCATGTACAGTTTATAATTGTACTGGATTTTTGCTTAAGGTGTTAATTAACTGCTAGCTTTTTCAGCTACTAAGTTTCAAATGACTTACTAATGTACTCTGGAGAAACTGTGCAGGGCTCTGAAGAGCGGCCTCAAATGCCTGGCTAAATCAGGGTAAAACAAAACAAAACAGACAAGATGCCAGTGGGGACTGTCAGTGCCTAATGGTTTACGTTTTTGTTCATTTGTCCTTTCATTGATTAATTTTGGAACCTGGTTAATCCAGTTCAGGGCTGTGCGGGTGTAAAGGCTGCCCAAGAATTATCAGTCAAAATGCAGGGACCAACTCAGGGTGAGTCATCAGTCCATCAGACTCACTCTTTTGTGTTGTAAATCGTTTAATAACTTGTCCAGTGGCAGTCCTAGCAGATTAACTGACTCGTGTAAGATCATATAACATTCAGATGAGCTTTAAAGGTAGCTATTGCAGGTTCATCTGTTTGCCTAGGGCAAATGCCAAGTAGTCAACATTAAGAAAACAAGCGGGAACCACATGGTGAAATAATATATGTTATACACACCCTTAAAGTGGTGTTCTGCGCCAATGGTAGTGATGTGGCCAGCAGCCAGAGGGAGAAAATTAGCGCATACTTGGAAGTTTTTGTGTGTTGAGAAGGAGATGTATGCACGTGATGTAAATACTGGGGCACATAGCTAACATTTGATAGTTTGTGTGTTTTGCACTGACACACTATATATACGTGTGTGTGCATTCAGAGTCATAGTATGCAGAGTCTGTACTGGCAGCATCAAGTGCAAAGCAAGAACCAGAACCTAACAGTCACCCATATTTATTATTCTAAAACTGTTTTTATCTCTCTGATTTGACAGAGGATCGCATAAGATGTTCAAGAGTCAGGAAAGATTCGATGAAAAGGTGGTTACTGGAACAAAACATTCAGGTCCTGAATAATGCAAGTTTAATCAAACAGTCCAAAAGAAGGGAAAGAAACAAAGCACATACTGTACTTGCCAAAAACAGATTGGTAATTGACAGCAAAAAAATGAAAGGAAACAAAACTCAGAGGTATGGCACTCTGAATTCCCCTGAAGTTGGACCAAATGTAAATGCCAACTTACAGTGCAAACCTCGGTTATATGTGGTGGAGAATGAAAAGGACAAAGCTTTTGGAGGACAGAAAGCAAATTGGAAAGTCCGTCACTGGTGTCTCTTTCTCCAGGCTAGGGAAACAGTTAGAACAAACGTTAGTGGTGGTGTCACACTCTTTTCTTTCCTGTATTTATCCACCTCAAGCACATATGTGCCTGACAATAAATATATACAGTATTAGCTGTCTACCCATCTAAGATGGGTTGAAACCTAAATAATCAATGTAGACCTCGGCATTTAAGTTTACAGCACACCATCCTTCGGAGTGTTTTTGTAATGCTTGTAGTATGAAAATGAACAGCATTTTTCATTCCAACAGGTGGCACATCACAAATGAATTAATAAAATGCATTACTACAAATGTTTGTGATACACCATTTGTTGGAATGAAAAATGCAATATCTTTGTTGCTGTTATATGCCATTTGGTATGGGACTAGTTAAAGCAGTGTTAACGTTTGTGATGCAACATCTGTTGGAATGACAGTTGTAATGCGCATACTCCTGTTATGTTTCATTTGTTATGGGATTCGTAAAAACAGTTTAATGTTTGTGATGCGCCATCTATTTGAATAACAAATGCAATGCATTTTATTACTAAAATGTTTGTGATGTGCCATCTTTTAGAATGACAGAGACATAGCAATCAGACAGACACCAGAAACATCCTTTTATTAAGGTGTAGGCATTGCCTCTCTAATTCCAACAGATGGCACATTACAAACATTTGTAGTAATAGTATGTATTACTACAAATGTTTGTGATGCACCATCTACTGGTATGACAGCAACATAGCAACAGGACGGACACATAGACTGAAATACTATATGTTTCTGCACTTTTTTTTACTCTATTCAGTATTTCAAAAATAAATGACATCACTTTTCTACAAAGTCACCTTCGTTTACGATGTAATTTTCCCAGCGTCGTACCAACTTTTTAATGCCCAATTACTACTCCTCCTGCTTTCACCGTTTCCAATGAAAATATAAAAGTGTGGAAACATTTTGAACGTCCCTCATATTTACTGCTTAAATACCAAATCCAAATGCCTTTCCTGATTAAAAGACTCGTAGGTATTGTTAAGCAGCCAGTGATAAAAATGGATAAAAGTGATGGGATCTGAGGAGACCTGGCAAGTAGACCACACAGCCCTTACAAGGTGAGCTTGTTACACTTTCATACTCTACAATTTCCTGATCACCATCCATACAAATTAGAAATAGTATAAAAGGGTTTTTTTGGCTCAAGACAAGCCAATCGCACATCTTTTAAAAGTTTCCTTTGTGTATCTTCAGAATGGTGAGGATATCATTGTGATTGCTGGGATTATAATAATGGCACATTCTATTTATATATGTAAGTTCCCACCACATTGAACTCACCCTAAACACATACAATGCCTATAAAAAAGTTTTCACCCCCTTGGAAGTTTTAACATTTTATTATTATACAACATTGATTTTATTTTTTGACACTGATCAACAGAAGAACACTCTTAATGTCAAAGTGAAAACAGATCTCTGCAAAATGATCTAAATTGATTATAAAAATAAAACAAAACAATTGATTGTGCAAGTATTCATCCTTTCAAGTCAGTATGTAGTAGATGCACCTTTGACAGCCATGACAGCTTAGATTCTATGCTCACAGGTCTCTCTCTTTATTAGCTTTGCACATCCATTTTTCCTAATTCTTAATAGCAAAATTCCTGAGGCTCTTGTCATGTTGCATGGAGATCGTAGGCGAGAGCAACCTTTTTCAAGCCCTGCCACACATTCTGAATTCGATTGAGATCTGGACTCCGACTTGGCCTCTCCAGGACATTCACATTGTTGTTTTTAAGGCACCCTTATGTAGCTTTGGCTTTATGCTTGGCGTTGTAGCTTTTCTGGAACACAAATCTCCCAAGGTGCAGGTTTCTTGCAGACTGCATCAGGTTTTCATCCAGGATTTCCTTGTGTTTTGCTGCATTCATTTTACCCCTGGTAGACCTCCTAAGGCCTTCTGCAAAGAAGAATCCCCACATCCTTACGCTTCATAGTGGGAATGTTTATGCCAAATGCATATAGTGTTGTGGTGTAAAAGCTCACCTTTGATCTCATCAGACGTGACAGAGTCTCCCATGTCCCTTATGGCAAACTGTAGCTAAGATATCATGTGCATTTTTTTTAACAGTGACAGCGACTTTCTCTTTGTTACTTTGTTACTCTTTCATAAAGCTACGGCTGGAGAAGCCACAGTTGTCTGCACAGATTCTCTAATTTCACACTCTTGATGGCCGCCCTCCGTAGACTTCTTCAGTTTTTATGGATGGCCTGCTCCAGCAGATTTACAGCTGTGACATACTCTTTTAATTTATGATTTAGCTGGACTCCAATGGATAGTCAGTGATATTTTTTCTTGTGTCCATCCCCTGACTTTTCATGGAGTTGCTTGGATTGCTATTTTGTATTTAATTTTAAGATTAGTCTAACATACCGACTAAGTACAAGTTGGCCCTTCCACATGCAGGTGCACTTATACTAAAATCAACTGAAAGCCCAGACATGTGATCTCCAGTGAATTAATTATGTGTCTTTTCATAAAATCAATTGGCTACAGCAGTGATAATGCAGGTGTGTCTGAATACTTATGCTACCAGTTATTTTGTGTTTTATGTAGACTGCATTTCTTTAATGTGGGAAGTGACTGACACCCTTCACATCTTCTACAACTCTTTGATAGCCAATGGGATTTTATTTGCTGTGGCAGGCTGGCCTGATAACATCACTTCAAGTGAGGCCCACCAAATTTAAATGAAAGGGCAGGCTCAGTTATGGGACACACTCTGGACCCCTGGATGTAGTAGCAAAGAAGGTTACTGTTTTTATGAGACTCTGTAAAGCATCTTGAGCATGGGAAAGGTGCTATATAAATAAAATGTATTATTATTATGTTGTGCATCCTCTCTCTGACACACTAACACTGAGGATTTTCAGCCTTCAAATTATTCAGAAGAAGTGTGTCAAGAAATGCTAATGCCTCACTGGGACTGGGAGTGCTAATTCAGATGTTTTCTTTCATTTTAAGTTTTTCTTCAGTATGTGTATGTATTTAGGTATCTGTTATGTATTTATTTATTTATAGTACTTCTGAAAAAAGACAAATCTATCTATCTATCTATCTATCTATCTATCTATCTATCTATCTATCTATCTATCTATCTATCTATCTATCTAATTTAATAATAATAATAATACATTTTATTTATATAGCGCCTTTCCCATGCTCAAGGCACTTCACAGAGTTTAAGAAAGAACGGCAGGGTATACAGTACATATCGTTGTACTAAACCAGATAAATAAATAAAGAAGATTAAGACAGTAAATTCAGAGAAAAAGCCTAACAGACAACATAATTGATGGTCTCGCACACGCACTCACACACAGGTTACATGTGCATCTTGACATAAAGGTAAACTGAGAGAAGGGTAATAAAGTCAGGTAGCGCTAAAAGCCTTCCTGAACAGATGAGTTTTGAGTTGTTTTTTATAAGAATTCATGGAGTCAGCTGACCTGATTAATTTTGGTAGGTCATTCCAGAGTCTGGGCGCTATACAGCTGAAGGCCCTGTCACCCATGGAGTGTAGATTAGTGTGGGGAACAACAAGATTGGCAGACCACTTTGCAGAGATCGGTTTTCACTTTCAGATGTGAGTCTTTTTCTGTTAATCTGTGTCTAGAACTCTAAATTGAATTCACTGTGATTCAATATTATAGAAGAAAAAACATATTATTTTATAGTCACTGTATAGGGATTCTGGCATGCCTCCAAAAATGTCATTATTGCATATGATTTCTGCAGCCCGCCTCCTTCACATTTCTCAGTCTAGAACTAATGGACAGGGGCACATCAACAGCTCCACAAAACCAGTGCAAACAATAAATGACTGCCTTGATTCACCGCCCAGAGCTTTAATGCAGTTTGTTACAGAACAATGAGTTTACCTTTTGCCAGCCGTGTTTATAGCACAGGTTCATCGAAGCTAATCTGATTATCTGTCTTATTCTTCAAGTACTGAATAGTAGATTGAGAAAGCCCTGAAGCAAAACTAATATACTAAAGTAAAAACACTTCTTTTTTCGTGATAAAATAAGAAAAGTTTCCCTGTCTGTGCAGTGAACTTTTTTGAAGTTCTTTGTCCGAGTGCCATGTGCTTTGATTATGGGTATAAAAGCTCAGTACCTCTGGTTAATGGTTTGTATAGTTTCCCCTTCTGGTGTTTCTCCCAGGCCCAGTCATTTGTTCATCTCTTCATTTGCAAACGTACTTGTCCTGGTTGGCCCAGGATGCCTATAGGGTTATCGGACACGGCTATCCATAGGTCCAGATTAAACAAATGTGAGGTCTCCTGTCAGTCTGCTTAATGTAGTTCAGAGGTACAAGGTTAAAAATGAACCTCGACAGCATTAGGTATAAAGCAGGATGGGATGCCTGTCTGTGGTGGGGCACAACTATTTGCAAATCCACATTCAACCAATCAATTTTCATGAAACTGTGTGTAGTCTGATGGGGCCAGTGCTTATTCTGTTAACATCGGGTTGAAAGGCAAGAACCAATCCTGTTTGGGATTCATGTCTGTCTGTAGGGCACAATTCAGTTCAGTTTTCAATTTAGTTTATTTCTGTATAATTCTCTTCGCTGAGTACTGGCTCAGGGCATTGTAGCACATTCACAAGTCAATGCAGTGACAAAGTTTACAAAACACACATTACATAATGAATACATATAAAAGCTACAGATTTGTTTAAACAAACAGGAAGATAAAATCATTCTAAATTAATTAGCATAAATGGAACCTACTAGTATCAGTTCCTTAACATTCCTTAACATTATAGTTGAGCTATGGCAGCTTGAGAGCAGAGGATAGGAGAACAGAACCTTCAGTGAGCACCAACACCTAGAAAATGTTATGTGTTTGCCGCTTGTCTGCTATTCTGGAATAGACAGGTGATAGACAGCAGCACTCCTGAAGGCTGGATGTCCGAGTTCTGAGGTTTAAGGCATAAGTCATGCCATTTTTTTCAAAAGGGGGAGGAGGAAGACTGCAATCGGAGAAATAAGACTGGCAGTCTAGTTACTAGATCAGCATCTGCATTGACCATGTAAAAGGAACTGCCGCCATGAAGACCAGTCTAGATAGGTGAAGGTCAGCGTTCGTCTCCAGGAACGGTAATCCTGTGAGTTCTGTATTGCTCTTACTTATGACTAACTGACCCTGGTGAGCTTATTGAAGTGTTTTTTTTATATATATTATGGTACTACTGACTATGGAAACATTTTACATTTTAAAAATTCAGATTCTTTCATTGTTCAGCTTCTACAATTCATCCACCCATATCATAAGGCTACTCAAACTTTGAACTATTCTAAAAACTTCAGGAGGGGCAGGGTGCGTATTTCAGTGTACAGTTTTTATTCATATTTATAGCAGTTATTGGGTGTATTGGGGAGGCAAAAGATCATTGCTGTTTTCATCTTTGTGTTTTTCTTTTTTTAAACGTGTATTTGTTGCCTTGTAACTGACTTTTTTACATTTTACATATACATTTGACTGTTTCAAGTTGATTTTATCGAAGGGGGACATGTGGTAGGGTGCTTTGTGGGGTGATATTGGCCTACCTTATATTTGCCACCTTACAGTTTGGAAAGGTGTGTGGTAGCAATTGGCCTGCTTTCAGCATATCAGGTCCAGTTTGTTACAGTGTCCGTGGAGAAAAAAAACCTGTGGGGGTCTATAGTCATTTATAATAATAATGATAATAATAAATGAACGAATAAATTAAATATATTTATATGGCACATACTCAAAGTGCTTTACGTGACAGTGAGGAGCCACTTCAACCACCACCAATGTGTAGCATCCACCTGGATGATGTTATGGCAGCCATTCTTGTGCCAGTACTGTCATTACACATTAGGTATCAGGTGGTGAAGAGGTGAGAGTGATAGCTAATTAGAGGCAGGGGATGATTAAAGGAACAAAAATGAACAAGGCCATGGTTGGCAGTTTAGCCAGGACTACACCCAGGGATCTTTATGACCATGGACTGAAAGTCAAAAGATAAAGTCAGACAAAGTTAGACATCCACAGTGATCTAAACACAAAACATACATTAAAACAGACAGCATGTCCAGGGGAAACCCATATGTGCTCAGGATGAACCTGTAGACACTTCACAAATGACCACTCAGGTGGGGAGTCAAAGTTGGGTTATTTATTCTGAAAATAAACAGAGAAAGAGCTGTTCAGTTTTAGAGTGCTTAAGCACCATTCTTAGGTAGATGGATGTACAAGGGTTTCTACAGTACATGGGATTAATCTACAATTAGACCTCAGGAATATTGCATGACTCACTCAGGGGCAACTGTTCAACTTTGCAGGCCACCTTATGGATAAATGTCTGCCAGGAATAATCAGAACAAAAATGTCCATATAATGTAATACTGCAAAGATAATTACACAGTTTTTAAAGGATCACAACTTATCAGACCCCTGGAGGTTTCTTAACCCAAACTCAAGAACATATTCGTTCTACTCACCAGTGCATTATAGCTACTCAAGAATTGATTATTTTTTTATAGATAATAATTTCCTGCCTACAATTAAATTATGCAAATATGACACAATTGTTATCTCTGACCATGCCCCTCTAGTCTTGGAGCTAAAATCAATAAGCCCCTCGTACTCACCTCGCAGATGGCGTCTTAACCCTCTTTTATTGGCAGACGAGAACTGCACAGAATTTATATCCAAACAAATCAGCTTCTTCCTAGAGACAAACATGTCTACAGAGGTTTCTGCAGGAACACTCTGGGAAACTCTAAAGGCCTTCCTAAGAGGCCAGATTATTTCATATCTTTCCCATAGAAATAAATTAGAAACCAAGAAAGTGTCAGAGCTAAGAAATGAAATTACTAGAATAGATGAAGAACAAGCCAGGCGTCCAAGTGAAGCTCTTCACAGGAAAAGGCAGGCCTTGCATACAGAACTTAACATCTTAACAACTAAAGAAACTGAACAACTTATTTATAAGTCTAGACAGCATTACTATGAACATGGAGAAAAAGCTAATAAGCTTTTAGCTCAACAAATTCATAAACAAGAAGTTCACAATGCAATACCAGTAATCACCAACAAGAATGGAGAAGAAATCATCGACCATAATAAAATAATGCACACATTTAGAGATTACTATAAGTCTTTATATTCCACTGAGCCCAAAGAAGACAACACGCAATCTAATGCATTTCTGGATAATTCACAAATACCACAAATAGATGCTTTAAGTGCTGAGGAACTAGATAAACCTCTAACGCTAACAGAATTACTAGACGCTATAAAGTCACTACAAAGTGGGAAATCATCAGGCCCTGATGGTTACCCCGTAGAGTTTTATAAGAAATTCTCCACTCAGCTAGCTCCACTCTTATTGGTAACATTTACAGAAGCTAAAGACCACCAAATACTACCTCAAACATTTCGACAAGCATTAATCACCGTCTTTCCTAAACAAAATAAGGACTTGTTACAATGTGCATCATATAGACCAATTTCACTCCTGAATAATGATGTTAAGATACTCTCAAAAATCCTAGCTAGAAGGATGGAGAAAGTGCTGCCCTCGGTAATATCACAAGATCAAACTGGATTTATTAAAGGCCGACATCTATCTTCAAATCTCCGACGCTTGTTTAATGTTATATATTCACCAGCAAAATCAAACACCCCAGAGATATTACTATCATTAGACGCAGAAAAGGCATTTGACATGATCGAATGGAATTACCTTTTCACTGCATTGGAGAAATTTGGGTTTGGCCCGAATATTTGTGCTTGGATTAAACTACTGTATACCAGTCCAGAAGCTTCAGTTTGTATTAATAACATTTGCTCAGACTACTTTAAACTAGAACGTGGTACCAGACAAGGATGTCCCTTGTCGCCACTGTTGTTTGCAATCGCTATTGAACCACTGGCGGTTCACTGCCGAAATTCTCATCAGATAAAGGGGATTGTCAGAGAAGGACTGGAACAGAAAATTTCTCTATATGCAGATGATATGGTCTTATATATATCGGACCCAGAAAACACTGTCCCTGCTGTTTTAACAGCACTAACAGAATTTCAAAAGATATCTGGTCTTAGAATTAATCTGAATAAAAGTATACTCTTTCCAGTGAACTCACAAGCATATAATATTAAATTAGACACCCTACCTTTTACCATAGCAGATCAGTTTAAATACCTAGGGGTAAATATCACAAGTAAACATAAAGCTCTTTATCAACAAAATTTTGGCGTCTGTATGGAAAAAATTAAGCAAGACTTGCATAGATGGTCAACCCTTCATCTCACTCTAGCCGGAAGAATTAACATTGTTAAGATGAATATCCTTCCTAAACTTCTCTTTTTATTTCAAAACATTTCAATATATATCAATAAATCGTTTTTTAAACAGTTAGATTCAATAATAACCTCATTCATTTGGAACTCAAAACACCCACGTATCCGAAGAGCGACCCTACAAAGACCTCAGGCAGAAGGTGGCATGGCTTTACCTAATTTTCAGTTTTATTACTGGGCAGCAAACATACAAGCCATAAAAACCTGGACACAAATAAATGCACATACACAGGCTTGGTCTGCAATAGAAGTAAAATCCTGTAGTACTTCTTTATATTCCCTGCTTTGCTCTCCAATAAATGAAAGTTATCGCAAATATACTAATAACCCAATTGTGCTTTACTCACTCAGAATATGGAACCAAATTAGGAAGCATTTTAAGATGGAAAATCTTTTATCAGTGGCACCTTTGCAAGGGAACCACCTCTTTCAACCTTCGCAAGTATATCCAGTTTTTAATACCTGGAAAAGTTTTGGGATTAAAATGCTCAGAGATCTTTATATAGACAACATATTTACATCTTTTGAACAATTACGTTCAAAATTTAACCTCCCAGCTACACATTTCTTTTACTATCTTCAAATTAGAAATTTTGTTAAACAGAAATTGCCCGATTTCCCCCACCTTGCACCCTCCACAATGCTGGAAAAAATACTGCTCAATTCCGAGGAAACAAAAACTATTTCCGCAATATATAAAATCTTATTAGAGTCCCTACCTTTCAAAGATCCAAGAGGACATTGGGAAGAAGATCTCTTAATCAATATATCAGAAAAGGAGTGGAAGGTAGCAAAGCAGAGAATTCACTCGAGTTCTATATGCGCAAAGCATAGAATTATTCAACTAAAAATTATATATCGAGCTCATCTGTCTCGCTTAAAACTGTCCAAAATGTTTCCAGGCCAGGATCCGACCTGCGAGCGCTGCAACCAAGCTCCTGCCTCACTGGGTCACATGTTCTGGGCCTGCACCAAACTAACATCATTTTGGACAAAGATTTTTAAGTGCCTCTCAGACAGCCTTAGTATCACAATCCCTCCTAACCCACTAACAGCTGTGTTTGGTGTCCTTCCAGATGGACTTGAATTGGAGAAGGACAAACAAACGGTGATTGCATTCACTACACTCTTGGCACGCAGACTTATTTTGTTAAATTGGAAGAATCCTAATTCTCCTCTTATAAGTCAGTGGGAAACCGATGTTTTATATTATTTGAAATTGGAAAAAATCAAATTTTCAGTTAGAGGATCTGTACAAAATTTTTTCAAAACTTGGCAGGATTTAATCAATATTATTTTAGAATAAGAGAATTAACTATTATTGTATTTAACTCCCTTCTCCATCTCTTATTTATATAGATATTTACTTCTCCCCTTCTTTTGTCTAATGTTGCCTTATTAAAAAGCTTAAAGAAATTTTCCTTTAGCTAAGCTCTCCTTCTCAGGGATGGGGTTTGATTTGTTTTCAAATTTGTTGGGTTATAAATGGATCTGTTTGTATGGAATGATTACAATGAAAATTAATAAAATAAAAATATAAAAAAAAAAAAAAAAAAAAAAAAAAAAAAAAAAAAAGAACAAAAATGTCCAAAAATAGTGCTGATGGAGGGTAAGCATTTTTAAAAAATAAGCTCAGATTTCAATATTTGTGTTTGACCTGCCTGTAAATTGCAGGGTGGCTAATCAGCCTACCTCTGTGCTAAAGAAGTTTAAATGCTCACTCCATTTTTTTCACGTTCAGAACTATTTCTTATACAGAAATAATAAAAAAAGATTGCTATTGTAATTAATTTTTGGCATGACGAAAACATCCACATCTTGTATTTCTAATATATTTCTGTATTAGGATATGACATTTGAGAATGATGCCAGCTTTGTCCTTCATTTCCACTATTTGGTGGCTCATTGTGGTTAGTACTCTTTTAGTTGATCTAAAGTTAGAAAAGGAACTTGTATTTTCCCAAAAAGTGCCTCTTTGGCACTTCAGCTCAGATCTCGGGCGGGACACCTCATAAAGCACTGGAATGGTTGTTCACATGGTAAACAGAGAGTATAGGTGGCCTTGGGCACCATAGCTACTTTTATGGCTTCCTAATTTACCCTTAAAGGCCTATTTTACAATAGATCAGTGTTGTGTAGTAACAAAGTATAAATACTTTGAACTGGCAGACTTGGGCCTATAAGTCTCTATAACTGTGTTTGTCATTGCCCTACAGTTCTAAACAACCTGGCCCTGACTTTCAGTGTGGAGTTTCAATGTTCACCCCATGAGGGTGTTCTCCAGTTTCCTTTTATGCTCCAAAGGTGACTGACATTGACTAGTGATGCAAAATTTGGTTGGTATAAGTGTGTGCCTCCTTGGATGTTGACAATGCTGACTTACAATTCTGTGTTACCATACACTACCATATGAAGGACTGGTAAACGAACGAGTAAATAACATAACTTTATCAAACCCGTGTAATCTAATTCAAGGTCCTGGGAGTGAAGCTTGTACCAACAGCACTGGGCACAAGGCAGGAAGCTAATCAATCACAGGACCCACTTATTCACACAAGCATATTCATGTCTCTTGTCCCAGAGGTCATGTTGTTTGAAGTCAGCGTAACCATATTGAAGCCGGCTGTGCACTAGGGATACTTTGTCCAAGATTGTGGATTCGACCAAACTTTATAGCAATCATTTCTTTGTTGTTTTAGAAGTTTTAGTTCATGAATTACTGCTTTGTTTTCACACTCTGAAGTTTCCAACACTTAGCCCTATAACTTACGTACTCCACTGAGATTCACCAGTATAGCAGACATTTTCCAGGTTTACCTAGGTTAGTTAATCCAAATGTTTGTTCTTCACTGTATTCGGTTCTGGGTATCCTTTGGGGTGCGATCCATCATATCATTTGACAACACCTCTGACTACATATTCTTTGGCCATGTCTCCTCCACTTCCGTACTCGGTAATATGATGAGACTGTTTAGCATGGCTGTCCAATTCACAAATTAAACAACACTACTATGCATATACTGTACAAGGTGCATTCCTTGTGGGAATGCCATTACTTTTAGATCACCATAGATATTCCAGGTATAGATGTTGTACTCTATTCTTAAAATAGGAGAGCAAATCACAAAAATAGTTGATTGCAATAAAATGGTATTTGACAGAAAAAAGTAAAGGGGATTTTTGTGATCAGCAGGCCAAAATCATTAAGATAGGCCCAGGAGTGTTCAAGAAATAAAATCTTCATTGCCTAATATTACTTCAATCCATTCATCCATCCATCCATCCATCCATTATCAAACCTGCTTCGTCCAGGTCAATGTCATAGCTAAACTGGGAACTCCAGGATCAATTGGCACTGCCAATTAGAGTTGATGACTTTTACAAAGCAAACAGCTACAAAGTGAAAGTCACCTAAATAGTGCATTTCAGGTTCTTTTTGTTTTAATTGTAAGTGTGTCATCCTCTGAGGGATTGACTTTTGTTTTCAAAGGGTTGTATGCTTCAGGGATTCCAAAAACTAGATGGAGCCAACCCGTGTGAGAAAAAACTGGCTTTTTTCTGAAACCGGTGAGGCAGATGGGCTGAATAGCATTATATTTCTCAGAGCTTACAAAAGAGAAAGCAAGGGGGGCAGAAGAAGAACATAAATGAGTGAGGCGACACACTTTGTCACATCTCTTTAAACTGATTCACGGTAAGCTTATTTAGAGTAGAGTTTTCTTGTTTTATTGCCAACATTTGCAGCTTTTCTTACTAAACCTGTTATTCTTGACAGTGCATGTGGTTAACCTTCAAGTGGAAAGAAATAGCAAAACAAACCAGGTAGTGTGGTCAAAGTGCAAAACATTAGAAGAGAGCCTTATAAAGTAAAGGCAATGCTATCAGTGACACATTCACTCATTGACTAATTCTGCTTAATTCAAGTTTAGGGCTATCTATCTATCTATCTATCTATCTATCTATCTATCTATCTATCTATCTATCTATCTATCTATCTATCTATCTATCTATCTATCTATCTATCTATCTATCTATCTATCTATCTATCTATCTATCTATCTATCTATCTATCTATCTATCTATCTATCTATCTATCTATCTATCTATCTATCTATCTATCTATCTATCACACACACCTTGCCTGCAGTCAGCAGACAGATAATCAAACCTACAGTGGATCCCTGTAGATGCCAGGCAACTGTGCTGGAATCCTGTGGCAGTGTACACAAGGTAGGAATGAATCCAGGATAGTCCACACTCATGCTCACATCCACAGCCATTCATACAGGGAAATTTACACTTGCCAGTCAAGTTAACCTGTACATGTTTGTGATGTGAGATGAAGCAGAAGTACAAGAAGAAAATCCATAAGCACAACGGTAGAACATTCAAAATATACTCACGCAGAGAAGTAGAACCAAGTTCCTAATATTCTGAGGTGGCAATAATAGATTGGTCATCTGGCTCTGTGAAGATGATTACTTGTATTCAATTTTTGTATGTTGTATTTACACCATTTTTGAAACCCATTGCTGCCTAACCTACCTGGAAATTGGGCTTCCTCTGAAGTCCCCTTCCCAAAATTTCATAAATATTTTTCTGTAAAAGGTTTCTTTTTTGGGGAGTTTTTTTCTAGTCTTCTTAGAGAGTCAAGGCTGGAAAGCTATCAAAAAACGAGGCCTGTTAAAGCCCACTGAGGCATTCCTTGTGTGATTTTGGGATATACAAGAAATAAGTTGTTGTAATATTGCAAACTAACAGCAGTAACTATCATGCTACCCACTAACCATATTATTGAAATTAATTGCGAATGGTCTATAGTTGGCCGTGCAGAAATCTTTATTAGAATTTACCTGGCTATTTCATCAAGTCTCTTTAGGGTGAATAATATTTGACCAATGTCTTGAATGCTGTTATTTTTTCTCTCATTTCAAGCTGATTAGTTATGGAGAGAAAGGAAATATCATAATGGGGGTTCCTTTAGGCCTCAGGTAAAAATGATTGAGTGATGACTGGACAACCTGACAGTTTAATTCAGTTCATTTCAGTGTATTTTTGTATAGTGCTCTTTACTGAGTGAAGGCTTAGAGAGCAGAAATAACCCAGGAAGGGTTAAGAGACACCAACATCCTGCTTGGCAAGCGTACCATTGGGATTTCTCAGGTGTTACATTGTGGTTTATCATGTTAACACCTTTTTTTTTGTTCAGGGCTGATTCTTTTCAGAACATTGTCATATTGTGTTTACTATATTCACGGGTGATCAACTGTCTTGAGTGTACTTTTTCAAATTCATCTAATTTCATAATTCTCAAAGTTAGTGTACCAAGTTCAAGTTATGTATTTATTTAATTATTTTTAATACTAGAAATATACATGCATAGAAAGCTGGAAAAGAGTTGGGAGAATTTAGAAGGAAACCTCATTTAATGGGAGTTGCAGAGGGTATGCAAGAACTCCACCTGTGACGGCCAATGCACACACATTCAGTAAATGATCGAGTCTGCTTGCACTTGTGGTCATTGGATGACCAGCATATCTGTAGGAGCCTTTTTAAACCTAATTAGCATTATGTTCTCCCCAAAAAAACTACCTAAAAATGTTGCTTTTTTTAACAAGAAAAAATGTTATTATGTGTAACGGAAATACAGTATATAACTACTAAACTGTCAACATAAATACAGTAAGAAAGGTGTGTCTAGTGTCCACTTCTGTCCTGATGCAGATTTGGTACACGTCCTTTGTTTCATATTGTGAATAGGGGGCTGAACACACCCCTAGAAGACACGGACGCTCCTCCAAAACCCTCTCTTAAACGCTGATACAATGGGAATGAATACCGTTTACCTCCTCTTTGCTCCCTTACTTGCTGGACTGTCCTCTTGTCTGATTGCTTTGACTCTCTCCCCTCCCCTCCCCCAGACATCCTCTGCTCCTGTTGGGGGTCCTGCTTCCGATGCGCACCCCAATGAAGAGGAAGATGTTTGTGTTTACTATTAATTGAGAGATGGATCATTCCCCCCTGTCTTCACACGGAGCTCGTTTTTCTTTTGAAAGGGACATAGGCCTATGTACATTTGAAGTGTTTGAATAAAAGTTCCTGACTCAGCAATCTCCTGTGTTTCTGTATAATTCTGTGACCCAAGCGTGACAATATGCTTTGAAACAGTCACCAACACACAGCTCGACATTGCAATCAAGACACTAGAAGCGTGTTCATTTGCATACTTTTCTTATATTATTTTTTTCTGTTGTTTGCACTTGAGAAGGTAGAATGTCAGTGCCTGACCGACATGAGTGACGACGGCCATTGTGTTATTATGGGCAACAACAGCAGAACACTCAGTGACTTCCACATTTCCTCGACATTGACAAGTGCTGCATTGTAAACAGTGCTTAGGGGGCTAATGTTACTCTTGTTTTTCCACTTGATCACAATCATTTTGCTTTTTTGGAACATAGATACTGCACCCTGTTGCACTGTTATTCGGTCATAGAGTGCCATATGCATCAGTTTCCCAATCCGTGTCAATGTCTGATGACCAATTTACATCACCATTACTGTGAATTTCCCATTGGGATTAATAAAGTATCTATCTATCTATCTATCTATCTATCTATCTATCTATCTATCTATCTATCTATCTATCTATCTATCTATCTATCTATCTATCTATCTATCTATCTATCTATCTATCTATCTATCTATCTATCTATCTATCTATCTATCTATCTATCTATCTATCTATTGCTTGATTCAACTAATAGTTCAGTTTCATTTTGTTCTAAAACTGGCTTTGCAGTTTTTTGTTTACATGCCATTATGTGTTTTGGTTGAAGGTTTCCACCCCAAACATGAATATTGATGAGTTACTGTAGAGTGGTAAAATTAATTGTTTTCAGTATGATGTTATTTTGTCCACTACAGTAGATGGCAACAGAATATTGTCCCGGCTTAACACTTAACATTAGATCATAACAACTTAATCCAAGAGACACTTGGGCTTAACTGTTTATACATAGAATTCCAAGCCTGAGAGACGCTTGGGGTTAACTCCATGGAGGTTAAAGGCAGGTGATGTGTGTTATGGTTATTGAAAGCTCACAAGCATGTAAGTCCTAAAAGCTTCCAAAAATGTCTACTAGAAGGGGATATTACCGTCAAACCCCAGTTAGTAAAAACGGCAAACATTGACTCTTTATAAAATTAAAAGATTTATTTTTAGTAAAATGCTGTGAACAAAAAAGCAAGCTCTGTAGAGCACAAGAGGTGAAAAAGGAGTTACCTAAAACAAAATGCAGCCCAAGTGAACAAAATCCCAATGCTGAACCTAGAAACAAAGTCAAAGCACAGCACAAAGTTAAAGCTCCAATAATCACAAAAAATCACAGAAGAAACAAGGCAGACTCATCGACTTCCATGTGCATTCAAATGAACCACAAGTGACTATGTGTTGACCCCACCTTTATAGGGCTGAAGGCAGTCCCTTGTAGTGATTGGCAGGTTGACCCACCTCTTGGGGAACCACTCACATAATACAAGGAATATAATTAGACATACATACATAGACAAAATCAAACATCAAGAGTAATTCAAATTAAAAGAAGCAAAATTAATACAAACAAAAGAATCAACAATGAAAAAAGAGGACATAAAACAAGGATTTGAAAGCCAGCCAAGAGGTGGAACCTTGGATGAAATATATCAATGTGGCAGTATGGACATGTAGGCCAAGAGGTCTTAATCGAGGTTGATGGCTTTGGGACTTGAGAAGAAGCACACAGATATGCGAGCTCTCTGGCCACTTCTGCAACCCTCTTCTTTGATCCCCATTGCATTCTCCCAGTAGGCTTATATAAATGATGCTGCACTTGACAGCATATTGTTCAAGTTGCCATAAATATGTTTAATATGTAACAGTTGTGGCCCATTACATTTTTTTTGCTCTTTATTTCAGATGTATTCCTTGTTTGGGATATGGAATAACATTGTGGGTTGGATAAGTCCTTTGTAAACTGCTCAAAAATTAGGAGAACACTTAATCATTACAGTCTAACACCAAGTCTGTTAAGCTTCAGGGATATCAATCTGTTCAGTTAGTAAGCATAAGTGATTGTGAATCAACTTCACCTTCTTTGGTGCAAATGAAACAGACAACAGGTGTACTGGAGAGGCAACAGCAAGACCACCTCCAAAAAGGGAGTGGTTTTGCAGGTGGTGGCCACAGACAATTGATCTCTCCTTATCCTTCCTGACCGATTCTTCTCGAGTTTTGTGTTTTGCTAGTGTCCTTGTCATTACTGGTAGTATGAGGTGGTACCTGCAGCCGATTCAGGTTGCACAGGTACTCCAGCTCCTCCAGGATGGCACATTCATATGTGCTGTCACAAGAAGGCTTACTGTGTCTCTTAGCAAGGTCTCAATGGCATGGAGAAGATACCAGGAGACAGGCCGTTACACAAGAAGAGCTAGAAGGGCTTCAACCCAGCAGCAGGACTGGTATCTACTCCTTTCTGCTCCTTTGTGTGAGGAGGAAGAGGAGGAGCACTGCCAGAGCCCTACAAAATGACCTCCATCTGGCTATTGGTGTGCTTGATTCTGACCAAACTGTCACAAACAGTCTCCATGAGGGTGCCATGAGGGTCCAACGTCCTCTAGTGCAGGGGTCCCCAACCCCCGGTCCACGGCCCACTACCGGTCCGCAGCCGTCTGACAGCCGGGCCGCGAGAGAACTGCGGGCAACGGCGACTCACTCAGATTTTCAGAACGCTTGGCGGGCGGGTCTTTGCGGTGCAGAGAGAGGAGAGAGACCGAGGTGAGAGAGTATTACAACAAAGTATTTTTATGGTCCCGACAGTTTCCCCATATGACATGAGTCTATAGAAATCGCGTTACTACGAAGTACATTCAACAGATGCTTTTGTGGTCGCAGCTCAGTTGTGCACATTTGCACAACGATCCCCAAACAGAAACATTGTAAAAAAATCTCTTTCTTCGAACTTTCCTTGTACTGTTTTTATTTTTTTTGCTGTTTTTGTTGTCTGTGGTTTTCAGTGATACCTTTTGCTTATTGCTTGTCAACATTTGAAAAACATCCATTGGAATTTAACTCATTGTCACCCTCCTATAGAAACGGCAGACACGAAAAAAAGATTGCAGTGTTAATGTTTGTGATGTGCAATCTGTTGGAATGGCAAATGTAAAGCATATGTCTTTGTTATATGCAAAAAAAGAAGAAAAACCTCAGATTGCAAACGTATGCGAACTGCTTAATAACTTTAATAATAATAGAAATGTTATGTAAATTGTGTATAAAACTATCTGCCCCCTGACTGGTCCGTGGAAAAATTTGCATCTAATAAAGTGGTCCTTGCTGTCAAAAAGGTTGGGGACCACTGCTCTAGTGGATACTGTGCTCACAGCCCTCACCGTGCAGCCAGAGAATACACAAATTGGCAGCTCCGCCACTGGCACCATATTCTCTTCACAGATGAGAGCAGGTTCACACTGAGCACATGTGACAGATGTGAAAGAGTTGGGAGACGTCATCGTGAACATTATGAAGCCTGCAACATCATCCAGCATGTTTGGTGGTAGATCATTGATGGTCTGGGTAAGTATATCCTTGGAGGTTCCAACAGTCTTCCACATGCTAGGCAATGGTACCCTGACTGCTGTTAGATACTGGGATGAAATCTTCAGAGCCATTATAAGACTATGCTGGTGCAGTGGGCCCTGGGTTGCTCCTCATGCAGGACAATGCCTGGCGTCATGTGGCCAGAGTGTGCAGACATTTCCTTGATGATGAAAGCATTGATGCCATTGACTGGCCTCACCAGAAACAAATTGAGAACCTCTGGGACGATATGTTTTGGTGCATCCGGCATCTCCAGGAAGAGCCACAGACTGTCCAGGAGCTCAATGATGCCCTGATTCCGGTCTGTGTGGAGATCCCCCAGGACACCATCCATCTCATCAGGCAGCAGGCCCAGACATTGTTGGTAGATGGGGGCCGTACACACTACTGAGTCACATTATTATTAGTTGGTGTGTTGAAATTCATGCAGGTTGAATCAGCCTGGGATTTCAATTTTTGACTTTCAGTGTGATGTTGAATCCAGGCCTAAATTCATTGGTGATCTGGGTTTCCATTGACCATTGTTACATCATTTTGCTCTCAATAAATTACACAGTATTACTTGAATATTTCGTTCATCGAGACCTGATGTGTCATTTAAGTATTCTCGTAATTTGTTTGAGCAGTGTAGTATTGTTTTTGAAAAAAGTTTATTATATTTAATGTCCTGTTTTGATAATTACTGCAACACCATTTTGTTTTGTTGTGCATGCACCCATTGTAAGAAATACATCTGTGGGTTTTTAGCAACATGTCTTTAGAAATTGCACTGCGTAACATCATTCCCTCAACACTTTATAAAATAGAGCTTCAGACATATCAGTATTCACGTTTGCAGAGTAAAGTTTTGAAAGGAAAGACTTCTGGTTCACTTTGGTATTATATTCTAGCTTTATCCCTTTTGAATTTGACTTGGGTTTGTTTTTGGCTTTGGCATTTTGCTTTTAGTTTTGACCATACACATTCCTGGCCACATGTTTTGCTCATCTCTTTTCTGGTCCCTGCTCTAATTTTCCTTCTGCCAGACTTCCACTTAGCACATTATATACGGACTAGAACTGTTTATCGAATTTTATATCAACTTTATAATGGCCATGTTCTTAATCTGTTCCCGCCTGTTTCTGTTCTGAAGGATAGCAATTTATCTCCTGGTGCTTACTTAGGACCGTTGATTTCTGTCGACAGAGTTATAGTTGTCACAGACTGTTAGGTGACTTGAATTCTCCTCACATGATACAAATCAGTGCAGAGAATAAAGAGTCTGATAAAGGGGTATAAATGAGCTAAAGTCTGTCTTTATAAAATATAATGCTGGTAGACATCAAAAGATTACACAATACTGAAATATAAGGAACAGAATGATATCAGCTGTGCTCAGATATGCTGCTCTCGTCTGGAGTCCATGACCTCTATCAATAGTGTTGGGCCGCAAAACTTCACTTCTGCTGCATGATTGACAGCGTGAAACCGCTTCCACTATCATAAATATTAAGAAATTCTCCAAGATTTATTGTCCTGCAGACCTAGGTTTAGTGTGCATTTACATTTAACACACAGTTGATTGATTGCATGTCATAGGTGACAGAAGGAAACATATGAATTTGTAAATCTGTATTTGTAAAACAAACATGAGTTCTCCTTTACACTTGGCTACTTTATCTCATATAAACACTCAGTGGCCACTTTATCAGGGTCACCTAATAATAATAATAACACAAATAGGGCAGCCTCTGTAAACAGCCAATTGCATGGCTACAGTTTAGTCTATATAGCATACAGAAGATTGAAGATGAAATAGCCAGGTAAATTCTAATAAAGATTTCTGCACGGCCAACTATAGACCCTCCGCAATTAATTTCAATAACATGTTTAGTGGGTAGCATGATAGTTGATGCTGTTAGTTTTTCCATATTTCAGCAACAACTTTTTTGTTGTATAGTCCAAAATCACACAAGGAATGCCTCAGTGGGCTATAACAGGCCTTGTTTTTTGACAGCTTTCCAGCCATGACTCTCTAAGAAGACTAGAAAAAAAACTACCCAAAAAGAAACCTTTTACAGAAAAATATTTATGAAATTTTGGGAAGGGGACTTCAGAGGAAGCCCAACTTCCAGGTAGGTTAGGCAGCAATGGGTTTCAAAAATGGTGTAAATACAATATACAAAAATTGAATACAAGTAGTCATCTTCACAGAGCCAGATGGCCAATCTATTATTGCCACCTCAGAATATTAGGAACTTGGTTTGACTTCTCTGTGTGCGTATATTTTGAATGTTCTACCCTTGTGCTTTTGGATTTTCTTCTTGTACTTCTGCTTCATCTCACATCACAAACATGTACAGGTTAACTTGACTGGCAAGTGTAAATTTACCCTGTATGAATGGCTATGGATGTGAGCATGAGTGTGGACTATCCTGGATTCATTCCTACCTTGTAAACACTGGCACAGGATTCCAGCACAGTTGCCTGGAATCTATAGGGATCCACGGTAGGTTTGATTATCTGTCTGCTGACTGCCAGCAAGGTGTGTTTACATTCTCCCTGTACTCTTGTGATAGATAGATAGATAGATAGATAGATAGATAGATAGATAGATAGATAGATAGATAGATAGATAGATAGAGAGAGAGAGAGAGAGAGAGAGAGAGAGAGAGAGAGAGAGAGAGAGAGAGAGAGAGAGGAGATAGCTTTTCACAGAAGCTAAATACATAAATACATCTTATATTATAAATATTATAACAAACCCCTCTTAAATATGCATCAGAATGACTTAAGGGAAAGAAACCTTGACTCATCAGTCACAGGTCCATTGAGGCTTTGGCATAAAAGAACCCCTATAGTGTTTGTCGACCCACATCTCTGCTGAATAATTTGTTCACTGAAAGTCACAGAGAGGATGCGCAACTTTCTTCATAATGACATTCAGTTTTGTTTTCATTCTCTCCTCCACTGCTGAATCCTAGGGTTAAGAGTGCATCTCATATCTCCCTGCCCTTTCATTTAGCCTTTTGATTCGGTGGGCCTCTCTTCAGATGATATTAGCGATCCAGCACACCACAGCCGAGAGCATCTTACAGGTCACTGCAGAGAACATTTGAAGGATGTCACTACCTACATTAATGAAGTGCAGTCTCCTAAGAAAGAAAGAGTCTGCTCTGTCCCTTCTTATATAGTTCTTCTATGTTACGAGACTGGTCTAGCCTGTCATTGATGTGGACCCCCAAGTTCTTGTACCAATGCACCACCTCTACATCGACTCCATGAAAAGTGAACGGGCATAGAAGCATTTTGGTACTATACTCTAGAAAGGCAAAAATCAGTTCCTTGGTTTTGGTGAGGCTGAGTGTTGTTTGACCAACCATTAGAATGGGGGAGACAAGTGATCTAAGTGATTTTGAATGTGTGGCGTCAGATATGGTGATTCAGTCATCTCAAAAATGGCTATCCTCATGGGATTTTCATGTACTATGGGTAGAGATAATGGCGTGACATGCAAAAAAAAACTCTTTACATTTATATTGCGCTTTTCTCACTGCTCAAAGCATTTTTCATAGTGAGTAGGGAGCCACTTCAACCACCACTGATGCGTAATATCCACCGGGATGATGTGATGGCAGCCATTATTGTGTTAGTACGTTCACCACACATTAGCTATTGAGTGGTGAAGTGGAGAGATAGTTGGCCAGATAGAGACAGGGAATGATTAGGTGGCTAGAATGACTAGGCCATGGTGGGAAATTTAGTCTGGACATCAGGATAAACCCTTCTCTTTAAGAAGGATGTCCAGGGATCTTTTTTGACCACGTACAGTTAGGATTTCAGTTTTATGTCTCATCTAAAGGACTGTGGCATTTTTACAGCACAGTGTCCCCATCACTGCACTGGGGCTTAAGGATCAACATTCAGACCACAGAGTAAGCACCCTCTGCTGGCCTCACCACCACCTCTTCCAGCAGCAACCCAAGATTATACTAGATGTTTTCCATCCATATTTATTCAAGCTAACTCATTGCTCATTGGTTAGCCACAAATACTGAACATTTTTGGTAGTGGTGTTATGAATTTACAATACTTGGCCTTGAAGAAGGAGACCTACCCATTACAGATATGGATGTCTAATAAAGTGGCCATTGAGTGTACATCTAACCATCTACCTTTATTTCAGTTAGACTTTTTGAGGGTAATGTTACGTGTATATGGTGTATAAGATAAGGATCTGTCTGAGTTCTTTGTAAATAAATAGGTTGATGGTGTCAGCTTTGAATCCTAAACAAAACATTAAAAAGTTTGAAACCATTTTACCACCTCTTTTATCAGATTTTCTCTTGAAGGTGGTATGCTGAGGAAGATGTTGTCTTTCAGCATCTTGTAGTTGCTCTATGTTGAAAGATGGCAGAACATCACCTCCTAATAAAAAAAGTTTGAATTTCTCTCCATTTAAAGGCTGTATATTTTTGTGAAAGGTGCTAGATAAATCCACCCAACACACCCCGTGTGGTATTAAATGTTGAAACATAACCCTGTATTCCGATTGGTCAGATCGTTGTCTTCTTTTTAGTATGTTGCCCGGTTCTGCCATCAGCAGTCATTTACTGTGTTTCAAAAGGTGTTCCCTAGCTATGGCACCCCACTGGTTTTTGAAGGGTAATCCATGCTGACGGGTCCATTTACGCAATGCCTACATGTGGTGTTCTCACACATATTTATTTCCACTCACTGCAAAGTATTTAGCTATGTCCTGAAAGATTTTAGTTGTCTGCTCCACACCACTCTGTAAATTTGCAAGCAAGACACTGGCCGCGTACCACTACACCTGTTCTGCCTTGACATGTTAAAAGACGACTATCTAATTTGTCTGAATATACACAACCTGGATGTTGCACCCTTTTAACCTTTGGCTGACATTTTTTTTTTGTAAAGTGCCATTTGGGAAAGAAAAAATTTGTAGGTTTCCTGGTAATTTTCACATTTGATCTTCTTCTATAATACGCTACCGTGGCTGTTCGTTTGTCTGTCCAGGATTTTAAATCACCTGTAGCTTGCAAACCGTTTCACCTATTGACTTGAAAGTTGCTACACATATACTACGTGATGTCTACTATCCGCTTTCAGGGTGATGATTTTATTACTCTTTTTATTTTTATTTTATTTTATTGTTGAATCAACTCTCGGCACCGCGCAGCAGGGCGGCCGTGCGGCGCATGCATACGGGTGCCGTTCTCATTCCCTACCACCTTTGCTAATTATTCTTGAGGCAGATTGAAGATTTAAGTGCCAGATTAAGTGAGAGATTAAAGAAAATGTACTAAGTAATTGCAACACAAAAACTAACTTAATCGGTTTTAACGCGAAAAGATAAAAGAGAAGCACCGGGTTGCTAGGGTGGAGAAAAGAAAAGCTGCTCAAGAAGCAGCAAGCACATCAACTTCTGAGCAAACGAATGCTGAATGTACAGAGAAAGAAGATGAATACTATGAATGCTCAAGTCAAGTGTATTCACTGCACGTTATCGTGCAGTGCGCCATTACTGGTAGGTAATAATTGTTGATCATGGCGCTGGAGTATCCTAGCACGTTATGTGTTGTTCATTGTGTTTCGCTGTTCTCTGTGCTCATCAGTGAATATGCATGTGAAATATAATTTGATGTCCTTATTAATGTTATTAGTAATACACTGGCACACTGCCTTTCTGCTCCAGTTCAAAAGGTGCTTGCCACCCACCATGCCTTGCTTTGGCAGCAAATGTTGAAAGGTAGCCCATGCTTAGTAATCTGATTTAAAACCCTTCAAAGACTGTGTCCTTCTAAACATGGCTGCAGTTCTTTTGACCACCTGGCATTCTGTGTATTTCTAAAAGCACCTGTTGTCCTTACTGTAACCAGACGTAGGTCTGATTAAACATATAAATATATTGCCTTTCTGCTTGTAGCAAAGTATTTAAGTATGTTGTGTCCACAGCTTTTGTGCTTGTTGTCATAACTGGTCTAGACACTCAAATTATTGTTTTACAGTTTAATTAAAGCATCAGTCTATTTAAGCTCATTACTTGTATTTAGAGTATCTTAAACAAAAAGATACAATTGACTTCTACATGTGTCTCTTGTGATCGCGGGTGAGGAGGAAGGAACGGCTAAAGAGACCCCATAAGTGCACAGCTCTTAATTACTAAATCATCAGTTTATTTAAAGTATCTAATTACGGAATCAGAAGAATTCAACACTAATCAATTTAAAGTACTCCACAAGTAGTGCTTTGGCATTGTGAAGTATTCAACAAACAAAATTAGCTTCTCAAATTTTAATGATTTAAAAAATGTAAAGAATGGCAGGCAATGTATATATCAGGAAAACAGATAAAAAAAGCTTTTTTTTTATATGTTACAAAATATTAAGGTGAAGACTTCCAAAAGGTTCACACCAATAAAGCCTACAAGTCACAATAGTAGGGTCACAAAGGATCTCAGAACTCAAAGTTTACGAACATACAACTAACCCTAACCTAAACGGAGGGAAGCCCCCAAAAAAACACACACACTGTATGTACAAAACTCAAAGCCAAGGACAAAATATCTGGATTAAAGAGTACCAAGACCGACAGTGTTCTAATAGATAAACGGGGACTGAAAGATTCTGTCCTGAGATTTCAGGTGGCTGCCCTAACAGCTTTTGCCCTTCACAATTTGGCTCATCTTTTGGAATACAAATAAACGTATATTCCAGGAAAAAGGAAAGCCAATTGCCCAAAGCATAAAAGGGCAGTCACAGTGAGGCACCATAAAGGCATATTGCTGTAGATATGAATATCCCCCAGTTGCATTTCTTGACAAACTTCTGTAGAATATTTCTTTAGCTGAAAGTACATACAGTAATGCCAGTATGTCAGAGAGAGGATGTGCAGCTTTGTTCACAATGGCTGTCTGTTTTGTCTACATTCTCCTCTCCTTTCTTATCTGCATTGGATCAAGAGTGTGTCCCGTAGCTGAGATTTAAAGAAATCATGCAGTTTATCCAATATCAGAGAAACTGCATTAAAATCCCCTTCATCACCTAAAGTAGAAAGCTATTTGGCCATGAAAAGGGGGACCATTTTGTTACACATCTTCATATAAATTAAAACCACAGGCAGGAATTCAGCAAATATAGTTTAGAATAGCATCACTGAATTCTTGCCAAATTCTCAAAAAAGCTCTT